>NW_027185850.1:30646568-30660163 GCF_028583685.1 Petaurus breviceps papuanus | reverse complement strand
AAGGGAAGGGAAGGGAAGGGAAGGGAAGGGAAGGGAAGGGAAGGGAAGGAAAGGAAAGGAAAGGAAAGGAAAGGAAAGGAAAGGAAAGGAAAGGAAAGGAAAGGAAAGGAAAGGAAAGGAAAGAATTTGAGGGGAAAACAAAGGAGAAAAATTTTTCAAGAGGCAGAAGAGAATTCAGACCTGGGCTAGGACCTTAGAAGATGAGATTGAAATACAAGGGAAAGCAATTGCAAAGGAGCCTGAATCCTTGGAACTATGTTATGTTTCAGAAACTCTACCAGAAAGAGTCAAGCAAGATCCAGAGGAGGAACCAGCTACTTTTCCACCAAGGCATGAAAGAGGAGGAACTCCAGATATGGTTGGGAGGGGGGAGGGACACAAGTACAAGAGATGGTCTGTTGCCATCTGGGATCAATTCCCAAGATCTACTTCTGATGATTTGTGTGGGGATGAGTAAGACTGTCCCAGAGTTCCAGGGAAAATCTCTTACACAAAATTGAAGGATGGTTCATGTCTAGGGTCTCCCCAGAAGAGAGGAGCAGGGACCCTCCTAGGATGAATTCATGAGGGCTGTGAAGTTCTGAAGAGCTTGTGGAAGAACTGATGGAAACAGAGATACCAGGGGCATTATTATCATTGCTGACAATTGAAGACAGCAACTTTGGGAAGAGAGAAGACATAGGTGTGGGAAGCAAACATCTGGTCAAGAAGATAAGATTTGGATTTCAGGATCGTGGCTTAAAATATGGGAATGAGAGTCGCTTGAGCAGGGATGGAGCATGCCTAATGAGGCAACAGCAAGAATGTGTAGGAGGGAGGTAGGGGATGCATTTGAAAAACATTTAAAGATGGAATCTTAGCCAATGTTGGGACAAAAGAAAATGATGGCTATGAGCAGCTGCCTTCCTGGGTGAGGGGATGCTGGTGTCACCAGAAACAGAAGGTGCAGGTTATGTCAAGATGGCAGGGCAGGCTGGCCATGCAGGAACTGCTGGGATATAGCTGGAAATGATGATAAGTGATAACAGCAATGGAAAACTGGAAGCTTTGCACCAGTGTTCAGAGAATCATCACAAGTCCAGGACAGGGAGCGATTTGTCCAAAATCGGTCTGGGAGCTTAATAGGAATTGGCATGGAGATAAGATTTTAAGAAACCAATGTGGGCTGGCTCTGCATGAAGGGAGGCAGAGCTTCCAGGAGGAGGGAGGTGATAGTTCCCCAGACTTCTTTCCTGGTCAGACCAAATCAAGATGACAGCAGTCACTTCTGGGTGCCACAGTTTAATAATGATCATTGATGAGCTGGAGAGGGACCAGAGAAGGAAGCTAACACAGTGAAGGGTCTTGAGATCAGAGCCATCCAGAAGCTGGATGGGCTGACTCTGTGGTAGTGGGTTTTCACTCCTCATTGATCTTCAACCAAATGAAAATGATTTTTGGTGATGTTAGAGGGGAGTTTCTGTTTCAGGCATGAGCCAGATTCAGTGGATAGATGGACAGATGAGATTCCTCCAGTTGTGAGTTCTGTGACTCTGAATCTTGCAAATCTAATCGAAAGAGATTTAACCTGCAAGGGAGAGAGAAAACTGCCTTCAAACCCCTGGAAGACTAGTGAGCATAGAAAGGAGTTGTACCTAGGAAGAAAGAAGGCAGCAGTAGGAGGAGGAGGAACTTTGAGAAAGCCATAGGAGGAAAAGAACCTCAAAATCTAAGGAGGGAGCAAGCAAGAAAACCCATGACCTCTGTCTGTTGCAGGAACATACATGTATAAAGAATGGGAGACAGGAAACATGAACCTGAGATCCTAAAGGGTGGGGAATCTGATGTCAGAGAGGTCACTGACACTAGGCATTTGAGGTCAGGGTGCTGTACTGTGGTTCCAAAAAAAAACATGATGTGAAAGAGACAAATTATGTAAAGGAGGCAGGGAATTGGGTGCACATGTGCACTCCATGGTCAGAATCATACTATATATTAAGAACATGAATAGGAAATCATCCAAGAATTGCAAGGGAAGTGACAGAAAACACTTCAGTGAAAATCAACAGAGAGAAATGGAAATGATAATATTGTCATGGAAGTAAAATACAGACCAGCTGTTACCTCCAACTTACCCTGTAAATTATACATTTATTATCTCCCATTTATCTGTCTATGTCTTGGTTGCACATAGTTATTTGTATGTTGTCTTCTCCATTAGACTGTGAGCTCTGTGAGAGCAGGGATTAAGGTTGTTTTGTTTTGTTTTCACCTTTTTTTGCATCCCTAGCACTTAGCACAGTAACTGGCACATAGTAGGTATCTAATAAATTCTTCTTGTTGAGCTACACAGAAGGAAAAAAAAGATGAGTAATTCAAGAAACAGATCACGAGTTTTGCGCAAAGGTATAATATTGATGAGGGACACCCAATATATGGACATCAGCCAGGGTTCTCTCTACCAAAAACAGCAGGTAAGAAATTCTTGTCTTGCCTTAATCACAGTTCTATCTTTCAAATGTGGAAGAACCAACAAAGGAATATTCCATACTGTACTTTATTCTCACCAATAGGGAAGAATTAGTTGTTGGAGGCAAAATGATGGCAGCCTAGGGGTGGCTAGGTGGCGCAGTGAGTAAAGCACTGGCCCCGGAGTCAGGAGGACCCGAGTTTGGTTCCGGCCTCAGACACTTAACACCCACACACACACAAAAAAACTAGCCATGTAACCTTGGGCAAGTTACTTAACCCCAATTGCCCTCCAAAAGGCAAAAAAAAAATGTTGGCAGCCTTGGTGGGTGAGTGATCATTACCTATTTCAAAGGTTCAGAAGAAGCTTAAGTAGGAACCTCTGAACAAAACTTCTAGAAGTTAGACCATGAAAGATGGGAAACTTTCAAGAATTAAATCCTAAACTCCAAGATGATGGAGTAAAAGCAGGAACTTGTCTGAGTTCCTGCTCCAACCACCTCCAACACCTGTAAAATATGACTCTAAACAAATTTTAGAGCTATACAACCCATAAAGTGACAGAGAGAAAAAAATCTCCCACTAAAGGCAGCCTAGAAGGCCAACAAGAAGGGTTTATTACACCACACTGGGAGCCAAGCACAGTCCCACATGAGCTGCACAGTCTGCCCGAAGTGGCCCCAACCAGCCAGAGCAGACTTCAAGAGAGTGAATCACCAGCAACTGTGGCAGTTTCCAGACTTCTCAACCCATAAACTCCAAAGAGAAAGTAAAAGGTCAGTGTGAAACTCTGCTGGAAATGGGTGACAGAAGAGCACGGTCTGGCCCCTGCCCCCTGGCAAGAGGTGGTGGAGGCACAGCAGCTGCAGCTGCTGTCACATGGCTGCCTCCAGAGCCCCTGGCCTGCAGATACGGGAACCAAGTGACCATTCAGAGGGTAATTGCCCTTGCTTTGACATGCTTGGAACTGGGTCCCTGTCTTGGGTGGTGGTCCTGGGGTGTGTGGCCAGTGTGCCAGAGTTTGTGGTGGCTGTAAAGAGGGCACCCTCCTCATAGCTCTGACAACATTTGTGAAAACCCCAGCAATTTGAGACAAAGCTCTCCTCTCTGGAAGCAGAGTTCTACTGTGGCAAAGAGCTCAAAAGTCAAGTAATTGGCTGGTGAGATGAGCAAGCAGAGGAATCAAAATCAGACGACAGAATCCTTTTTTTGGGAAAAAAGGATCAAAACATGGAACCAGAAGAAGACAACAAAATTAAAACGCCTGCATCAAAAGCTTCCAAGAAAATAATGAATTGGTTACAGGCCATGGAGGAGCTCAAGAAGGATTTTGAAAATCAAGTAAGAGAAGTGGAGGAAAAATTGGGAAAAGAAATGAAAACGATACAAGAAAATCATGAAAAGCAAGTCAACAGCCTGCTAAAGGAGACCCGAAAAATGCTGAAGAAAATAATACCTTAAAAAATAGACTCTCAAATGGCAAAAGAGGCTCAAAAAGCCCATAAGGAGAAGAATGTATCAAAAAGCCAAATTGCCCAGACAAAAGGAATTTCAAAACTCACTGAATAGAATAATTCCTTCAAAATTAGATTGGAGCAAATGGAAGCTATGACTTTATGAGAAATCAAGATACTATAAACCAGATCCAAACAAATGAAAAAATAGAAGGCAATGTGAAATAACTCATTGGAAAAACCACTGACCTGGAATAGATCCAGGAGAGATAATTTAAAAATTATTGGACTACCTGAAAGCCATGATCAAAAAAAGAGCCTAGAAATCATCCTTCAAGAAATTCTCAAGAAAAAATGCCCTGATATTCTAGAACCAGAGGGCAAAATAGAAATGGAAAGAAATCACTGATCTCCTCTTGAAAAAGATCCCAAAAAGAAAACTCCTAGGAATATCATAGCCAAATTCCAGAGTTCCTAGGTGAAGGAGAAAATATTACAAGCTGTCTGGAAGAAACAATTTGAGTATTGTGGAAACACAATCAGGATAACACAAGATCTAGCAGTTTCTACATTAAGGGATTGAAGGGCTTGGAATATAATATTCTGGAGGTCAAAGGAACTAGGACTAAAACCAAGAATCACCTACCCAGCAAAACTGAAAATATGGTCACATGGGGAAAATATGGTCATTCAATGAAATAGAGGACTTTCAAGCATTCTTGATGAAAAAACCAGAGCTGAACAGAAAATTTGACTTTCAAATACAAGAAGCAAGAGAAGCATGAGAAGGTAAACAGGAAAAAGAAATCATAAGGAACTTGTTAAAGTTGAACTATTTACATTCCTACATGGAAAAATGATCATTGTAACTCATGAGACTTTTCTCAGTATGAAGATAATTGAAGGGAATATATATGTATGGAAAAAATAGAATAAGGTAAACTATCCCATATAGAAAAAAGGCAAGAGGCAATGGAGGGGAAGAGCCTGAAGGTAAAAGGGAATGGGTCAACCTTACTCTCATTGCATTTGGCTTAAGGAGGTAATAACATACACACTCAATTGGGTATCTTACCCTACAGGAAAGTAGGGGGGAAGGGGATAAGACAGGAGATGATAGAAGGGAGGGCAGATTGGGGGAGAGGGTAGTTAGAAGCAAACACTTTTGAAAAGGGACAGGGTTGAAGGAGAAAATAGAATAAGTGGGGTGCAGGATAGGATGGAGGGAAATATAGTCTTTTACAATATAACTGCTATGGAAACATTTTGGGTAACTACGCATGTACAACTTATATTGAATTGCTTGTGTTCCCAGTCAGGGTGGGTGAGGAGGGAAGAAGGGAATGAATCTGGAAATTAGAATTTTAAAAACAGATGTTAAAAAAATTGGTTTTTTTTTTACATGCAACTGGGAAATAAGATATACAGGCACTGGGGTATAGAAATTCATCTTCCCCTGCTAGAAAGTTGGGGGAGGGAATGGGGAAGGATATAAGAGAGAGCAGTTTTGGGTAAGGGGTATTCAGTAGTATCGCTATCTTGGGTTGGGAGGGTAGGGGAAAGACAGGGAGAAAATATGTAACTCAAAATCTTGTGAAAATGAACGTTGAAAACAAAAAATAAATAAATTAAAGATTAATTTTAAAAAGAATTAAATTTGAAGGACACAAAGGATAACAATTCCAATGAGGATGAAAAATGGGAATTGTTGAAAGAAACTGATGTGGATGCATAGGGAGCTCACCAACCAACTTGGATTTTTTAAAGATATCTATAAATGATGTAAGGAAGAGTAGATAACAGAGGATAACTGTAGATAATCAATTGATCAATCATTAATGAACATTTATTAAGCATCTACCATACATCAGGCATGGAGGGAGGTGCTGGGGATACAAAGATGTAAATGAAACAATTGCCACCCTTAAGGAGTTTCCATTCTATAGGAGGAGAAGATAGGTGTACTTGCAAAATGGATACAGAACAGATACAAGGTAATTTGAAGGTAAAGCTTTAAAAGATGGGAAGGATCAGGAAAGATTTCATATAGGAGTTGAGTTGAACTTAGAAGGACATGTGGGATTCTATGAAGTTGACCTGAGGAGGGAGAGCATTCCAGGCGTGGGGAAAAGAGATAGAGGATGAGAGGCGGAAGGTTATAGGTGAAGAACAGCAAACAATCCAGTTTGGCTGGCCTGAAGAGTCTATGAAGGGAGGAAATAAAACTAGAAAGGTAGGCTGGAACCAGGTGAGAATGTTTTAAAGGCCGGGAAGGGGAGTTTGCATTTGATCCTAGAGGTAACAGGAAACTACTGAAGTTTACTGAAATAGAGACTGACATGATCTGGCATGCACTTAAGAAATTTTACTTTAGGGGTGGCTGGGTGGTACAGTGAATAGAGCACCAGCTCTTGAGTCAGGAGGACCTGAGTTCAAATCCAACCTCAGACACTTAACCCTTACTAGCTGTGTGACCTTGGGCAAGTCACTTAACCCCAATTGCCCTGCCTTCCTCCCTCCAAAAAGAAAAAAAAACTGTTACTTTGGCAGATGATTGGGAGATGGATCAGTGAGAGTGAGAAACCCCTGGAAGTAGAGAGACCCACCAGCAGGCTATTGCAATAGTCTGGGTACAAGGTGATGAGGGCCTGTACCAGGCTAGTGGTCATGTCAGAGGAGACAAAGGGACTTTTTTTTTTTACGAGAGCTGTCATGAATGTAAAATTGACCTGATTGGGCAATACATTTGGGGTGGGGGGGTGGGCAGTGTGAGGGATAGTGAGGAGTCAAGGAGTGATTGATACCTGGGTTGGGAGCTTGAGGATAGTGGTGCCCTTGATAGTAATAGCTAAAAGAAAGAAGGAAAACAGATTATTTTAGGGAGGGGGGTTATATATATGAACATAATGAGTTCAGTTTTGGACATGTTGAGTTTGAGATGACTATGGGGTATTCGGTTCAAGATAAACAATAGTCATCTGAAAATGGGAGACTGCAACTCAGGAGAGAGACTAAGACTTGACATTGGACATGTAGATTAGAGAATCATCTGCTTGGGAATGATCATTGAGCTCTAATGAGAAAACAAAAGCAGTCTGGAGAGACCAAAGACAGAGAAGAGCCCCCAGGACAGAGCTTGGGGAGACACTCAGTTAATGGAGACTAAGCTGAAAAAGGAGAAGGAGAAGGAGCGATTCCATTGGTAGGAGGAAAACTGGGGATAGAATAGTGTCATGACAACCAGAGAGGATGGAAATGAGCACATGACATGGTCCTGTAAGCAGTGTTAGGAGTGCTGAAGCTCAAAGGTGCAGAGGCTGCTAGGGGAAGGACAAATGAAAGGGATGTGTGTGTGTGTGTGTGTGTGTGTTGTTTTTAGCAATATTGGGCAAAAGAGCAGGATGAAGAGGGAACAGCAGTGTTTCTTTAATCACCAGACATGTTTCCAGCTCAGTCCCTGCGGCCTTCATTGAGGGGAGAAATAGCAAGGTGCCCTAAGGGAGAGGCAGGAGGCAGCATGAGTCAGACAAGTCAAACCACCACCATGTCCTTGGCCGCCATCTCTGCTCAGACAACCCAGAGAGGTGAGAGGAGGGAGAGGGATGGTGGTGAAAGAGGAGGCTTGAGGAGAGAAGAGAGGTTTGGAAATGGTTTCTGCAGACAGGAAAATAAGGAACCAATTAGAGAAGAACACATTTGCTTCAGTAGAAGTTGATCACATAAACTCATCATTGACTAAATTAGCACAGTAACTTCCTTTAAGAATTTTGTTCATTTGGGGCTTCTAGGTGGCGCAGTGAGTAAAGTGCTGGCCCCCGAGTCGGGAGAACCTGACTTTGGTTCTGGCCTCAGACACTTAACACAAAAAAAGTAGCTGTTTAATGTTGGGCAAGTTACTTAACCCCAATTGCCCTCCAAAAAGGCAAGAAAAAAATTTTGTTCATTTGCCCAAAGGGCAATCAAACTGCATGCCCCTTGACCCAGCAATCCCACTACTAGGTCTGTATCCCAAAGAGGTCACAAAAAAGGGAAAAAGACCCACATGTACAAAAATAATGATAGTTCTTTTTGTGGTGGCAAAGAACTAGAAATGGAGGGGATGCCCATCAAATGGGGCATGGCTGAACAAGTTGTGGTATATGAATGTAATGGAATACTATTGTTCCATAAGAAATGATGAGCAGGTGGATTTCAGAAAACCTGGAAAGATTTGCATGAACGGATGGTGAGTGAAGTGAGCAGAACCAGGAGAACATTGTACACAGTAACAACAGCATTATGTAATGACGATCAGCTAGGAAGGACTTAGCTCTTCTCGGGAATACATCGACCCAAGACAAATTCCAAAGAACTCATGAGGGAAAATTCTATCCACATCCAGAGAAAGAACTAGAGAGTGTTAATGCAGGTCCAAGCATACTATTTTTACTTTTTTTGTGGTTCTTTTTTTTTTAGCCTGTTTCTTTCACAACGTGACTAGTATGGAAATGTTTTATATGATTTCATATGTATAATCTATATAAAATTGTTTACTGTCTTAGGAAGGGGGTGGTGAGGAAGAGGAGGGAGAAATTTGGAACTCCAAATTTTAAAAAATGTTAAAATTGTCTTTACACTTAATTGGAAAAAGCAAAATACTGTTTAAAAAGAAATTCTAATTTAAAAAAGAGTTTTGTTCAGTAACACCTGAGCAGGAGAGGTAGAGGTGGGAGTGATTTCAGGCTGGGACTTGGTGAAGGGTGAGAGTATTGGGGCAAAGGATTCAAAAGCAGATTACAAGTGGAGTGGGCTTCAGAGAAGGGGTAGTGGCAGTAGATGAGGAGCCAGTCCTGTTTGAGCCAGCTCGGCAGTGGACTGATCCATCAGTTGAGACACTGAATCTCACAAGAAAGCAAAAAGAAAGCATCAGAATGCCATATCCCATAGAGAACATGGGGACTTCTCGAAAGCAGAAGCCAACTCCCACCCAGGGCAAGGAATCTTGAGTCTTCCTTCCAAGTATCCATCTAGTTTGAGCCTCGTGGTCTGGAGAAGGGGAGGGTATATTTTATAACTACTTTCCTTACTAAACCTTCTCAGGAAATATCCCTTTATAAATGTTAATTGATGTTAACTGGAAAATCAATATGCAGAGAGCACACCAGATGGGGGCTTGTCAGTGACAGGACTATACCGAAAAACTGAAACCCCTCAGGGTTACTCTTAGTACTCTGAGGGAAGAAATAATGAGCTGCCCTTTCCAAACCCAACCTGTCTGGGACAATTGGGTTGGAAGAGCAAGCCCAGAAGGGGCAGTACATTAATGACTGGAATGAAAGCATAATTGCAATGCTTAGAAAATGTTGAGATGATACCAAGAGATTGAGGTGGAACTCAGAGTGCAGCACACCAGAGGTCAGGGCTGTGATCCCCAAATATCCCAACAGGTGAGAACTCTGGACTGAACGGCGCAAGATGAGATGCAGGACAAATGTAGTCTTACATAGGTTTAAAAAAAACCCCAACTTCACACATAGATGGGAAAGGTGGCGCTAAAGAGCCATGCACCAGACAAGGATCAAGGATCGGAGGGTGGCAGTGGTCAGCAGCAGAGGGATAGGGCAGTTGAGATGGTCAAGGCCATCTTGGACTGCATTCAGATGGGCAGAGAGAGATTCCACAAGCCAGGAGGGGATGGTCCCTCTGTGATATGCCCAGGTGAGACCCATCTGAAGTAAGCGAGGCTCAGTTCTGACCACCTCAGCTTAGGAAGGAATTGATAAAGAGGAGAAGCCCAGAAGAGGGAGAGGGCAATGGCTAGGTCAGGTCAGTAAAGGGTCTCAAGTTCACAGCAAGCAAGGATCAATTGAAGGGGCTGAAAAGGTTTAGCCTGAAGACTTAGGGGACAAGTGTACCTAAGGCCCTTTTAGCCCTGACCTTCAGGCAACCAGCAGCTGGGGAAAGGACTGGGGTCTCAGGCCCTTTTCCATGGCTTGTCTTGGCCCTCAGTAAGTTAACAGGCATTTATTAAGTTCCGACTTTGCACCAGGCACACAGTGCTACAAAAAAAGACAAAAGACAGTCCCTGCCCTCTAGGAGTTCACAGTCTAATGGGGGAGACAGCACACAATAGGAAAGAAAGCTATCATGGAGGAGGAGGGAGAAGAGAAGGGATGGGGATGGGGCAGGGTGGGTGCAAGAAGGAGAAATCCACAGGAGGGCCTGTGCCTTCCTTAAAGGGAGGTTCTGAAAGGAGCTTTCCACCCTCCATTCAGAGGGATGGGCTCCAGGGATGAAGTGATCTTGCCCCACTCAGTGCCCCATGTAGTCTGCCATTTTTGTTCCTCCCCACTCAAGCTCTGGGCTTGGATGGGGATTGTTCCCCTTCCCCCCATTATTAAGCCTGTTAACTCTCTCCAAGGTGTGGCTTGGGGACCAGAGACTTGGAGCCACAAGAATCATGTGTGTACACATCCAGGCTCTCCCATGAGTTGCTCTTGGGCAGCTGGATGGTACAGTGGGTAGAGTGTAGGGTTGGAATACAGAAGACCTGAGTTCAAACCTGGCCTCAGACACTTCCCACCTGTGTGACCCTGATCACTTACTTCATCCTGCTTGCCTGAGTTTCCTTATCTATATAATGAGCTGGAGAAGGAAATGGCAAACTACTCCAGCATCCAGTATCCTTTCTGGGCTCAATTTTCTCCCTTATAGATGGGCTCTCCAAAGCCTTCTCTGATTCCCTGACCTTGGTCTCTGACTGCCTTCCTCCCCCACAGTCCTGACCAAGCACACACATGGATACCCTAAAGGAAAAGGGGCAGTCCTGGTCAGTTAAATGGAAGGCCAAGGAGGAGGGACCTGGAGGTATCCCTGTCCTGCAACTGCTGGTCTGGGGACACAGGAGAAGGGCAGTGATTTCTCCTCACTGGGAAGGAGTCAGAGAAATTTAGGGAAAGTGTTGAGGAGAAAGGAAAGAGTCCCGCTTTCTCCCCTAGCAGTTCAGCCTCCTATATTTTGGGAGCCCGACTGTGGGAAGGGCTCAAAGCTGGAAGGAGTTGGGCGGGGGCTGACAGAGGAAGGGAGACAAAAGGAAGGAGAGGAAGAAGGTGGAGAAAGAGAAAGACCGGAGGGATGGAGCAGAAATGGGAAGTGGCTCCACTCTGAGTGGGCTGGCATGGGTCTGATGATGATGGGGACTCCTGCTGCAGGGGCAGGTGTATTGGAGAGAAGAGGGAAGGACAGGGACATGGGGGGGGGGGGGGGGGAATCAGGGCCAGGAGGGGGGAGGGGGGGGAAAGGGGGGGGTCAAGGGATAGGGGCGGGAAGATGAATGTGGGACAGGGGTCTGGAGAGAGTGAGGGGGTCGGGGTCCACAGGGGGAAAGAGGGAAAGAGGTCCAGGGGCCACTGGGGAACCAGGGTTCCCCTGGCGGAGGTGGAGGGGGCAAAGTGACCCCACGGGGTGCACTGGCTGAGGACACCCAAAACTGGGAAGGGGCTGGCATATGTGTAGGCGGGTGAGGGAGGAAGAGAGGGAGGGAAGCTGCTTCAGGGACATCAGGGGAACGAGAAATCCCAGGGAGGAAGCGGCCCCATTAATAAACCTGGAGGCGCAGCGGCGCGGGGGAAATTAATGAGCGCTCGGAAATCGCTGAGCCCTGAACCCGTTTTTTAAATCTGTCCTTAACAAGAAAAATAAAGAAAAGAGACTTGGCCAATTAGGAGGTAATGGAGACATTGCAGAAGCCGCGGTGACAAAAAGCAGGTGAGGGAGCGGGATGAAAATGGGGGCTCCCCCCCCTCCGCCGCCCCCTCCCCCAGTCTGGCGCTAGGCCCGGTTTCTTCGCAAATACAGCTTGGACAGGGCGGGGCACGCAACTCCAGGACCCCCAAGGGCTCTTCGGATTAATTCAATTAAACAGCATTTATGGAGCACCTATTGTGTGCCAACATCCTTATTCCAGAGGCGTTCACTTTCTCCCAGAAGGAGGGAAACAAGTCCAAAGAGAAGTAGATACAAACTAGAAATGGGAATTGGGTGGCAGGGCGAGCCCCGGGCTGGAGCTCCTTCATCCATTCACAGGCCTGGGCTGGAAGAGAGCTCTTTCCCGGGCATCTGAAGCCCAACCTGCCCCACACCACTTGGCCCCACAGTGTCCTCAGCCAGGCGTCCCAAAACCTCTACTTGGGAGAGAGTGGGGGTGGTACAAAGGCTAGGACCCTGAAACGATCAAATTCCCACCCTCACACCCTGGGAAATCACTTCTCTCTCAGCCGAGGGGATTGGACTTAATGGCCTTTAAAAGAGAGGCTCCCAGCTCCGGATCTCCGATCCTATGAGGAACTCCGTGCCTCCACGGGCACCCCGGGCTGTTTTGGGACAAGCTCTCGTGATTAGGAAGTCCTTGACGACTTCCCCAGCTTGACCTTTAATTGTGGTTGTTCAGTCGGGACCCCATTTGGGGTTTTCTTGGCAGAGACACTGGAGTGGTTCACCATTTCCTTTTCCAGCTCCTTTTACAGATGAGGAAACTGAGGCGAACAGGATGAAATGACTTGCCCAGGGTCACACAGCTAATACGTGTCTGAGGATTTGAACTCTGATTCCAGGCCCAGCATTTTTGACCTCGGAGTAGAAGCAGAAAAAGGCGCTTCTTCAGATGCCTCAGGTCTTTTTTTTTTTTTTTTTTTGGACACAGGTCACATCACTGGGTTCCTTCAGCATCAAGTGGCAGCTCGTCAAAGCCTCCCTGAATTGTAATGCCCAGATCTGAACCGAGGAGCTCTCACCAGGACAGAGAATGGCCCGACAGATGGACACTGTAGAAAAGGTAACAAAAGGTGACAAAAAACCGGTATTACTGATGGCTTCAGGGCATCTTGGTGAGAGATCTCAGCATTTTTCTCAATGGCTTGGATGGAGGGCACGCTCCTCAAATGTGCTGGGAGGGCTGACCCACTGGGTGCCCCAGTTAAGATTCCAAAAGTTCTTGGCAGGCTGTCCTGGGTATATCTGGTCTTCGCCCACTTCCCATGATCTTTCCGCATTAGACTGGGAGCTCCCAGGGACTGTTGGGGTGTCTTTCTTTGGATCTCCAGCATTTTTAGGGTGCCTGACACATAATATGTGCTTAATAAATGTCTGTTGAATTGACTAGAGCATTCCAATGAATCTTAGAAAATGAAATTTAATTAGGAGAAATGTTACTCTTACATTTAGACTCAAAGAATCAACTTCACAGGGACAAGACAAGAGAGGGCTAGTTAACAGTTTGACTCAAAGACATCTGGGAATTTTAGTGGATTGCAAGCTCATCATCATCGTGATGGACAGCCCAGAAAGCTAATGTTTTCTGGGGCATATTGAGGAGCCAAACTTCCGAGAATATGGAGCTGTTCATTCCTCTTTTCTCTGCCCTCATGAGGATTATCTGCTCATCTGGACTATTGTGTTAAATTCTGAGCACCAAAGTTTAGACAAAACATAGATTAGCTGGAGAGAGAAGAGGGTGCCTAGGATGGTGAAAAGCTGAGAAATCCTCTCACAGGCAGCCAGGTGGCACAATGGACTAGGTCTGAAATCTGAGTTCAAGTGCAGCCTCAGAAACACAACTAGCTGTGTGATTTCTGGAAGTCACGTCTAACCTCTGCTTTCTCAACTGTATAATGGGGATAATAATAGCATCTCTCTTTTTCTTTCTCCCTCCTTCTC
>NW_027185850.1:30580022-30646468 GCF_028583685.1 Petaurus breviceps papuanus | reverse complement strand
CTCTCTCTCTCTCTCTCTCTCTCTCTCTCCCTCTCTCTCTCTCTCTCCCTCACTCACTCACATCTTTAATGACATTAATTTTAAATAACTTAGCACAGAGCCTGGCACATAGTAGACACTACATAAATGCTAGCTGTTATTATTATCAATATCACATGAGGACCAGTTGGAGGAGCTGGAGATATTCAGGCTGGAGAAGAGAAGAGGGCTGGGGAGTGGAAATGGGACAGAAGAACTTTGAGTATGTCCTATGGAGGAAGGATCAGACTTTTTATTCCTGGACCCAGAAGACAGAACCAGGACCAATGGGATAATGTTGCAAAGAAGCCAGTTGGGCTTTGGTATCAGGAAGAATTTCTTAACCCCGAGATCACTTCCTGTGTGGGAGGTCAGCTCTTAGAGGCTGGATGGACAGTAACAGAGGATAAACTAGAAAGGGTTCTTGGCCTCGGGTTCTCAGCTCCTTTCAGCTCTGAGAGTCTATACCTTTGGGATCCTGACTCAGGAAGGTTACAGTGATTTGCAGAAGATCACCGCAGTGGACAAACAGATGCCGTGAAACCACCTTCCCTGGGTCACCATCAGGATGCCTTGGCCACCAAAGGACCCTGGGCTGCTTCCACCCTGACTTCCTGGAGGCCAGAAGCCCTTGAACCCCTCCCTGTGCTTGCTGGGTAATGACCTCGCTAAGACCTTTGCAGGTGAAAGCACCAGTGTCCCTCACCCTGGCACAGGGAACGCTGCCCTGGTCTTAGGACTGACTCACAAACCCAAATGAGCCATGAGAACAGGAGAGTCAAAGTTGGGCCACAATCCACATTGTGGAAACCCACTGGAAATCTGACTCCCCAAATCAATTCACACTGGCTGGGCTATAATAACTCTGTCACCTGGAGTGAAGATTGTCCAAGGGCCTGGCAGCCCAGGGAGTGATAAATAGCGAGGCCCCATGTCTTGTTAGACGGAGGAGGTGCAGAGTGGGGGCCTCTGCACGGATTAGCCCTGGGCCTTATTTATCATCTTCAGGGCTGATCTGGGAGAGAGGGGTTAAGTAGAGAGTTAATGAAATCCGCAGATGATGCTAAATGGAGAGAGGCTGAGAACCCCAGCACTGGGAGGACACAGGGAGGGAGGCAGGCCCCTGAGAAGGGAGATTAATCTGGAGGGAAAGTGCAATCGATCCAGATACAGCCACAGCAGAGGGAAGAGGCTCGAAGCTCGTGAAACTGGGGTGGGGGTGGCCAGGAAGGGGAGAGTGGGGTGCAGCTGAGCCTGGAGTGGGCCAGGAGGCTCTGGGGGCCGGTGCCCCCGTCTGATGTTGGTGTGAGACAGGCAAACACTTCCTGGGAGTGGTGCCTCAAGAAGGTGGTGGGGCTCAGCTCTTCAGGCACAGGAGGAGAGGGAGAGGCTTCTCCTGTGCTATCCATCACTGATGCCCACATGGGCACCTTTCAGCAGCTGGCTCCCCTCCATTTCCATGCTGCAGAGTGGGAGGGGTTCTCACAAACTGTGTCCCCCATCGGGAGAGTCTTCCCAGACCCCGGAGCCCACCCCTGTCTCTGCCTCGCTATGGATCCCAGAGCGCCTTTGTCATCTGGGTCCCCACTGGGGACCTCCTTAGGGAGTTTACAGAAGCTCTTGACTTCTCTGTGACTTGGAACCATGATCAAAATGATGAAGCTTTCCATGTACTTCTGAGCTTGTGTCTCAACCCCCTGCTGGAATGGACACTGGAAGGAGGGAGGAACTTGGGCATGATTTCTCTCTGGCTCTCTCTGGCTCTTGTCTATCTCTCTGTCTCTGTCTCTACCTCTTCTCTCTCTCTCTCTGTCTCTCTCTGTTTCTGTCTCTCTCCCTCTCTCTCTCTCCTTCTCTTCATCCCTCCCTCCCTTCCTCTCTCTTTCTTTCTCCCCCCCCCTCTCCTCCAGCTTTAAATCCATGAGCCTCTGATACCCTGGGCCACAACAAACCTAACCCCCTGTCCCCTCCCCACAAGGAGGCAGGCTGGATGTTTCCAGATAATGCCAGAGACTCCCTCTTTTGTTCTAAAGTGCCCACTGTGCAGGGTATTGTGTTGGCTGCTGCTGCCACAAACACAAGAATGCAATAGTTCCTGCCTTCAAGGAGCTTCAGCTGTAGTGAGGGGAGATGATAAGAAGGAAGGAAGAGAAGAAAGAAGAAAGGAGGCATTTATTAATGCCTACAATATGCTAGGCACGGTGATAATTACTTTACAAATATGATCTGTTTGATCCTTACAGCAGCAGCCCTGTGGGGCTTTAACTGGGGCCTCAAGGAAAGTTTCCTGTAGGAGGCAGGGCTTAAGCTGAGTCTGGCAGAAAAATAGACATTCTAAGAGGCTGAGGTAGGGCTAGAGCATTCCAGGTACAGCCAGTGCAAAGGCCTGGAGATGGGAGATGGAATGTGATGTTTGAAGAAGATCGAGAAGACCAGGGTCGGGGGAGGGTCGCAGTGTGAAGGGAATCGATGCATATTGAGGTATAAGGGGCTAGGTTATCAGGAGGCTGCCTTATCACCTCTAGGAAAATCACTGGCAGCTGAGTGGAGGGTGGATTGGAGTGGGTAGAGATTAGAGGCAAGGACTTCCCTCCAGAAACTCTGGGATTCAGCTGCTCTCCTGTGCTGTTCTTTGCACAAGATGATTCATCTTCTAATTCCCCCCATGCCACCAGCTAGAATGCTCTCTGTCCTCATTTACATCTTCGAGCTTCCTTCAAGTCCTGGCTAAAACTCTACCTCCTGCAAGAAACCTTTCCCAGCCTCCTTATTCTTAATGCCTTCCATTTGTGATTATTATCTCTGATTTGTCCTGTATATATCTTGTTTGTACAGAGTTGTTTCTACATTGTCTCCCCCATTAGACTAAGCACTTTGAATGCAGATACTGGTGTGCATGTGCATGTTTGTGTGTATGTGTGTGTGTGTGTGTGTGCCTCCAGCACTTAGTACAGAACCTGCCACATAGTAGGGGTCAGTAAGTGTTGAATGGCTGACTGACCAATGAGGACACCATTGCCATAGTCTAGAAGAGAGTTAATGATGGGCTGAACCACAGTGGTGACTGTGTGAGCAAGGCAAAGGGAATGAATGGAAGATGCTATGGAGGAAAGAAGTGATAGTAGCAAATGGTTATGTATGGGGTGAAGGCACGTGACGGACTGAGGAGACCCCTGAGATTTGGAGCCTGGGTCATGGAAAGATAATGATGCCTTTAAAAGTAACAGGGATGAGAATGGTTTTGCACACACACACACATATACATATTTGTGTCTAATGTAGTACTCTCTAGGGGGGGAAGAGGAAAGAAAGTTATGTAACTTTTTTATATATTTAAAAGGAAAAGCAAGTTGTACATAATAGACTTGCAGTTTCATGTGTAATCCTTTTTTTCTATTTTCCTTTCTTATGGAAATGCTTTTTTATTTCTTATGTCCAGAATTTTTTTTTTAAGTAATGAGGTAAAGTTCAGAAGATTTTTTAGGGGGAAAGGTCAGCTTTGGACTTGTTGAGTTTTAGATGTCTAGGGCCCATCCAGAAGAAGTCCAGCAGGCAGTTAATTGGTGCTGTGGGACTGGAGCTCAGAAGAGAAATCAAACTTTGTAAATTTCATTTGATTATATCTGAAATGTGGTACAATAAACAGATGTAAATGGGCCATCTCTTTCCCACCCAGCTTCAAAAAAGGCTTGTCTATAAAGCTAAATTTCTGTTTCAGTTTGTTTACAAAAAGTGTATGTGAAATTTAACAAAATTACCCAGTTCTTTTCTGTTTCCCCTTCTGGAATTCTTTTTCGTTTTCTTCTATGAATTTTTAAATATTTTATTGATGTTCCTTTTTCCCTTACTTTTCCATTTTTTTCCTTTTCATTTATGACACTTCCTACTAATTCATTCCTCACTCCCTCACCCTACATGGAGCCCTCTCAGAGACAACAAATAGAATTAAAGAAATCAGATAAGGACAGTGGTTATGGCTGAAAATGTATGCTTTATTGTGCATCCCTAGTCCACCACCTCTCTGCCAAGAAGCAAAAGCACTATCAGACCCCTGAAGGCACAACTGGTCAGTCTCTCAGTTAGAGTTCTGAAGCCTTGCAATGTGGTTTTCCTTTACTCCATTGTGTAAATTATTCTCCTGCTTCTGATCATTTTAATCTGAATCAGTTAATGAGTCCTCTCAAGTTTCTCTGACTTCTTCATATTTCATTTCTTATTATATATCCTATTATTCTCTTGCGCCATGGTTTGGGTTTATTCTGACACTCTCTAATTGCTGTATCTTTAGCCTTTAGCCTTCAGGTGCTTACCAACTCCCATTATAATATTATACTGAAGCTGTGCGTGTGAGGGAGGCTCAGAAGGGTCCATGTTGACATGCCTGTATCTCAGGGGAACAGACCAGAGATAAGTCAGACATTACTGTACAGATTAGGGCTGGAGCCCAGGGTTTCTGTCTCCTCCACTCAGGGTCTCTTTGGTCCAGTGCCCCATGATATCAGCATCCTTCTCACCCAGTTCTTTATAATTGCTTCCTTCAAGGAGCTAAGGTGACTGACTGATTGGAATTTCACCTCTTGCCCTTCCTCTTGTGTGTGTTACAGCATAATTCAATATTTGCTACTGATAAATGCTGAAGGGGCATAAAGCCTTGGATAGGATATGGTGGGGTTAATCAGAGCAGACTCCTTAGAGAAGGTGGGTCTTGAAGGAAAGCATTTCAAATGAGAGCTGTCATTTGGGATGACTTGGGGAGGTGAGAAACATGGAGTCTAGGACTGAGTGGACTGTACAACCAGGGAGGCAGGGCAGGTGAGCTGTGGGGGCAGAAAGGCTGCAGCCGCTACCAATCACTATGGCCCACTCTAGCATTTTGAGCCATAGGTAAAAGCAGAGAGAACTTGGATTCCTTAAACTGTGGGTTCAGAGTTGAGTGTGTTAGGAGAGAAAGTGAACCTGACAGATCTCTGTGCAGCAGTTGTGGAGATCCAGGAAACCTGGGTGCTGGGGTAGTTTTTCCCCATGTGCCTGTGTTTTGGGTGAGTAGGGGGAGGGGTCATGTACTGGGCTGTGCTATGAGCTGCCTAAGGTCTTAGGAACAGTATAATTCCGAAGGGCTAACTAATGCTGAGTCTGTTCCTGAGTTAGCTGTAGTGTTAGCTTTGATAATGCCTTCTAACCTATTCCCTATTCTCCTGGGCAGTCTCTGCCAACGGGGATCAGCACAGTAGATGTACATGTTCTGTGTCCCAAATCAGCATTAATCCTTACTGGCCCCAGCCAGGTGAGTATCTGCATTCTTGAGCCCTTTGCTTGACTGTGACCTCCTGTCCAGAAGAGTTCTGGAGCCTCCCCCCATCACAGGTGCCAAAGGTCACGAAGCCAGCAGGCTTCCAGCAGGAGCCGGAATAGGCCTCCACATCCTGACTCTGTCCTCAAGCCCCCAAACAATGCTACCTTGGCTACGGATGTGACTTCGGTATGAAAATATTTCAAGGGGAGAAGCTTTGAGGAGGTGGAAGGGGCTCAGCTGGGGCAAGGGACAGGGAGGGGGAAGTGGGGGATGTCTAGGAATGATGGGAAGTGACTCAGAGAATGGAAACTTGGGTCAGACCTCAGGAAAGTCTTCCTGATCAGGAGGGCTGGCAGACGGTGAGCGACCTCCCTGGGGAACAAAGCTGTTCTCCACTGGCCCCGCCCTAGGGGATACAAACAATTTGCCTCCTTCTGAGAGTGAGGCACAAGCCAGAGTTCCTCCAGCAGGCGATCTCAAGTGGACCCTTCCCCTGAGGCCTGGGATTCACACACCCCTTCCTGCTCCAGGCCACAGCTGGGTCTAGCAACCCCCAGCCAAGAGTTCTGCAGCCTGGCTCCTGGCCTCAGTAAGCACCTCTGTCTAACAGTCACTCTGTCTAAGTTAGACTGACCTGGCCAGTCAAACTGACATTCTCCCTTTTCTTCACATACCCCACTCTATCCCCCAGGGCCTTCTCTTAGAATTCTTCAAACAAGTTCCGGCACCGGCTTCTCCAAAAAGCTTTTCTTATCCCCCCAATTCTAGTACCCTCAAATTACCTTGTTTTTCTTTGCATATGGACTTTTTGAGTTTTTTCCACTTCATAGTATTTTATTTTTTCCAATTACATGTAAAGAGTTTTCAAAATTCACTTTTATAAGATTTTGAGTTCTAATTTTTTTTCTCCCTCCCCACTCCCCAAGGCAGCATGCAATCTGATACAGAGTGCTGTATATGGACTTTCATGTTTCCATGTTTTCTCCCCAAATATAAACTAGGTCCCACGAAGGCAGGGGCTGATTCACTGAGCAGTGTCTAGAACGTAGTAGGCATTTAGCAAATGCTAGTCGATTGATTGAATGCTCAATCTTTTCACCCTTTGGGGGAGTGAATGGGACTTCTCTTGCCTTTTTTTTTCTGGAGAGATCCAAAAATCAACAGAACCAAAAACTGACCAGGGCTGGGCGTGGGCATTAATGGTCACCTTGAGGTAGAGACAGAGGAGAGCTGCAAGGATTCTCACTCACATGGCTGAAGAAGGGAGCCACGGTCTTGCCCAGGCCATGGCATGACCTCTGTGCCCAAGAGATGGCAGCTGTGGAGAGGAGAGCCATAGACCAAGGGGTAGAAGATTCGTGGACCCCAGCCTCCCCAGAGGGAGGGGGAGGCACTCCTTCTAAAGTCCCCTGAGTGGGTAGCTAGCTGTTCAGTCTACTTGAATACCTCCCTCTCCCCCTGCTGTCATATTCCTAAGCTATCAGGCTGAGCCCACAAGACCCACTGATAGTGGTGGATTCCAGGGATCCCAGCTCAGCTCTTGTCTGGTCCATGGGCTAGATCAGGGAATCTCTTGGTCATCCCCATTCCATGTGAAAGCCTAGACTCAAGCTATATTCTGAGATTCCCCAAAAAGAATCCTAGGTCAGAAGGATGGGAAGTAGAGAGAGTGACTTTGGAGAAGCTCCCAACACCATGTAAATCCAAGGCTTGGTGTGCTGGGTCACAGATCTCATCAGTGATTACCTTTGGTCTCTTTGCTCCCAATCAGATTGTGGATTCCATCAAGTCAGTTTTGCACATCTCAAACTGTGACAGGACAAGTCAAAAGCACAGAAGTAAAGAACCAGACTGGATGTTGGAGGTCTTTGTTCCAAACCCTATACCCCCCCCAGTCTTCTCTTTTCCATGCTAAACATATACAATCTTGAGACCCTTCCCCATTCTGGCTACTATCTTTGGGATTTTGTTGTTGTTCAATTGTATCTGATTTCTTATGACCCGATTTGGAGTTTTCTTGGCAAAGAAACTGCTTTGCCATTTCCTTCTCCAGGTCAATTTACAGATGAGGAAACTGAGGCAAACAAGGTTAAGTGATTTGTCCAGGGTCACGCTGCTAGTAAGTATCTAAAGTAGTATTCCAACTCACAAAGATGAGTCTTCCTGACTCCCAGCCCAGTACCCTGTCCACTTTGACACCTCGCTACCCTATCTTTTGGATACTCTCTGGCTTATCTTTGGATACTCTCCCTAAAGTATGAAGTGGGGAAGGGAATAAGAATTCCCATAGCACCTACTATGTGCCAAAGAACTGTATTAAGCACTTTTACAAATATTATCTTATTTGATCCTTACAACAACCCTGGGAGATAGGTGCTCTATTATCCCATTTTTCAGCTGAAGAAACAGGCAAACAGAGGTTTAGTGAATTGCACAGGGTCACATAGCCAGTAAATATCAGAGGGAGGATTTGAACTCAGGTCTTCCCGACTTAGGTCCCAGTGATTTGCTCCTTGCACGACACACAACACTCCAGATGGGGGCTTGTGAAGGCAGAGGAGAATGAGCCTCTCACCTTTTTTTTCCTACACAAGAAACCTCTTTTCTCTGGCTAGAAGTGAGCTTCTGGGACCAGACTGCCCAGGGTATTCCAAATCTTTTGTCTCTGAAGGATGCTGGGGCCCAGGAACACTGTGGGTGACCTCTTCTCTGATGGTTATACAAGCAGATGTCTATTTGTATCTCCAGCTTTTGGGGCAGGTAGTCCTCAACCTCTCCCTGGGGATCAAGAGAGCTGGAGATGAGGCTTTTCCTGCTAGACTTTAGCCCTTAGTCCCCACCCCACCCCACCACCCCCAGGGGTTTGTGTTTGCCAGGCACTCTCATGCACTCTGGTCTGTCCTCTGAGAGGCCCGGGAAAGGAGAAGGCTGGCCTGGCAGATCCTGGAGAGGGCTGAATCCTCTGAGTCTGGGCAGACTCTTCCTGGAGGATGCTGGTGGTACTCCCTGCTCTCTGGGAAAGGGCCTTGCACAAAGGCATGTGCCCTACATTTGACTGCTTAGGTGGATAGGGGAGCTCACCTAAGGCTCCCCGTCTCATGCACCAGGAAGGGGTCAGACTGGCTGCCCCCAATGCCCTTTCATCTGCCACACACCTGGCCTGGCTCCTGGAGGAGAAGGAGGATGAGAAGGTCTTCGAAGGAGGCTCTCAAAGTGATCAGTAAGCCTGGCCCAGGAGCTGGGGCTGGGGAGGCCTGCTGAGGGGCAGTCCTTGTGGCTAAGCCTCTAATAAGGGTCACCAAATAGGGTTCCAGATTAGGCTGCGAGTTGGGGACTCCCTGGGTCTAGGGTATCACCGAGGCCAGCAGCTGTCCAAGTCCCAGAGATAGGGATGGACTGGCTCTCAACCTGGGAGCCCCTTGTGGTGTCTCCATCAGTTTTCTATCAAGAGCCCATCGGGCCTTCACTTGACCCTTTCCCAGACTTCCTGGTGCTGTCCAGGCTGGCCCATACCCCTCTGAGCAGCTTCCGGGGAGCAAGAGCACATAGCAGTGGCCATGCCCATTCAGTGGGAGTGGGGGAGGCCTCAGGGAGACTAAGACTCCTCCACCAAACTGCTCATCGGCTTCTCCTTCCTGTCCACCCCTTCCCAGAACTTTCTAGGCAAGCCACCGGGGGCCAGTAGGGCTGAGTGGTGTTCATCAGTCCTCTCTCCAGAGCTAAGCCTTCTGCCTGGGACTAGAAGGGGCAGATGTGGCAGCAGTGAGAGCCAGCCTGAGGGACCTGGCGGCTGGCAGTCCTGTCCAACAAGAATGAGGGACCCAGGCCGAGGGAGCCCCATTGCTGTGCAGCTCACCATTACCTGGCCATAAAAATAATTGAGCATAACGAGGGCGTTAATAATCTGACACTAATGCTTTAAAGGGACAGGAAATTATCCGCTGGGTTGCATTGAGTGTGTGGATGGTACTTAAGGTTTGCAAAGGCCTTGGTAATAACTGCCTGCGGAGGCGGGGGTGGTGACTGAGGCCTAGCCTCCAAACGACCCCAGCTGTTGGTGGAAGGCAAGGCAGCAATGAGAAGCCACTCCCACCCTGCTCCCACCCCAGGGACCTGGCAGGGCCTGAGCCTTCCCTTCTCCAAACTAAATGCCTCCAGCTCCTTCAATGCCACTGAGATGCCTGGTCTCCCCTCACCATCCTCTAGATGCATCCCAAATCTGCTTCCAAGAACCAAAGGTTTGGACGACTCCAGCCTTAGTGAGTCTGCTCCTGGTTCTGCCCAAGAGGGACAAGCAGACAAGATCAAGCCCTTCTCCAATGGCTGACAAGAGAGCTGTGATGTCCCCCTGAGCCTTTGCTATTCTAGACTAAACATTCCCAGCTCTTTCAGCTTCAGAGGACAGCGACACAAAGCCCTTTGCCATCCCCCTGCCACCCTTTAGATAACTGGTCAGTCAGTCAGTCAATGAGCTACCATGTACCAGGCACAGTGCTATCCTGGGGGTACAAGAAAAGGCAAAAGCCGTGTATGCCCTCAAGGAGCTTACAGTCTAACAGGGGAGACAACATACAGGAAAACCATGGTGTACAAACAAACCAGATATAGGCAGGACAAATTTGCAGGGATCACCGGAGGGAAGGCACTAAGATTAAGGAGGACTGGAAGGGGTTCTTGCAGAAGGTGAGGCTTGAAGGAGGCCAAGGAAGCTACAAGGGAGAGATGAGTGGGAGAAAACCCCAATCCTGGAGGACACTTAGTCACAAGATGGAGTTTCATCTGTGAGGGATAGTAAGGGGCCAATATCACTGGGTCTAAGAATACCCAGGGAGGAGTAAGAAGATGTACGATGTAAGAAAACCAGAAAGGGCTCTGAAAGTCAATTTTCTATTTGATTCAGAAGGTCATAGGGAGCTCCTGGTTTTGGCTGAATAGAGGGAGATGTGGTCAGACAAAGAAGATGACTTTGACGGCCAAGCAGAGAATAGATCGCATCCCAGGGAGACCAATGAGGAGGCTTCTGCAATAGTTCAAGAGGGAGGCAATGAGGGCTTGCACCAGGGTGATGGTGATGTCCATCAGAGATGTTACAAAGACAGGACTGGAAGGATGATTGGATATAGGTTATGAGAGAGGGGGAGACAAGGATGATGGTTCCAGGTATCCAGAAGGAAGATGACGTCCTCCACAGTAATAAGGAAGTTAGAAAGAGAAGAGCGTTCTAGGGTGGCGAAAAGATAGAGTTCATTTTGGATGTGTTCAATTGGATATTGCAATGTCTAATAGATAGTTGGAGATTCAAGACTGGAGGTGGGGACAGGTTAGGACTGCACAAGTAGATGAAGTGTAAAGATGATAAGTACAGCCATGGGGATATCAGCAAGAGAAATAAAGTAGAGGGAAGAGAGAAGAGGGCCCAGGTCAGAGCCCCGTGGGACACTCACTATCAGCAGGCATGACCGGAATAGAGAGTCAGCAAAGGAGACTGAGAAGGTAGGAAGAGAGACAGGAGAGAACAGTATCAGGAAAACCTAGAGAGAAGAGAGTGTCAAGGAAGAGAGACTGGTGGATCATGTCAAAGGTTTCAGAGAGGTCAAGAGGTATAAGGCCACTAGATTTGGCAACGAAGACATCATTGGTATTTTTGGAAAGGGAAACTTCTATTGAATGATGAGGTTGGGAACCAGATTGTAGAGAGTTGAGAGAGGAAAAGGAGAGGGAGTGGAGGCATCAGTTATAGAGTTTAGCCATGAAAAGGGGCGGAGATATAGGACAAGAGCTCATGAGGATGCAAGGATCAGGTGAGACTTTTCTGAGGATGGAGGAGAAAAGTTTGTAGGCAATAGGAAGCAGAGAGTCAGCATGGAGAAACTGAAGCCAAATGAAAGAGTGGGGGTGACAGAGGGGCCATTTGTGGGAGCAGACTGGATGAAATGGGGTTGCTCATACATGTAGAGGGGTTAGCTCAAGAAGAACAGATGAAGGATGGGTGAAGGAGGAAATAGTGACAGAAGGTATCTAAGTGATATGAGATGACGAGGAAGGGAGAAGAAGGAGCTCTCAATGAATGAACTCAACTTATTTTAGTTAGATATAAAGCAAGGTTACCAATCAAAGGGATAGAGGTAGGGGAGTCATTCAAGATTTGAGGAGAGATGAAAAAGTTTGCAAGAGCTGCTATGTTGGGTGTAATAGTGAGTCAATTAGGGAGGTGTAGAAAGATTGCCTTGCTACAGTGAGGGCCCACTTGAGATTGGGTAACATAAACTTGTGATAGACCCAGTCAGCACAGTTTACTGATATTCTCCAGCTTTGTTCAACAACTCATAGTGAAGACAGCAGATGGGGGGAGCGATCCAAAGCTGGGATCTGTAAGGGCAAGATCAGTCTCTGATGATGTCCTTTGCTCTGTTTGGAGTTCCCCAATGGCTTTGTGTAACAGTTATTGCCACCCTACCTTGGGTCTCTACATTGTCCTGTGAGTAATGCTTAAATTGAGCTCTTCAAAGACAATGGATAGAGAACTGGGTATAGTTATGGAGCCACAGTTTAAGAAGTAAAGACTAAAGGGAGACATCATAGTTGCTGGTCATCACCTGGAAGATAAAAGTTAGATTGGTTCTATGTAGTTCAATAGAGAGACACAGTGCTACGGTGCAAATCTCTTATCTACTGGCTCCTACCTGCTGCTTACAAACACATCTATGGCTCCATCATCCTTGAAAAAGTCCTCATTTGATCCAGCCGTCTCTGTCAGCTACCATCCTTTATATCTTCTTCCTTCCCTTGAGAACACTGCCTCTACTTCCTTTCCTCTCATTCTTTATTTTTTGTTTGTTTTGTTTTTTGCTTTTTTGGAGGGGGAAGGTAAGGCAATTGGGGTTAAGTGACTTGCCCAAGGTCACATGGCTAATTTTTTGTATTAAGTGTATGAGGCTGGATTTGAACTCAGGTCCTCCTGACTCCAGGGCCAGTGCTCTATTCGCTGTGCCACCTAACCACCCCCTCTCATTCTTTTCTGTAATGTTTAGCTTGGCCTCACTCTGCCAGAGCAAGGCCAGCTGCATTTCTGGTGTGTTGAGATTGGGGCTGTGTTGTCCTGACTCCATGTCTAGGGTTCTTACTTGCTGCAAACCACCTCCCCTATCTCAACTCATCACACATCATCCCCAAACCCTGAGATTTTAATGCCCTCCCCTAGGCTCCTGGGACTTGGGGAAGCATTGGAGCCCTGGGGTGCCCACAGTACACATCTTCTTTGGATGTAATATAGAGCCAGAGAGAGGAACCTGGCCAAAAAGGGTTAGATAGGGGGTGAGCAGAAGCCCAGAGAGTAAGATTCAGCTAGAAGAGACATAAGCTTATGCTTAAGGATCTCCTCCACACCATATACAGCAATACTCCCCACCAGGCATAGCATCTCTCGGCTAGGGGCCTTCCATCTAGCCCCTGCTTCTCCCTTCATGCTTAACCTTTACTCCACTGAGAAGACTGACTGTAATAGAGGACCTCTCCACTTCCCTTCATGGCTCTCTAGCCCCCTGTCTTTGCCCATCTTCTCTTCCAGGCTCAGAGAATTCAGTGGCTCTCCATCTCTCCTCCTTAAAAGCTAACTAGCCCCATCCGTCACCTCTGGAGGATAGAATAAGACCACTGGCAAGGACCATGACAGCATGCAGGTTCTACCTTGGCCAAATGGTTATATTGTTGTTTCCTGAGGCCTGTTAAAGACTTTTGCTTGAAAAGGCCAAGGTCTCTCACTGCATCCTGGGCCATCTCCAGTCATCCTGATCTATATCTGGCTACTGGACCCAGATGACTCTGGGGAAGAAAGTGAGGCTGGTGACCTTTCACAGCCCTACCTCACTTAAATCCCATTCACTTGCATGTCATGGTACCACCTCCCTGATGTCGTAGTACACTTTGAGAATGAAAGAGATTGATGAAAGCAGCAACCTCTGGTATTTGGTTGTTGCAACCATATGAGCTGTCTCACAAAACAGGGGGGGGGGTCCTCTTTGTTAGCTGGCAGTCTTCATAGAAACTCACTGAATATTTTTTAGAGGGAATTCCATTTTTATTATGGACTAGATTATGGTACATGTGAGGTTCTGTCCAATTCTGGAATTCTGTGATTCTTTTTCCTTCTTTTTAAATCTTCTCATTTGTAGTTTTTTGACTGGGTGCTTATGGGGAAAGGGTAGTAGTCAAGCAGTCTACAGGCATTTCTTAGGTACATACTGAGCTGGAGCATTATAAGCCCTGGGCTAGGAGGTGGCAATACAAAGATAGGGCAATCTCTGCCTGCAGGGAGTTTGCATGTCTGTCTGTCTTGGGAAACAACAGATGGATACAAACTCTATAGAAAGGAAATGCAAGTTCGTTTGAGCTCCCTGGTCATCCTGGCTATTAGCTTCATGGAGCCCTAAGCTGGACACACATTTCAAGGTCAGGGTGACCAAGAAGACATGTGTCTTTGCAGTCTCTGGAGGAATGGTTGCCAAGATGCATTTCCACAAAACAATTTTTACAGCCTGTGTCTCTGATAAAGGCTTCATTTCTAAAGTAGAAAACTGACTTAAGTTTATAAGAATACAAGTCATTCCCCAATTGTTAAGTGGTCAAAGGATATGGATAGGCAGTTTTTATTTGAAGAAATTAAATTAAAGTCATATAAAAATGCTCTAAATCACTATTGATTTGAGAAATGCAAATTAAAACAACTCTGAGGTACCACCTCACACATATCAGATTGGCTAATATGACAAAATAAGGAAAATTATAAATGTTGGAGAAGATGTGAGAAAATGCATTGTTGGTAGAGTTGTGAACTGATCCAACCATTCTGGAGAACGATTTGGAACTATGCCCCAAAGGCCATAAAACTGCATACCCTATGATTCAGCTATACCATTACCAGGTCTATATCCCAAAGAGATTATAAACAATGGAAAAGGACCCACATACATACAAATATTTATAGCAGCTCTTTTTGTGGAGGCAAAGAATTGGAAATTGAGGAGATGCCCATCATTTGGGAAATGGCTGAACAAGTTATACTATATGAATGTAGTGGAATACTGTTGTACTATAAGAAATGATGAGCAGGCAGATTTCAAAAAAAACCTGGAAAGACTCACATGAACTGATACTGAGTGAAGTGAGCAGAACCAGGAGAACATTGTACACAGTAACAGCCACACTGTATGATGATCAACTGTAATAGACTTAGTTCTTCTCAACCTAAGACAACTCCAAAAGACTCATGATGAAAATGCTAACCACATCCAGAGAAAGAACTATGGAGTCTGAATGCAGATCAAAGCAGACTATTTTCACCTCTTTTTTTGGTTTTCTTTCTTGTGGTTTTTCCCTTTTGTTCTGATTCTTCTTTTACAATGTGACTATTATGGAAATATGTTTGATATGATTGTACATGTATAGCCTGTATCAGATTGCTTGCTCTTGGGGAGGGGGGGGGGAATTTGGAATTCAAAATCAAAATATTGAAAACTATCTTTATGTATAATTGGAAAAAATAAAATACTATTAAGTGGAGAAAAAGATGCATCTCCACAGAGGTGGCTTCCCAGGGTGATGGATATGTTAGAAGCAAGGCCTTTGGGTTCAGGGTCATGGGCTGTCTACATTAAGGCCTGAGGGGAGATGATGGTCAATGTAGTGGTGATTCTTTGTCCACTATGCCTTACCTCTCTGCCTTCCAGATCCATGGGTCCTATCATCTGCCCTGATGGTGTACCATAAGGACCCCTGGGCCTTGTCATGTGTCCTGCTGAGGCATCCTTAGGACTTTGGAGTCTACAGAAGCTAACATGCCCCCTACAGCTGAACCCTCCTCTATATGTTGACTCCTCTAATTAGATTGTGAGTTTCTTGAGAGCAGGAACTGTCTTGGTTTTTTTTTTCCTATTTGAATCCCTACTGCTTAACACATAGTAAGAACTTAAAAAAATGCCTTCTCATTCATTCATTCATCAATCTATACTCAACTAGTCATGAATATTGGAAAAACAATTAAAAAT
Source organism: Petaurus breviceps papuanus (assembly GCF_028583685.1). Classification (NCBI taxonomy): domain Eukaryota; kingdom Metazoa; phylum Chordata; class Mammalia; order Diprotodontia; family Petauridae; genus Petaurus; species Petaurus breviceps. The sequence goes on along the minus strand of NW_027185850.1, from coordinate 30,631,114 downwards.
GAATCAGTTGTATTAACTATGAGTGTGTGGGAGAGGATAATATTGTAGTGTTTGCTATTGATAAGACATTTTTCAGCTGTGCTTATGAGATTTTTTTTCACAATATTTGAGGCTTGAGTTATTCTATTTATTTCCATTTTTTTTTACATAGCAGTCCAAGGGCAAACCTAGGCTACAAAGACATGTTTCTTAATTTTCCAGCTATTAGGGGTTATTATGTTATTTGCAACACTCTATATAGTCAAGCTTAGATTGATATGGAATTTCACAGAGTCTGACTTGGAAGGAACCTCAGGGGCCATCTAGTCCAATATACACCTAATCACAAAACTCTTTCTATACAATTTCCCCCTGATTGAAGACCTCCAGTAAGGAGGAGTGGGAATCCACTGTTTCTGGAAGCAGTGCACTTTCCTTTTTTAAAATAAATTAAATTTTAATCAATTAATTAATAATTAAATTTAAATTTAAATTTTATTTTAGGTTCAGAATTCTTTCTCTCCTCCCATCCCACTCATTGAGAAGACAGAAAAAGCAAAAGACAAAATTCACTAGAAATAAGTATAGTCATGCAAAATCAATTCCTGAATTAACCATGTCTAAGAAAGGAAAAAACAGAACAGTCTTCACTCAATTCACTAGGACCCTCTCAGTTTCCAGTTCTTACCTATCACAAAAAGAGCTACTATAAATATTTTTGAACCTATGAGTACTTTGCCTCTTGATCTTGAGAGCAGGAACTATCTTAGTTTTATTTTTCTATTTGAAGCCCTACTACTTAGCACGTATAAAGTGCTTAAAGATGCTTTTTTATTCATTCACTCATTAGACATATTAGTCTATGACTATAGTCTATAGACCTAGATATAGGCCTAGTAGTAGTACTGGTAGATCAAAGGGTAGGCACCATTTAATAGTTTTGGGGGCATAGCTCCAAATTGCCTTCCAGAGTGGCTGGCCCAGTTCACAGTCCCACCAGCAGTTCATCAATGTACCTGTTTTCCTCCAGCCCCTCCAGCATTTGTCATTTTCCTTTTTTTGTCAACTTGCTAATAAAGTGAGTGTGAGATGGAGCCTCAGAGTTGTTCCAATTTGCATTTCTACAATTACTAGTGATTTAGAGTATTTTCTCACATGGCTGTTTCTAACTTAGATTTCTTTTTCTGAAAAGTGCCTGTTCATATCCACTGACCATTCATTAATTGGAAGATAGTCCATTTCACTTTTGAGTAGCTACTATTGTTAGGAGATAGCTGAGTGGTACAGAGGAGTCAAGAGGACCTGAGTTCAAATCCTGACTCAGACACTAGCTGTGTCACTTAACCCTGTTTGTCTCAGTTTTCTCATCTGTAAAATGAACTAGAGAAGGATATGATAAACCACTCCAGTATCTTTGCCAAGAAAACCTCAAAAGGGGTCACAGTGAGTTGGACATGACTGTGAAAATGACTAAACAACAATTATTAGGAAGTTTTCTATATGTCAAGCTTAAATCTGCCTCTGCAATTTCACAGAATCAAAGAGACACCAGATCACAGATTCTCAAAGCAGGAAGGGACAAGTTGGTAAATGTTTTGCCTAATAACAAAGTTGAACTAAAGGTCTTAAAGCAGAGGTAAATTTGAGCTTGTAGTATTTTTTTTTTTGTAGTATGAGATTTTGTAGTATGAGATCCATGTGTGGAATATGGCTCTGGACAAGTGTGCCTTAGATAGGTAGGTAGATAAGTGACAGATAGATGGATGGATGGATAGATAGATAGATAGATAGATAGATAGATAGATAGATAGATAGGTAGGTAGATAGATAGATAGATGAAGAGAGAGATAGGTAGATGGATGGATAAATAGATGGCGCATTTATTAGGCACTCATTATGTGCCAATATCTGTACTATATTCTGGGAACATAAATGCAAGTGAACAAGACAGTCTCTGTCTTCCAGAAGCACATATTTTTCCCTTTCTAAAAAATTGATATTCACCAGAGTTCCTCCCAATATCCCATATAACAAATATGTTTAAAGAAAAAAATAGGAAGAAGAAAAAAATTAGCAAAGTCAATTACATTTTTAAAAATTCTGAAACTATCTACAAGTTTCACCTCCACAGACTAAAAACACTTTTGCCAAAAAGGTGGGTGGGGGTGTCTTTTATAGCATTCACATTTGAAATGTCTTTTTTTGTCATTGTTCTTTTTATTTACACTGTTGCAGGCGTCATTGTGTATATTATTTTCCGGGCTCTACTTCTTTCACTCAGCATCAGTTCATAGTGTACATTCTTCCCATACTTCTCTATTGTTCAGTCTATTTTTCACACAGTAATCTTCCAGCACATTCACATTCCACAATTCCCCAAACAATGGGCATCCACTTTGTTTACAATTCTTTGCTATGACAAAAAGTGCTGTTTTCAGTATTACTGTGCAAAAGGGGATGTTCTTCTTATCAATGAACAAGGAGCTTAATTTCTAGTGTGGGAAGACAGTATATAAAAAGGAACTAGAAAACAAGGGGTGGGAGTGGTTAGAGCAGTGATCAGGAAGTGGAGACCTTATCTTCTGGGCAAGATAAGTTAAGAGCTCACCTATCAGAACCCAGGTTTTTTTTTTTTTGCCTTTATTAATTTGTTCATTTACTTTAAGTTTACAAGATTCAGTTCCCCAGTTCTCTGAGTTTCAAATTTTCTCCCCTTCCCTCCCCTTCCCTGCCCCCCATGGCGGCATACAATCAGGTATAGGATCTGCAGATACTTTCACATTAGACATCGTTCAGGTTATAAAGAAGGATTGTATTGGATGGAATGAACAGTGGGAAAGAGGAAACCAAACCAAACAAGAAAAAGAAAGAGAGCAGGTAATTTGCTTCAATCTGTATTCAAATTCTGTTCTGTCTGGTTCTTTCTCTGAATGTAGACATCTCTCTCCATCATGAGTCTTTTGGAGTTTACTTATAGCCCTGGATTGCTGAGAAGAGTCTTGTCTATCAAAGTTGGTCATCACACATACATTGTATCTGTAACTGTATACAAGTTTTTCCTGGTTCTGCTCTTCTTACTCAGCATCAGTTTGTATAAGCCTCTCCAGGTAGATATGAAGTCCATCTGCTCTTCATTTCTTATGGTGTAATAGTATTCTATTACTTTCATATACCATAACTGGTTTAGCCATTCCCCAATTGATGGGCATCTCTTTAATTTCCAATTCTTTGCCACTACAAAAAGAGATGCTATAAATATTTTTGTACATATAGGTCTTTCTCCCACTTCTGTGATCTCTTTGGGATACAACCCTAGAAGTGGTATTGCTGGGTCAAAGGATATGAAATTACTTATAGCCCTTTGGGCATCGTTCCAGATTGCTTTCCAGAATGGTTGGATCAGTTCACAACTCCACCAGCAATGTATTAGTGTTCCAATTTTTCCACATCCTCTCTGGCATTTATCATTTTTCTGTTTTGTCATCTTAGCCAATCTGACTGGTGAGATATGGTACCTCAGAGTTGTTTTGATTTGCATTTCTGCAATTTAGTTTAATTTAATTCTGCAATTTCTAGTGATTTAGAACATTTTTTCATATGCTTATAGATATCTTTAACTTCTTTCTCTGAGAACTGTCTGTTCATATCCTTTGACCATTTATCAATTGGGAATGACTTATATTCTTATATTTTGACTCAATTCTCTGTATATTTTAGAAATGAGGCCTTTATCAGAGACATTGATTGTAAAAATTCTTTCTCATTTTCCCACTTCCCTCTTAATTTTGGTTACATTGGCTTTGTTTGTACAGAAGCTTTACAGTTTCATGTAATCAAAGTTATCCATTTTGCATTTTATGATGCTCTCTAATTCTTGTTTGGTCATGAAATCTTCCCCTCTCCATAAATCTGACAGGTAAACTATTCCTTGCTTTCCCAGATTGCTTACAGTATCATCCTTTATACCTAGATCATGTACCTGTTTTGACTTAATTTTGGTATACGGTGTTAGATAATGGTCTATGCCCAGTTTCTGCCATACTATATTCCAGTTTTCCAAGCAGTTTTTGTCAAATAGTAAGTTCTTATCCCCAAAACTGGGATCTTTGGGTTTATCAAAGAATATGTTATTATAGTCATTGACTGCTGAGTCTTATGTACCCAATCTATTCCATTGATCCACTGCTCTATTCCTCAGCCAGTACCAAGTAGTTTTGATGACTGCTGCTTTATAATACAGATTAAAGTCTGGTATAGCTAGGCCATCTTCCCTAGCATTTCTTTTCATTCATACCCTTGATATTCTGAACCTTTTGTTCTTCCAAATGAATTTTGTTCTAGGTCTATAAAGTAATTTTTTGGTAAGTTGATTGGTATGGCATTAAATATGCAATTTAATTTAGGTAAAATTGTCATTTTTATTATATTAGCTTGACCCAGCCATGAGCAATTGATGTTTTTCCAATTAGTTAGATCTGACTTTATTTCTGTGGAAAGTGTTTTGTAGTTGTGTTCATATAGGTCCTGGGTTTGTTTTGGCAGGTAGATTCCCAAAAATTTTATAATGTCTACAGTAACTTTAAATGGGATTTCTCTTTCTATCTCTTGCTGTTGGATTTCATTAGAAATATACAGGAATGCTGAGGATTTATGTGGGTTTATTTTATATTCAGCAACTTTGCCAAATTTGTTTATTGTCTTAAGTAGTTTTTAACTTGATTCTTTAGGATTCTCTAAGTATATCATCATATCATCCACGAAGAGTGATAACTTGGTCTCTTCTTTACCTAATTTGATTTCTTTTTCTTCTCTAATTGCTACTGCTAATATTTCTAGTACCAGATTGAATAAGAGGGATGATGGTGGACACCCTTGTTTCACCCCTGATCTTATTGGAAATGCTTCTAGCTTATCCCCATTACATATAATACTTGCTGATGGCTTTAAATAGATGCTACTTATTATTTTAACGAAGTCATTTATTCCTACACTTTCTAGCGTTTTTAATAGGAATGGATGTTGTACTTTGTCAAAAGCCTTTTCTGCATCTATTGAGATAATCATGTGGTTTCTGCTAGTTTTATTGTTGATATGATCAATTATACTTATGGTTTTCCTAATATTAAACCATCCTGGAATAAATTCTACCTGATCAAAGTATATTATTCTTGTGATAAGTTGCCATAGTCTTTTTACTAATATTTTATTTTAAAAAATTGCATCTATATTCATGAAGGAAATTGGTCTATAATTTCCTTTTTCCATTTTATCTCTTCCTGATTTAGGTATCAGTACCATGTTTGTGTCATAAAAATAATTTTGTAGGACTCCTTCTTCACTAATTTTCCCAAATAGTTTGTAGAGTATTGGAATCAATTGTTCTTTAAATTTTGATAGAATTCGCTAGTAAATCTGTCTGGCCCTGGAGATTTTTTCCTAGGGAGTTCACTGATGGCTTGTTCAATTTCTTTTTCTGAGATGGGGTTATTTAAGTAATTTAATTCCTCTTCAATTAATCTGGGCAGCTTATATTTTCGTAAATATTCGTCCATTTCACTAAGATTGTCAAATTTATGTGCATATAATTTGAACCCAGGTTTGTCTAGGGGTGGAAAAAAGAAACTGTATAAGTGAAAGAGGAAAGGGTTGAATTGAATATTTTTTCATGCTATTATGGTAGTTTTAGGGGAAAATTAATGAAAAATCTTTTATTAAGTGTATGCTATACGCCAGTCACTCTGCTTGGTATTGAGAATACACGGAGGAGGAAACAAGATAGCCCTTGCCCTCAAGAAGCTTACACTCTATTGGGGAAGAGACAGCACATAAAGGGGAGATAGAGTTGGGGAGGGTGCAGCATGGCTGGGAGATCTGACAGTTTGGGATTTCCAAAGGAGAGGTTGCTACTTACTGAGGGATAACCCTTGAAGGCTATAGTCCCATTGCTCTTGGGTTCTCACTGGTGTGCTTCCCATTACAAATTAGTATGACTTAAGTAGCTTTTAGAAAAGGTATTAACTGAGAAGTACTGGTATGAAACCCAAACCTGAAGTGCCCTTTCCCACAATTATCCATAATGTCCATAGGGACAGTGGGGTCATACTTAATGGTATGAGCTACCTGTGTAAAGAACACAGAGTTACATCCCAGCTCCTTGGCTCTGGAAAGCAGTCCTCACAAAGCAACTCTTAGATCTATCTTCCACTTTCTGAGGTTAGTGCCTAATAGCCAGAGCTGGTCCTTTTCTCCACCACAAGAGGTCACACTCTCTGAAGCAGTTCCTCCTTGGATAAAGATAACCTTTGTTCCTCTGTTGAGTTTCTCCAGTTTCCATGTAGGGGGCTCCTATCAGCCCCTACCCACTCTGGTGGATGATGTTTCTTTCACCATTCAGCTCCCACTGCCAATAGAACCTATGACTTACCTTCTGGTTTGTACAGGATCATGAGCTCACCTGGACATTTCCATCCCAGAACACTTGGTTTGCCTGAAATTAAGAAAGAACAAACCCAAAGAGAAAAAGGTGGCTACATTCTCAGAGCCATATACTCATTTACTCAATGGGCAGGTGGAAGACAGAGTAGCTACCCTTTCTCCCAACTGACTCTCTTACCAAAGGAAAAGGCAACTTCATGAAGACCCTTTGAAGGGGCAAACACAAGTTATGAGTTATTTCTATACCACATGTCTTCTCTAAGTCTGATCCCACTTTTCCCTGGACCCTGTATATACTTGTGGAAGAGTGTAGTACAGACTTTTGAGGAAATGAATCAACTGTTTTTACTATGCCACCTTGGTAACATTTCTGAAGGCTTTTTAAGTCTAGCTGGGTAATTGATATCAACTCATATTGGAGATATCACACTGGTGGGGGCTTAGGAACATTAGAGAGATACCTGACACATGCTGGCTATGTGGCTCTGGGCAGGTCACACGCTGTAGATTTCAGTTAAGGTGGGGGAGGGGGAGAAAGTCTTTAATCTCTCGGGGTTACTTTTAAAACCTTCACGGGAAAATTAGCCAGCTATCCTTTGGGGGCCAGTGTGAAAGGAGATTTGTGATCGTAGCCCTAAACTTGTGTTAAATTTAGATGAAAATAGCAAACTAGTTCTAAATCAGGCATTCCAATAGTAGTCCTGTCTAATGGTGAAGCAGTTTCACCTGAGTCCCTGAAAAGGCTTTTACTACCCGTGTTTCCCCGATAATAAGACCTATCCCGAAAATAAGCCCTCCCCTTACTGTGTAAGATTCCTCTAAAATAAGCCCTCCACCGAAAATAAGCCCTATTGAGATTGCTACTGTAGTGAAGGTGATCCCCTGCGCTACACGCTACATTACGGTACCCTCTGTATGCACCGTCCCCCCCCCCCTGAAACGCATGCCTCGCTCCGAGCTGCATCCAATCAGAGCTGCAGCAGTGAGCGCGTCATCCTGTTCTTCCCCAGTGATTTGCTTATTGAATAAAGGTACATTTTTTTTGTTCACATTTACCTGTTTATTAAAATTGCTGTCAATGTTCATCAAAATAAGCCCTCTGGTGTTTTTCTGTCCAAAAAAAAATAATAAGACAGTGTCTTATTATCGGGGAAACACGGGTAGGTATATGTTGTTGGGGGTGGGGGGAGCCAGGAATTTCTTAAGATCACAGCTCTAGAGAGGATTGGGGAAGATGGTGGATTAGGTCAGAAAATTTCAAGCTCTCAAGATTTCCCTCCACAAAAGAGATAAAATAGTGCCTCTGGGCATACATGGAGCCATGAAAACAAATAAGAGTTGGGGCAGAACAGGGGTCCTCTTGGGACAATCAGAGAAGACCAGAAGAAAAATCCCAGGATGAGATTTCGTCCCTTTCAAGAGTAAACACCTCCAGGTTAGGAGCTGCTATAACAACCAATGGCAAGCCTGGGGGTTAACTGGGTTGGGGGGCTCCTTTGGTCATGCCACAGGAACTTTTTTCCTGGGGACAGTGAGGGGAGGTGGGTGTCTGACCTGGGGAAGATCTAGGGTACCTCTGCTGACAAGGAACACCAGACAAAGTGGGGGGTGGGGGACAAACAAGAAGGAACCTCTCCTACGTTTTGCTGTGAACTTGATATCCAGTATTTAAGTTTATAATATGTTTTTGTTTCTTTTCTGTATTCTTTTTTTGTGTTCTGGTGTTTTAGTCTAAAACAATTGCTTTTTTAAAAAAAGATCACAGTTCTAGAGATGGAAAGGACTTTTGAATCCAACCCTTTCACTTTACAGATGAGGAAACTGAGATTGAGAAAGGGTTAAGTGACTTGCCCAGGGTCACACAGCTCATATCTGAGGCAGAATCTGAGATCTATTTAGTCTTCCTAACTCCAGGTTCAGTGCCCTGGATCCCCTCACATTGAGTCCTGAGTACTACTGTTTAAGAAAAATATTGATAGGCTCAAGAATGTCCCTGAGAGGACAATCACTTCGAGGAAGGGCTTAGAGATCATCTTACATGAGGGTCACTTAAAAGAACTTGGGATGTTTAGAAAAGAGAAGCCTGGAGAGATTAGGGAATGAGCACTGTGCTCAAGTACCTGAAGGGCTGTCCAGTGGAGGAGAGATCAGATGGATATGCTTTGTTTACTCCCAGAGGACAGGACAAGGATTGGGAAGGGCACAGATGCATCTTGAGGCTTCCTACAATGACAATGGAAGATACCCCTCTGAGGGCTTTAGGTAGTGACTGGATGATCATTTGGCATGTATTTTGTAGAGGGGATTCAGAAGCCCCTTCTAATTCTTCATGTCAGTGCTCAGAGGAAGGTGACCAGGACAGTGACAGCCTTGGAGGTCCTGCTTGTCATAAAAGGGTTGGTTAAAAGACCTGGAGATGGTCAGCTCGAGGAAGAAATTACTGAGGTGGGGGCGTAATAGCGTTTTGGGGAGATCGTTTAATAGATTTTATAGATGCCTTTTGTCTTTATATCATGGTCATTTTGAAAAGCAAACTCTTCTTTCCAGATTGAACCCTCCCTTTGGATAAAGAAAAACAACTGAGCAAAAGCAAGCCACGGGGGTAGCATCAATCAGTTGAGCAGGCAATTGACAGGCAGTTATTAGCTGCCTCCTGTGTGGCAGGTGGTGGGATGCAAAGACCAAAATGAAGCAATCCTTGATCGCAAGGAGCTGACATTCTATCAGGAGAGACAACTTGCCCAGAGATAAATCAACCTAGAATAAACCCCAAGGAAACACAGTCTACTTTAGGGGAGGAGGGCCTCAAGAATTTGGGGATCAGGAAAGGCTACATGTAGAATGTGGTACTGAAGCCAAGTCTAGAAGGAAGCAAGGAATTTTCTGATGGGGGAAGGAGTGCAATCCGGACACGGAGGATGGCCAGTGCAAAGGCTGGGAAACAGGATATGGCTATTATGTTGGAGAAAGTAAGAAGATCATTTTGAGTAGACTGTCATTGGAACTAATTGGAATAATGTATTATGAGACTGAAAATAGAGATTGGAACCAGATTGTGAAGGGCTTTAAAAGTCATATAGGAATTGATATTTTATCTTGAAGGTAATAGGGAATCACTGGAGTCTACTAAGTAGAGGGGTGGCGTAGTAGGATCTATGCTTAAAGAAAATGACAAGTTTGTAATGAAGTGCAGAGAGACTTGAGACAGAAATGCTCATTTGGAGGTCATAGCCTGAGCTAAGGTGGTGGCTGTGCTGGTAGAGAGAAAGGGTCAAATGCAAAAGATGTAGAAATAGAAAGGATGAAATTGGGCAACTGATCAGATTGGGGGGGAGGGTGAGGGAGGGTGAGAGTGGAGATTGTGAACCAGAAAGGGATCCAGGTTAGAGCCTTATAGTGAGGCAGAATTTGGAGTTGTGATATGGATGTTAACCAGCAAAGAAAACTGAGAAAAGAGAAATAAGACCAGGAGCCTTAGAGAGTTTCCTGGGGATAGTGACAGTTAATTGAATTACCTAGTTAGCATATATTAGAGATATGACTTGAACCAGGTCTTCCTGACTGAGTTCATCTCTTTAGCCACTGTATCAAGTTTCCCTGACTTGTTACTATGGGATATTACATATAATATTCCATCATAATTCTGCTTCTTCACAACCATTATACAGGGAAGCATCTCCTGTGGATAAGGAACTACCCCCACAATGGGGGGATAGTCATCCCCACCAATGGCCAACTGTCACCCACAGAGCTGGGAGAGGGGGAGTGCAGGTGAGGGATGGGGAGGGGCAATGTAGGGGATTGGGATGAAGAAGGTGGAAATCTGGATCAGGCAGTTCAGGTCACCACCACCATCTTGACTAGCATTTTCCCTTAGACCATGATGAGGACAGCCTTGGAATGAGCTCTGCTTTTAGCCATACTCAAATTCTATGCCCTAGTTTATTTCAGCCATTCCTTAATTGACTGGCAATCACTTTGTCTCTGGTCCTTTGTAACTACAGAGGGTGTTGCTATTAATGTTTTTGTATATATTAGACCTTTGGTTCTGTCTTTGACAGGCAGCTTGTCAGCATAGTGCATAGAGTGTTATACAAACGGCCGGGAGGACCTGAGTTCAAATCCTGCTGTAGACACTTAATAGCTGTGTGACCTAACTTCTCTGAACATTAGTTTCCTCACCTGTAAAATGTAGACGATAATAGCACGTACCTACCAGGGTTGTTGTGAGGACCAAATGAAATAACCTAAAAATGCTACATAATTTTTAAAAATATCTTATCGGGGTATATACCTACCATGTTTCCCCGATAATAAGACCTATCCCGAAAATAAGCCCTCCCCTTATTGTGTAAGATTCCTCTAAAATAAGCCCTCCCCCGAAAGTAAGCCCTATTGAGATTGCTACTGTAGTGAAGGTGATCCCCTGTGCTACACACTACATTACAGTACCCTCTGTATGCACCGTCCCCCCCCCCAGGTGAAACACACACCGCGCTCTGAGCTGCATCCAATCAGAGCTGCAGCAGTGAACGCATCATCCTGTTCTTCCCCAGTGATTTGCTTGCTGGCAGCATTGAGAGCAGTGCCTTGGAGGAGAGCTGAGGCAGGACAACATAAGCCCTCCCCTGAAAATAAGCCCTCTGGTGTTTTTCTTTCCAAAAGAAATAATAAGACAGTGTCTTATTATCGGGGAAACACAGTAGTAGTGGAATTCTAATCAAAGTGTGTGGACAGTTTACATCATTCTAAACTGATATCTAGGTTGGTTTGGCCATTCCCTATCATAGGTTCCCAAAGTGGGAGATACTTCCCCCTGGGGGGCGCTGGAACGATGGTGGGGGGGAGTAGTAGCCGAGGGTGCAACTGGGGACATAGAACAAAAATAAAGGTTAACCTAACACAACCCCAGGGGGACACTGAATAATTTTTTTTAAAGGGGAAGTAGGTCAAATAAGTTTGGGAACCTTGGCTAGATCAGCCTACAGTGTGTCTGCCTTTCTGCATCACTTTCTCTCAACATTGACTGTCCCATTGTCATCTTTTCTAGTTTGAAGGATTTGGCTAAAACCCAAGAGTTGTTTTCATTTGTATTTCTCAGTGATCTGGAGCACGTTTCCATATGGTCAGCTATAGTTTGTGATCCTTTTGAAAACAATTTCTTTATATTCTTTGTCCTCTTAACCACTGGGAAATGTCTTTTTTTAAAAGGGTGATGTGGAAGAATGATCCATCTCCTGCTGGATCCCAGAGACCAGAACTATGGTAGAACAATGGGCAGACTTCTAAAGAGGCAAACTGAGGCTTGCCATGGGGAAAACTTTCCAATGATTAGAGTTATCCAAAGGTAGAATGGGCTGCTTTCAGAGGCGGTGAGTCTCCCATCTCTGCAGGTGTTCCACCAAATGTAGGATGATGACTGGTCAGATACCTGGTAGCTAGGCTTCTTGGTCATGAGTGGGTTGGACTTGGAAGCTTCTGCTGGCAGACTTTTGCTGACTGTGGAATGTATTGTCTCCCTAGCATAACTTGGTCATTTCTACCTCTGCCCCCTTCCTTACTTTTCCCTTCCCCCCTTCAAGTTTCCCCTAAGTTTCCATTTTCTCTAAGAAGCCTTCCCTGGACCCCCTAGCCAATAGGGATCTTTTCCTTTTCTAAACTCATATGACCTCTGGACCACTCATTTGGCACTTATTACTATGTACAGCTGTGGCCTTCTCTTTATTTCCCACCCAACTTCTCTCCTTTGGACTTTTGCACCCTACACCAGAAAACTCTTCATCTTAGAAGACCCCGTCAGTCCTGGAAATCATATCTGGGAAGATCCTCTGCCTCTGGGGCCCCTTCCCATGATTTGGGCCTCTTCTCCCAAAACCTCTTTTTAAGGAGGACATCCAGGCCAGTCATCTCTTTATTTCCCAGAAGGCTACTCAGCTCTGAATTTCCCCATCATACCTGGTGCCAGGTATTCCTTCCTCCCCACCCCAACTCTGCCCCAAGTTCACTTTTATGTGTGGTTTCCTCCCATTAGAAAGTAAGCTCCCTGAGGGCAGGGATTGTCTTTCTTTTTGCTTGTATTTGTACTCCTAACACTTAGCACATTGACTGGCACATAGTAATCCTTAAATAGCTGTTTGTTGACTGACACACTGACCTGACTAGATTGTAAACTCCTTAAGGACAAAAACTGGAGTGTTATATTTTCTGGTATCCCCTATAGTACCAAGAGCATTGCTTTGCAACAAAATAAATACTCAAGAAATGTGTGTAACAGGTTGGAAACTGGAGAGTTTTTGTGGTGTCTTTTTAAAATTTCTGGCTTTTTATTACATTGGGAGCCTCATGGAGGGTATTGCTTGTTTTTCTTAGGGAGATGAGTGTGTCTTTTAGAGGAACAAACAGAATAATTTTTATTTTGTAAAGTTCCTTTAAGTTTACAAGTTTCTTACAGAGTTAAGATCTCTAGGGTTTTTTCCTGGTGCTACTGCTGCTCCTCCTCTTCCTCCTCCTCTTCCTCCTCTCTCTATCTCTGTGTCTCTCTATCTGTCTCTGTCTCTCTCTCCCCCCATCCCAGGGAAGTAGTCTCTCTATGTTGCCTATACTAATAGGGTTGACTACAGGTCCTCTGATCTAGACACCCACACAGACGACAGGTTCATTCCAATCTTTATTTTGATCAGATTTTGTAAACAATATAACTACAGAACTTTCAGAATGAACAGATATCTTCACTTAATACATATTGCAGAAATCCATTGATAGTAGACTTATAACTATACCAATTTGGCAGGATTTGCCCATTTAACCAAACTATCAAAAATGCCAATTATTTTCCATCTGGATTTTCTTGACATTTATATACAATTAATAATGGCTCACACTTATGCAGAGTCGAAGCCTTACACCAACCCTTTGAGGAAGGGAATCCCCATTTGACAGATGAAGAAACTGATACCCAGAAAGACTCAGTGATCTGCAGTCACACAGCTTGTTCATTTCAAAGTCGAAATTCAAACTTGTATCTTGTAAATCCAAGAACAATGATTTTCCAGTTGGTGACACTGATGCTAATTAAGACCTTGTTTAAGGGATTATCAAGGAGTGAGTTATTCCACAATTAGAAATGTATTCCTTTAAGTACCAATCTATTTTTAAAATAATTTTTAATATCATATGTTTTTTAACATAATCTACATTTCCTAATGTATATCTCCCCTAACCCTCTGCCAGAGAACCATACCTTAAAAAAAAGAATAAAAAAGAAGGGGAAAACAGTCCAGTGCAATGAACCAATTTGTTGAAAAAGTCTGACCTGATTTACAGTATTTTACAACCATAGTCCTTCACTCCTACAAAGAAGTTGGATAGGGTTTCAAGCATGAACTTAAACAAAATTTTGATAAGAAGCTTTGCAAAATATTTTGTCTTCATCTGGGTCTTAAAGGACACAATGAACATCTTTCTTTGATAACGAAAAATCATTCTTTCGAATACCAGTTATTTGGCTAGAGTGACAGGATATCAAGCCATCTACACTCTGCACCTCCTCTTCTCCTCCTCCATCAATCTGTCTTTCAAATTCATCATTCAATTAAAGCCATTCTTTCCAAAGTCATTAGGGATTGTTGGACTTGGAGTCAGAAAGATCTGAGTTCAAATCCTACCTCCAACACTCACTAGCTGTGTGACTTTGAGCAAGTCATTTCAGCTCCCTCTGCCCCAGTTTTCTCAGCTACAAAATGGAGTCAATAACAGCACCCACCTTCCAGGGTTATTATGAGGATCAAATGAGATTATATTTGCAAAGGGTTTTTCAAACCTTTTAGTGGTCTCTAGGTGCTTGGTATTATTATTAATTGCCAAATGGACAATTATCATGGACTTTTCTCAGTCTTCATTTTTCTTGATTACTCTGATATTCTTGATTACTCTTTCCTCCTGGACACTCTCTCCTCTCTTAGTTTTCCATCTACCTTTCACCCCCTTCAAGTGTGGTGTCCCCCATGAACTCTGTTCTAGGTTCTTTTTTCCTTGTCTACTTTTTTCCCCATCTTACTCCAACTAATGATGATCTTTTCTTTCTCTAAACTCACGTATTGTCTGTACCACTCATTTGACACTTACTCCTATATACAGTTGTTGCCACCTCTTTATTTCCCACCCAAATTTTTCCCTCCATCCTTTTCTATCAGGACCCAGTAACCTGGGAAAATCCTTTCAGTCCTTGAAGTCACACCTTGGAGGAACCTTCCACCCTGGATCCCCTCTGATTGGAAGGATCCTCCCAGAACCTACATTTAAGGAGGATGCTCAGGTCAGCCATTTTTTTCATTTCTCAATTCTAAACTTTTCCGGATTTATCCATCATGTCCTTTACTGGGATATAAGTACCTTTTCAGCTTCCTTTTTATGTATAATCTTTTCCATTAGAATGTAGGTTTCCTGTGGGCAAGGACTTTCTTTTGCTAGTAATTTTTATCTCCAGCATTTACTAAATATAGTGACTGGCACATACTAAGAGTTTAATGAATGCCTGCTGATCAACTGACTGATTTTCTCCTCTCTATGTACTCTTGTTTAGTGACCTTATCAGTGGGTTCAAATATCTCAGTACAGAAGACTGCAGATTACATATGTAGCCCTAGCTTCTCTACTGATATCCAGTCCCAAATCACCACTTACCTATTGGAAGTTTCCAACTGAATGTGCCATAGGCATCTTTTAAAAATTGTTTTTTTTTTCAGTTACTAAGCGTTTATTTTTCTCCCCTCCTATATCCCTCCTCCATAAAATAAAAAAGAAAAACAAACCCTTTTAATATGTATATGCACATAGTCCAGCAAAATAAATCCCCATATTAGCCATACCCAAGAATGTGTCTCATTCGGTATACCTGTATAGCATCACCTCTCTGTCAGGAGATGGGTATCCTTCTTCATGATAAGTCCTATCTAATCATGGTTGATCATGACATTGATCAGAGCTCCTAAGTCTATCAGGGTCATGTGTTTTTATGGTGTTGTTATTGTATTGATTGTTTTCCTGTTCCTGTCCACCATGCTCTGTATCAGTTCACACAAGTTTTCCCAGGTTTCTTCAAACCCATATCTTCATTTCTTACAGCATTATAGTATTCTGTTACCTTCACAGACAGTAATTTGTTCATCCATTCCCCAATTGATGGGCACTCTCTTAATTTCCACCAACAAAGATGATAGACTCACACACATTCATCTATATGCTATATATGGACATCTAAGACTTTTTTCTTTCTTTGTTTAGTAACTTTTGGGGGCTTCCAGCTGCTTTCCAGAATGGGACATACCAATTCACAGCCCCATCAACAATGTATCGGTATATTCTTTTCTCCACAACTCTTCCAACATTTGCCATTTTCCCTTTTCACCAGCTTTGCCAATATGATGGGCATAAGGTAGAATTTCCAAGGTGCTTTGATGTATATTGCTCTAATTCTTAGTGATTTGCATCACTTTTCTGAAAATATGACTACAGCCAGATTGGATTGCTTCTCATGAGAATTACCTTTTCATATCCTTTAACAATCGGCAAATGGCTCTTATTCTTCTAAACTTGAATACTTTTTTTATATCTTGGAAAATGAAACTTTTCAGAGAAAATTGTTGCAAAGATATTTTTCCTGGTTAATTGTCCCTTCTAATCTTAGCTGAGTTATATTTGTCTTGCAAAACCTTTTAAATTTTATGTGATCAATATTGTCTATTTTAGTTTCTGTGATCCTGTCTATCTGTCCCTTGTTTGGTCATGAACAATCCATAGATCAGAAAGTAAATTTCTTCATTGATTCTCTAAATTTGTTTACAATGTGACTTTTTATATCTAGGTCATGTATTCATTAGGAGCTTGTCATAGTATATAGTGTGAGTGGTGATCTAAACTAAATTTCTGCTGGACTACTTTCTAGTTTTCCTAGCTGGTTTTATTGAAAATCAGCTCCTTACCCCACCAACTGGGGTCTTTGGGTTTATTGAACACTTTGCTGCTACTGGTTTTATTTCTTTGATATGTTGTGCATCTAATATGTCCAACTGTCCAGCTGTTGCTTGTTGTGTACTACCAAGTTGTTTTGATGATTATTGCTTTGTAGCATAATCTGAGATCTAGTAGTTCTCATCCTTTCCATTTTTTCCCATTATTTCTCTTGTGAGTTCTGACCTTGGGTTCCTCCAGATGACCTTCATTGTTATTTTTTCTACTGGTACAAAGTAATCCTTTTGTACTTTTATTGATATAACACCGAGTAAATAAGGTAATTTAGGTAGTATTGTTATTTTTATCACATTGGCTCAGCCTGTCCATGAACAATTAATGTTCTTCCAATTATTTAGATCTATATTTCCATAAAGCAAGCTTTGAAGTTGTAGTCCTATAGTTTCTTGTGTATGTCTCTGAGCTCTGCCCTCAACTCTCCAAATTTTCAACCATTCTTAGCTCCCTAACAATGCAATCTCATGGTACTTGCAACACCCTCTTCTCAAATTGTCAAGTTCCTATTGGAACCTTCATTTTGAGGAAGGACTGAGGCCAGCCACCCTTCATTCCTTTCTTGGCTCTGATTCTGACTCTCCAGACATCACCATTATGCTTTTATATCAGTACCCTCTCTTCTCCTGTTAGAATGTAAGCTCTTCGAGGGCAGGGAATGTCTTTCTTTTTGCTTATATCTTGTATCTCCAGTACTTAGCACAATGCCTGGCCCGTAGTAAGTGTGTAATAAATGCCTTTTGACTTGATATGTGTCTTGGTAGGTTGGTTCCCATGTCTCTGTCTCCTTTGCTGGATTCGTTTCCAAATCATGCCCTCTACCCAGTGCCCCTTGGGGACATTGGGCCTTCTTCACTTGGTGATCTAATCAGTTCCCATGGATTTAATTATCATCTTTATGCTGACGATTCTCAAATTTCTCTATCATGCCCCAATCTCTCTGCTGATCTCCGATCTTGCATCTCCAACTGCCTTTCAGACATCTCTAACTGGTAAACTCAATATATCCAAAACTGAATTCATTGTCTTTTCCCCTATATACCTTCCCTACCTCCTACCTTCCCTATTACTTTTACATCCTCCCAGTCCTTCATGATTACATCCAGGAGTTATACTGGACTCCTCACTATCTCTCACAACTCTTCTCCCCCCGTATCTAAGCTGTGACAAGGCCTGCTGATTTCACCTCTGCACAACATCTCTCACATATGACCCCTTATCTCTTCTGACACCATTGCCCCTCTGGTGCCCCTCATCACCTTATACCTGAACTATTGAAGTAGCCTGTTGGTGGATCTACCTGCCTCAAGTTCACACACACTCACTCACTCACTCACACACACACACACACATACACACACACACACACACAATTCACCCTATATTTAGCCACTATAGTCATTTTCCTATAGTTCAAGCCTGATTATTACCATACCCTGCCTTCCACTCAATAAACTCCAGGGGCTCCCTATTGCCTCTGGGATCAAATAAAAATTTCTCTGTCATTCAAAGTCCTTCCTAACCTGGCTCCCTTCTGTGTTTCTAGTCTTCTCATACTTCATTCCTCAACATGTGCTCTTTAAACACTGGCCTCCTTGCTCAAATAAGACATTCATCTCTCAGCTCCATCATTTTCTCTGATTTTCTCCTGTACCTGTAATGTTCTCCCTCCTCTTCTCTGACTATTGACCTCCCTGGCTTCCTTTGAATTCCAATGAAATCCTGCCTTCCCTAGCCTCTCCTAATTCCAGTGCCTTCGCTCTGTTCGTTATTTTCTATTTACCTTGTATATAGCTTTCTGTGGATATATTTGCTTGCATGTTGTCTCCTCCATTTGATTATACATTTCTTGGGGACAGTGACTATCTTTTGACTCTTTTTGTATCCCCAGGGCTTAGCACAGGGCCTGACACATAGTAGGTCTTTAATATATGTTATGGATTGATTGATTGTATATGCATTCTATAGTAATTTTAAAAGGCCTTTCCCTTTTTATCTCTTCCTGCTGGATTTTGTAAGTGATATATGGAAATGCAAATGACGTAGGTAGATTTAATTCACATCCTGCAATTTTGCTGAAGTAGTTTCAATGAGTTTTTAGTTGATTCTCTAGAGTTCTTGTCTAAATACACCATCATGTCATCTATGAAAAGCAATAATTTTGTTGTTTTTTCATGTCCTATGCTTGTTTCTTTCTCCTTGTCTTATTGCTTTAGCTAGAATTTATGGTTCTATGTTAAATTGCATCAGTGACAATGGATAGCATTGCTTTACCTCTGATCTTATTGGGAAAGATTACAGTTTATCCCTATTGCATATGATGCTGGCTTTTTATTTTAAATATATACTGTTTTAGATATATACTACACTATTTTAAATATGTACTATGTCTATACTATATAAATATGTGCTATAGTACTATATAGTATACCTATTTTACCCATAGCAATTTTATTAGACAGAACTTATTCTATTTCTTTCCATTTTCACCTCTTTTCTGAACTTCCTTAGATCTGTTGAGGGTCCTACCCTAGACATCTAGATTCAAAACCTTGGTGATTTACTCCAGACAGCTTCATTCTATACTCTTCTCTGCACCCATTCTCTTTCCATCTCTAGCTTTGAGAATAATCATCAAATCAACACTGCTATTCCTAGAAGAGTCCCACCAATCAATTACCCATCCCAATGACTTACCAAAACAAATCCTCCTCTCCCTCTGGCCCTAACTCCCTTAGAGGTGGTTCCCCCTCCCTTCAATAGACTGTAAGTTCTTTGAGAACAGGGCTTGCTCTTTCTCTCTGAATTTGTATCCCCAGTGTTTTGGATAGGTCCCATCACATAGTAAACTCTTAATCAAAACTTTTCATTCATTTTTCATCCTAGACTCCTCATCTCCACTCTCCCCAACTATCTAATTGATGATAGCATTTTATTATTCCTAGCTCCACATCTCTCACATCCCTCTCCTTATCACTAACATGGGTGCTGCTCCAGTTTGAACCCCCACTGCCTCTTTCTTGGACTATTGCAATACCTGCTGGTTGGTCTTCTTTCCTCAAGTCTCTCCCCACTTCAATCCATTTTTTAGCACAGCTGCCAGAGTGCTCTTCCTAAAGCACAGGTTTGATCATGGAGCATCTCTTTCCCCATAAACTCAATGGCCTCTTACTGCATTCAGGACTGTCATAAACTCCTTGCCACGTCCCTGCCTCCTTCCCCACACCTTAGCTCTCCAGTTTTCACTCAATACTGTCTCATTTTCTGTTCTTTCCATGTGATGTTCCATCTCCCATTTCCCCTTGCTGTACCTTTGTACTAGCTGTGCCCCACTCCTGGAATATTCTCCTTCCTCATCTCTACCTCTTTGAATCCCGGCCTTCCTTCAAGATTCCATCCTTCTGTCCAAGAGTTCACCTTCTACTTTAAGGATACCTCCTTTCTACTCTGTCCATACCTTCTATATACTTATAAACATACACGTTGTCATCCCCATTAGAAAAGTAAGGTTCCTGAGGGCAGAAACTGTTTTTGCTTTTGTCTCTATCCCCAGTAATTAGTTTAACATCTAGCACACAGTAAGTGCCTAATAAATGTTTGTTGATTGATTGGTGGTGGCTACAGCATGTGACCAAAATGAGTTGGGAAAAAGAAATAGCATAAAAGATATTATTGTCTGGAAAAGCCAGTGGATTACTCATGTAGTGAGAATAAGAGGCAAGAGTGGATAAGGTGAGAGCTATCAGAAGATTAGTTTAGATCATAGGTCTAGAGCTGGCAAGGACTGCAGAGTCCAACATTCTTGTTTTGTTGTTCACTCATGTCAGACTCTGTGTCCCCATCTGGAGTTTTCTTGGCATGGATACTAGAGTGGTTTGACAGCTCATTTTACGGATGAAGAAACTGAGGAAAAACAGGGTTAAGGGACTTGCCCAGGGTCACAAACTAGTAAGTGTCTGAGGTCATATTAGAATTCAGGTCTTCCTAACTCTAGGCCTGGTGCTCTGTCCACTGTGGCACCACCTACCTGCCCCTACTCTCATTTTAGAGTTGAGGAAATTGAGGCTCAAGGAGGCTACACAAGTAATAAGTTTCAGCAGTGGGATTTGAACCCCTGTTCTCTGGCTTCAGAACCAGTGTTCTTTCCGCTGTACTTGCTATTGATTGGTACTGTAAGGTTGATTCTTTCTGGAGGTTTTATGGAAAGACGTAGACAAATGGCTTGCCCACATTCACATAGGTAATAAGTAGCAGTCAGAATTCAAATCCAAGTTCTGGTACAGTACCACAAAGGATGAGTTTGGAGTCAGGAAATCTAAGTTCAAATCCCTGCTCTACTATTTACTTGTGTGACTTTGGAGGAGTCACTGCACTGTCTGAGCCTCAGTTTCCTCAACTTCAATATGAAGCAGTTGGACTAGATGACCTCAAAGTCTGCCTAGATTCATTATGTTATGATCCCAAATCAAGTCTTCTTTGCTGTACTTTTTTTTGCTGCCTTCTATATTTTCATTGTACTTTTAATGATGCTTTTATTCCTTGTAATTGTACTCAACCAAATCTGTTTCATGAAAGAAAATTGGTTTATTTTATTATGGCTTTACGAATCATACTGAATCCCAAGATATGAAAGAGTTGCAGTGTGCACCAAGGGGGCAGTGTCAGCATTATGATGCACAGACTATGGCCCCACCCAAAAGAGTCATCTCTGGGATGGATACAAAGCTTGCCAGAACCTCGGGTTAGAATTCTCTTAGCCCGAGTCCCTCCCTACTCCCCAGTAGAGATAGAGATGGAGTCGGGGCTGTTAAAGTGCCCTGCTCAGCCTCCCGAAGGCTAGATGAGTTGGCCAGAGAGTTTTTCTGCTGGCAGTTCCCTATATGCATGAAATCATAGGTTGGGATGGAAGGAGAAAGAAAAGAAGGGAAAAAAGCCCTAGTGGTTTGTGTTTTACATTTAGTAACACGTTGTTCATCCTTCATTCTCAAAGAGAACCAATGACATTATGAGGGTGATGTCTTGACTTGTGTGTGAATTAGATTTAGGTGAGACAAAGTTGTCAGCCTCAGTCTCGCCTCCAGAGTCATCAAAGTCCAGTGGCAACATAAGTCAAGACGACTAACTTGAGAGAGGCTTTAAAACTGCCAAATATCAAGCACTCATTAGATGCTCAATAGAAGAGAAAGAGAACTTAAGAGTGGGCAGCTAGGGGGCGCAGTGGATAGAGTGCTGGGCTTGGAGTCAGGAAGACATGAGTTCATATCTGGCTTCAGATACATACTAGCTGTATGACCCTGGGCAAGCCACTTAACCTTGTTTGCCTCAGTTTCCTCCTCTGTAAAGTGGGCTTAGGGGGCAGGAAGATGAGCCACCTCACACCAGTGTATCATTAACTCACCCCTAGTGTCTGGCAACAGCAGGGTCCAAGTTTAAAGACTTTTCCTTCAAGGCTCAGCACTAGTTCCAACTACTCCATGAAGACTCTCCTTCTTCCCCCTCCCCCACCCCCCCAGCAGGAAATCGTCTCTCTAAACTGTCCTAGAACTCTCGGTCCAGCTGAGTTTCTCTTTTACACCTCGGCAGACTCAGTCTAATCAACAAGTGTTTATTGGATTACTGTATGTCAGGCACTGAGCTTGGTGTTGGGAATACAGAGATAAAAATCAAACAATGTTTACCCTCCAGGAACTTACTCTTTTTTTTTTTTTTTTTGCTTTTTGGAGGGCAATTGGGGTTAAGTGACTTGCCCAAGTCACACGGCTAGTAAGTGTGTCAAGTGTCTGAGGTCAGATTTGAACTCAGGTCCTCTTGACTCCAGGGCCCTTGCTCTATTCACTTCGGCCACCTAGCTGCTCTGTGGAACTTACATTTTATGTGGAGAGAAAGCACGTGTGTGCGCACATCAATACAAAGTTGATGGAAATGAAAATCAGGAAAATGGGTAAGTCTTGAAGGAAACTTAGGATTCTAAGATGTAAAGGTAAGGAGAGGAGCTCATTGTAGGCATGGGATCGTCATTGCAAAAGTAGAGGGATGCTATATGCAGTAGTACCTTAAATGAAGACCAGTAAGGCCAGATTGACTAGACCATACAGTACATGAAGGGGAATAATGTACAGTAAAGCAGAAAAGGTAAGGAGGAACCAGCCTATAAAAGGTTTGAAATGCCAAAAAAAAAAGGGGGGGGGGTTGTATTTAAGCCTGTATTCATAGGGAGCCACTGTGGTTTATTGAGTAGGGAAGTGACATAGTCTGACCTGAACTTTGGGACGATTATTTTAGCAGCTGTGTGGAGGATGATTTGGAGGAGGGAGAGACTTGAGAGGAAGAGATCATTTAGGAGGCTATTGTGTGAGAAGACAGACAGAGGAATGTGAGAAATGACATGGAAGGAGATATGACAACATTTGACATCTGACTGATCAAAGGAGGTCGGAGTTGAGGATATAACATAAATAAACCCAGAGGGCCAAGAGGGCAGGGACTGCTGAGTCCCAGGGACTCATTGCCTAGCACCGTGTCAAGTAATTCGACAATGAGACATCACCAGGTTTAGAATGATGCATTAAAATAAAATGTAAAATTATGAATTTCAAAGTGAAGTGAGGATCAGAAAGTGACTCACGAATGGAATAACAGGAGGTGTAAAGCTTTCCCCGCCAGGTTCCTTCCTTTTCATCCCGTGGAGCCGGGACCGGCCTTTCTTGGCCACCGCTGCTGCCTTTGTCGATACTCGCTTTTTCTTTAGACGTCAATTAGGCCTTTACTGTTTTAGTCAATTTTCTTTTAGACTTGAATTTCCTAGCAGTTGTTCTTGGGGGAACGGGCTCAGAGAAGGCTTCCTTAGAGGTGGTTGTCAGGTGAGGCCGAGCTTGCCTGGCACGAAGCCCTGTCCTGGGGCTGCCTGGTAATCTGGGGCAGCTTTGCCCTTCCCTCACGGTTATCTCGTACTAACTCTGATGGTAACATTTCAGGCCTTTTCTTTGGGCCACTATCTGGACCATCCCGGGTAGTCTGGCCATCAGGTCTGTTCTCCGGGAATGCCCCCGGCCCGGACTCCATTTCCCAGACTCCCTTAGTGTCCTAATGTATTCAATGTTCACTGTGCCTCTGTATGTGTGTGTGTCTGTGCGTGTGCCTCTGTGTGTGTGCCTGTGGGGGAGAGAAAAAGGGGGAGAGAGAGAGAGAGAGAGAGAGAGAGAGAGAGAGAGAGAGAGAGAGAAAGAGCAGAGTGTGTGTGTCTGTGTCTGTGTGTGCGTGCGTGTGTGAGTGAGTGTGTGCGCGCCGCTCGCTCGCTCGCTGGCTCGCTCTCCCTCGGAGAGTGGAGGCTCATTCACTGATTAGAGCCAGCGCTGAGAGGCAGCAGTGCACTGCTCCTTCTCTCACTCCGAAGCTCTCTCTCTGTACATGCGATCCCCGGCAGCTGGCGAGCTCAAACAGGGGGCCAGCCGCCTGCTGCTGCTGCTGCCGCCTCTGCCGCCGCCGCCGCCGCCACCACCACCGTTGCTCAGCCGGGACTTTCCATGCCCCTCACTCTTCGCCTTGCTTCCCTTGCCTTCTGAAAAGTGCAGCCGCTCTCCAAAGGAATTTGCACGGTGAGGATGGAGCGCAGAAAGGGGTGTGTGTGTGTGTGTGTGTGTGTGTGTGTGTGTGTGTACACGGGGGGGGGGGGGGGAGAGAAGGGAATAGCAGGGTTGCTCGGGAACCGGGCTAACTTTCAGGGGTCGGTCTCCTGGGAACCCCTGGGAGCCACACAATATCCGCTCCCTTAACATTCGCCGACTTCGCTCTCCTCTTTCTAACTTTCCACCTGGAGTTTGTCTTATTTTTTTGTTGTTGTTTTGGTTTGGTTGGTGAGGTGGGGTGGAGGGGGGGTGGGAGTGGGTCGGGGGAGGGATCTAGGACTTGCTTGTTGGCCCAGTGTGGAGGGTGAGGAAAGAGCAAGGGAAAAGGTGGCGGGGGAAGCTTTTTTACGCCTTTCCAACTGTCCTTTTTAACTTTGTTTGGGTTGGTTGCCAGACTATCCTCTTCCCAGTGCTCGGGGATGGGATGGGGGGGGGGGGGAGGGAGAGAAGGAAATTCCTGCTGTTCTGGAGCTCGGAAATGGGGAGGGCTCCTCAGAGGTGTCGGCGTGGGGGGAAAGGCAGTATCAGAGGGAGAAAGGGATTCGTACCCGCAAAGCACAAAAGGAGCGAAGAAACGAGGGGTCTAAAAGCAAGGGAGCAAGCCGCCAGTCGCCGGCTCTTGGGCAGCCCGGAGAAAGAGGGAGAGAGGCGGAGAGCGAAGAGGGAGGGAAAGCTAGAGGGAGGGAGAGTGAGTTATTTCGGGGAACCTCGGAGCCCTACTTGTGCCTGTTCACTTGGCGGCTAGAGGGGCGGGGGCGGGAAAGAGGCGGAGGAGGGCTGGGCTGGGGAAACAAGACTGCGGGGCAAAGAGGCAGGTGCTGGGGGAGGTGAAGAACCCCCCAGGCCTCTGTCGGCGGGTGCTCCCGCCTGGTTATGCCGCTTGGCTCAGCTCGGCTCGGCTCGGTTCGGCAGCGGAGCTAGCCGGCCTTTCCGAGGGCTCCCGGGATTTTCTGGGGCTCAAGATCTTCCCCTGGAGCACGCCTCCATGTGTGCCCGTGTGTGTGCCCGTGTGTAGAGCTAGGTCTCGCTTCTGCATTGCTTTCTCTCCGACTTAGACAGCGACACTTTGCCCGTCCCCGACTTGGAAACAAAACTTTTCAAAGGGCCCTGGCGGCGGCTGCACCAACGCAGGGAGTCCCGCGGCCCCTGCGACCTTTCCCAGGCCGCCTGCTCACCGCCCCCTAGGCTCCAGCTGCGGCCCCAGGCCAGCCCACAGGACTCTGCAGGGCCACGGCCGTCTTGGTTCGCCCTTTGGCTTAGCACCGAAGCCTTGTCCCTTTCCCGAGCCTACCCACCAGACCTGGGCCCAAAAGCTTGCCGGTACTCAGCACCAAGTCCGCTGCGCTGGGGGCTACCCGACAGCTCGGTCGCGAAGACCACAGGGATAGAGGGGAAGGAAGGAAGCAAGCAAGCCGGCCGGTCAGGGCTCTGCACCCAGGTCAGTCGAGCCGCCTGAGCAGGGTTTAGCCTGGGGACTCGGCTCGGCTCGGCTCAGCTCAGCCGGCCTGCCTGTGGGGCTTGGAGGAGGGTGCGGCCCTCAGGACTGGGGGACCCCCAGGATCGCTTCTCAGGCTTGAATAACTCTCTTCTTTCCTCTGGTTTGCACGTTAGCTCGTTTTCAGTTCTGCGGCAGGCAGGGCCACCCCGGGAGCAGCGAGAACGCAAAAGATGCCGCTGCCTTCGGCTCGAGCATAGGGGTGCCCCTTGTGCTGCAGGCCGCCGTCTCCACTGGAGGTTGGGGCAACGAGGGCCCGGGGTCCCCCCACTCTCTTCCCGTTTCCCCAAGAGGCTTTCAACCTCTCTGGGGATGGGGGGGGGGCTGTCAGGAAAGCCCAAGAAGGGGCTGGACTAAAAAGAGGGAGAGAGCGAGCTTTAAAACCAGCCGAGCTGAAGAGCTAGGGGAGACCCTCCCTCGGGACGCCTCACCCTCACCGGCTCCTTCCTCACTGATTTCGGCTCCCTGGGAAAGGAGACAAGAAAGGAAAGCGAGGAAAGGGGAGAAGAGGAGAGAAAGAGGAAGAGGGAGAAGAGAAGGAGAGGAGAAAAAGAGGATAGTAGCGTAGAAAGGGATATCAGAGGGGAGCGGCAAGAGCGGGGAGAAGCGGGAAGTGCCCCGCACTGATCAGCTTTTCCGTTGTGAACTAAACCCACCAGGCGGCGGGGAAGACGGAGGGGGAGGCCCAGCGTCGGGGTAGGTAAGCGCTGGCTCTTCCTGCCGCCAGAGTGGTGGGGGTCTCTGCCGGGAGTGAGCCCCGGGCTCGAGAGGCTGCACCCACCTGTTTGTCCCTGCGCAGCCAAGGTGGACTGCTGGCCCCCCACTTCGGCACCTTCCCACCCTTCTGCCCATTAGTCCTTCCATTTATCCGTTCCTTCTCTCCCCTAATCCCCTCGAGGCGCCGCTCACACTTTATCTGACCCAGGTCTGGGCTGCCACGGTTCCGGGGAGGCTGGGGGTGGGGGGTGGGGGGAGAGAAGAGAGGAGCCAGGGGCGGCGGTTTTCCCTGAAAGGTCTGTTGGCCTGAAGGGAGGCCGCGCCAGGGCAGGGCTTGCCAGAGCTCTCCTAATTCCTGGGGCTTCTGGCAAGGGCCTGCTTGACCAGTTCGGCCCCGAGCGTGGCCTTCCATCAGCGCTGGCCTCCGCTCCGTGGCCCCTTGAGCCATTTCGTTTCACAAAGTTGCAAGGTCACCATTTGGGTGCTGGGTTGCTTTTGAACGAATTTCTCCCTCCCTTTTACGAAGTTAGAGGCTAAAGCTTGGGGGAAAGGCCGGAGAGGCAGACCAGGGCCGCAGTATGAGCCAGGGAGCTGGGGGAAAAGGGGAGGTCTTTTTTTTTTTTATTTTTAATTTTTGGATACCCAGTTGGTGGCTGTGTCCTTAGCTGCTTTCTGAAGCGTGGGCCGAGCTTTCTGCGAGCCAGCGCAGGAGCCCGGCTGGGTCGGAAAGCTGTCCCGGGGGCCACAGTTTGTACTGACTCGGAGGTGATGGATCCATTCCCAGCTCTCGCGCAGGGAGGGCTTGGGCCCTGCGGAGAGTGAGGCAGAAAGCTGACTGAGTCGGAGTCATCCAGCCCAGAGCCCCGAAAAATGTGCCCGCATTTGCGTCCTTCGTGCTTGCGGTGGCGGGGGGCAGAGGAGTTCGGGGCAGCTTGGGGTGGCTTCGGGATAGGCCGTGGAAACCAGAGGTTGCCCTTTGGGCTCTCGGGGACAGAAAGGATACTCTCCAGCCGGGACACCTTGGAACTCCGCCTTCGCCTTCTTTCCTTCCTTCTACCTCGCTCCTTTCCCCTTCCACCCTTCCTCTCTCCTTTCCTCCCTGACTTCCTTTGGGGCCGGGTCCCCGCGCAGCCTCAGCGCTCTTTGTGCTCGGCCTCCCAAGTTGCCTGGGCATTTCGGGAAAGTTGGGTTTCGCCAGGGGAAAAGCTCCAGCTACATATTTGTGTCCTCCCTGCACAAGTCGCGGACCCAGGAAGAGTTCGTTCGGGAGGGCACCCCGCTGGCACCTGTTGTGAGGCGGCAAGGAATAGCGGTGCAGACAAACGAACGAAGGCCGCTAGTAGGGACCGACAGGCGGACGGGCGTCCACCGGGAACCGGCAGGAGAACGAGCCCTCCCCCGGTCCGTAGTCCTGCGGCGGTTCTTCAAGCCTGGGGCTGGCCGGGATGGGATGGGATGGGATGGACTGCAGAGTGCTCGGCTCTGGCCTGGGAAGGGCGGAGGCCGCCACCGCAGTACCCCAGGTCCTTTAGCTTCGGCCGGGTTGCCGGGGGTGCCTAGGAGGACTCTCAAGTCTTGCTCTGACGGACTTTCTCTCGGGTTTTGCTTTGGCTCTTCCTGAGCAAGGCGAGGAGTGGCCCCAGCCAGGGTTCAGCCACTCTTGACCAGCCCTCCCACCCCGGACTTTCGTTGCCCTCCTCCCGCTGTGTTTGCAGACTTCGGTCTGTCCGACAATCAGTCCCGCGGGTCCTGCTGGGGTCGGGCAGTCGGACCACTCAATTAGGACTCCCTCTAACAGGGCTGTTTGCATTTCCCTTAAGGAAGCCCGGGACCTGGGATTACCCCCCTCTCCCACCAAAAGAAAAACCCCAGACCCTGAGTGGGGCGGTGGCTTCGGCGGCTTCCAGCCCAACCAGTCCCGGGGCTGGTGCGACCCCCCTCCCCAGGCCCCCCCCTAGTCGCCCCCACAATCTCTTTGGCTTCGCGGATTGATCTCCCTCCTTGTTGAGTTAATTCAACAAAGACTTTTTGCGATCGCTTTGGAGTTTGTCTGAAGCCGGGGAAAAGGGGCTGGTGATTTATTCGGTTGCTTTTCGATTTCTGTCTTCAGCCCTTCTTTCTCCTCCTTTCAGCGGGGATGTCAGCTGTTATTACTGCCTATTGATCCCTTTGCAAAGTGAGAAGTGAGCTAAAATTAATGTCAATTCCACTGCTCCGATCAATAGCGGGAGTTATTTTAATCTGGATTTGCACGAGGCGCTAAATTAAAAAGCGTCAGCATAAGCGTCGCTGCCCCTCGCCCGCATCCCCCTTGTTCGCAGCCCCTAGTTCTCAGCCCCTCACTCTTCTTCCTGCCCTCGGTTCTCAGCCCCTCGTTCGAAGTCCTTCGTTCTCAACCCCTCACTCGCCTTCCTGCTTCTCGAAGGACCCACCCCCACACGGCCACCCAGAGCAACCCCCCCCCCAACTGATTAGCTGACAATCCATATTTTTTTAATTAAGAGGGCCAGTTAGTTTTCTTATTTGGGGCTCTGTATTTAAGTCCATGACATTTTGACATTAGGAGTGTATCAACTATAGATTTTCATAATGACTGCGGGAGGCTGCTTCTGCCTACTCTGCCGCCTCCTCCTCCTCTGCACAGTTTTCTGGGTATGGGAGGCCGGGGGGGGGGGTGGGAGGAGAGAAGAGCCCCCCAAGCGGCTTCTGGAAAGTGCAGGGAAGAATTACAAACCCCAAACGGAAATGCTCCTGATTTATTCCCGGTGTAATGAAGTTTGCAAAAGAATCCGGAATTAGGGGTGAGTGATTCACAGGGTCCTTCCTTCTGCTGAGCTCGACTTGCTGCTTCGGCCGCCAGATTACTAATTTATGAAACACGTTGAACAGAAGGAGGTGAAGTAGGAGAAAGCCGAACTCGGGGATAAGGGTCAGTCCCGGGGTCATTTTCTATAAGAAAACACTCCCTTCCACCATCCCCTCCTCAACGTGCGTTTGGCGTTGGCCACTTCTCCCAGCCCTCTTGCCCAGGAGGGACCCACCATTATTGCTTTTGGTCAACCAAGTATTCTGTCTGTGTCTGGTGTCGTGAAGGAAGGGCGGCTGTGAGCAGCGGGACCCACTTGCCAGGCTTCCCTGGTTCTGTTTGTGAATATGCATCTGCTTTGAAAACGGCCGGACGCAGGGTTCCTATCCTTGTCAGGCTAACCAGGCTCTCCTTGCCAAATCTTCCCTGCTTTGCTCGAACTTGACAGGAAAAGTTATTTAAAATTTGGAAGAGAGAAAAATCCGTTAATGTGAGATGCATAATCTGGTAATTTAGCAGTGATGTCTATAAGGAAGAGTGCCAAATGAGGAAGCAATCTGATGATGTCCACTCATTTTCACAATTAATAATAGTCATGGAAGCGTCTGGTACAGGATGGGAGAAGGAAATGTTATCATTAAGGCCAAGGATGGGATTTTATACCATTTGTTAACCGAGGCTCCTCCATTCAAGGAATACAAAAGGTTTTCCATTAGAAAGATGCTCTTTGGGCACGGTTTAGTTGCAGTGAGTGACTCTTTAGATTCAAAGGGCGTGATTTCTGGCAGCCTGGGGTGCTGGGGTTTTTTTTTAATCATATGGTGTTGTTCGGGTGCCCTTTGTGGTCTTTCTATTAATCATATCTTTTTTGAAGCTAATAGTTCTGGATCCACCTTATGCCATGCTCATTTCTGGTGTGTAGCCCCGCCCTGCATAAACTACCAGGAAAAAACTCTGAGGTGGCAAAAGCAAGCCGAGAATTGAAGAACATCTTTCCCAATTCCCCATGTGCTCTGGGGGCCTCTGTTTGAACACCAAACTCTGCCTGGACCAAAATTAGTCAGAAATTTGGTTACCATTTTGCTCTAAATGTTAACGGTAGATTTAAGCAGTTTACAAATGGACTTAAGTGAGTGCATTAGTAACTAAAATTAATGATGTTTTTGGTGTTGTTGTCGTCCCTGAAAGACAGGCACTTCCAGAGAGCATTGCCAAAGACACCCACTCCATTTTTAATATTATTGGAGAGGCTAGACACGTTATGATAGAAGTCTTTGCTCACTTACAAAAAAAAGAGGGGAGGGGGAAGGCTACGTGTAGACAGAGGAATACTCAAAGTATCAGTTTTGGGGAAGCTTCATTTGGGAAAAAAAAGTCCTTGATAATATATAAAGTTGTGGGTTTGTGTGTATATACACATAAGTATTTACACTATGAATATATACTTTATGTGGTCACCTGCTTACATACATCACATGTATCCATTTAAATTCATATAGCCATGACTTGGGGGGGGGGATCAGAAGGGTGTGGTGTGGTGGTGGTAGTGATAGTGGTCAGTGTGTATGTGTGTGTGTGTGTGTGTGTGTTGGGGGGAGGGCCATGTATGAAAAACAATTATAACTGCATCTGTTGTAGCAAACCAGCCCTGCCTTGGGTGGGTGGGGTACCAAGACAGAATCACTTTAAAATCTGGTATATATGGTGACCTCATTTACCCAGGGAATATTGTATTTGGAGATTTTGTGTTTTTTTTCCTTGCTGGGCTCAGGCGCATTTCACCCGGAACGTGTAGGGACCAAAGTCAGCTACGCGTACATCACAGTAAGTTGTCTATTGATTTTTCTGAATGAAAACGGTCGGATGCTGCTGCTGCCCAGTGACTCCTGAAGCCTGTGGTGTCTGTTCCCCAAGCGCCTGGAAGCCAGGAGGATGGAGTTGCAATCACTCGGGCTTTCCCTTTTTTCTTTTCCCTGACCTTCCTCCCTCCCCCTTTTTTCTCTTTGATGTCCCTGCAGGTCTTGGAAGGGGATGATTCCCCAGTAATCTTCCCTGCCTCGACCCCAGGTGCTGCTCTGCCTTCCTCCCTCCCTCCCTTCCAGGGAAGACCGTTTCTTGTCTGACTCCTGCCATCGAAAGAGACTCCGATGGACTTACACCGGGCAGCCTTCAAGATGGAGAACTCATCCTACCTTCCCAACCCATTGGCATCCCCAGCCCTGATGGTCCTGGCATCGACAGCGGAGGCCAGTCGGGATGCCTCCATCCCTTGTCAGCAGCCCCGACCCTTTGGGGTTCCTGTCTCCGTAGATAAGGATGTGCATATCCCCTTCACCAATGGCTCCTACACTTTTGCCTCCATGTACCACAGGCAAAGTGGGGTGCCTGGCACCTTTGCCAACCGTGACTTTCCCCCTTCCTTGCTGCACCTCCACCCCCAGTTTGCACCCCCAAACCTAGACTGTAGCCCCATCAGCATGCTGAACCACAGTGGCGTAGGGGCTTTCCGCCCCTTCGCCTCCACTGAGGACCGGGAGAGCTACCAGTCGGCCTTCACGCCTGCCAAGCGACTCAAGAACTGCCATGAGACAGAGTCGCCCCACCTGCGCTTTTCTGATGCAGATGGCAAAGAGTATGACTTTGGGGCCCAGCTGCCCTCGGGTTCCCCCAGCTCCCTCAAGGTGGATGACACCGGCAAGAAGATCTTTGCTGTTTCTGGCCTGATTTCAGACCGGGAGACTTCATCCAGCCCAGAGGACAGAAACGATAGATGTAAGTAGCAGTCCTGTGCACCCCTGCCCCCCTTCCCCTGGGTCAGCTTGGCCAAATGTTGCTGCTCAACAGGTCAGTAGCGCCTCTGGCACTCCTGCTGAAAAGACTCTCTACCTGTATGCCTGCCTCAATAGCTCTGGGCTGCGGGGGCGGGGGGGGGGGGCTGGTTACCTCTCTTCAGTGGGTAATGATAGATTCTGAATTGAAATGTATTCGTGCAGGCAGTCAGGCAGGGAGGCGGGCAGGTTCCCAAGCGACTTGCTATGTTGTCCTTGTGTGGGCAGTATCCCTTGGGGATTCTGGGCTCCCAAGTGCTGGGGGCAGGGGGGACCGAGTCCATGTTTGGCCAGGTTATGGAGGGAGCTTGTGGGTTCCCAAGGCCCTTTGCTGGCTTCCCCCTTGGTTCTCTGGTCTCTGAATCATTTCTGGATCTCTTCCTATCAGGCCACACCTAGCAGTCAGTGTTCAGTCCACTTCCCGGCCTTACCTTTCAGCAGCGGATTGTGTTGGGTAGAGAGCAATGAAGGGCAAAGGTTGGTCAACATAGAAGTCTTGTAATAGTCATATCTCCTTAGTATTCTGGGGCTAGTCAGCTAGCATATTTGCGGGAATGCCAAGACAGACACAACTGCTCCTGAGGGTCTCAGGTGTGTTCTTGTGACCTTTAATGCCCTCTGTGGGCACAAACTGCTCCTTCCTAGGGGCTGATAAACAGAATAGAGCCTTTGCAGGGGAGGGGCTGAATCCTCTGGTCCCTCAACTGCCCCGCCCCATCCCCACCCCCACCACCCAGCAGCACAGGACTCTCAGTTTGGAGCTTTGGGGCAGTATGGAGACAGAGTGGCTTTCTGCCAGCCTGGGGAGAATTTATGAAGCGAGGGGTTTTCTTTCCACCCATCCCTTTGTTCTTGGATTTTGCTTTGTTTTATTTTCTTAAGAAAACTACAGCTAAGGTTTTCTTTTCCCTCTTCTCTACTCTATTCCCTTCTCTATTCTATTCCCCCCCCATCTCCCTACAGCCCCCAACACGAATACCATTTTTTTCTCTTCACTTTATGATGCCGGGGAGAGTAATAGAGACGTTGCAACTCTCTCCCCTGTCGGCCCTGCTTCCTCTGGCTGTCTCCTTGAATTAGGCACTGTGTTAACTTCCCAGCGCTAAAAGGCATCTGCCTAAACCCAGCGTACCTTTTCAATAAAAGTCATCATAAAATCAACCTGCCTTGTAAATCCATCGCTCTTGGTTTTGAAATATGTTGTGAGTGTGTCTTTTATGTCAGTGTCTGCAAGCCTAGGACCTTCCCACTTAGGAAGAAGACTGCTCTTGCCCATAGTACAACTGTTAGCTGGGGCTTTAACTCACTTTTTCTCTAGCTCTTCTTTCCCCCTCTCACTTTCAGTGACTCACATCTGGCTGAGTTCTGGCTCCCCTTTCACTCTGATCTGGCTTTCTGGGTAAGCCTGCCTTAGGTGCTGTACGGGGACTTTCCTGTTGTGCTGTTGGGTTTTTCACCCCTAGTAGTGTAGAAGAAGGCAAAGACAACTGGGGATTACTTCTCCCTTGCTCAAAGCTGTCCTAGGTCAACGTGTGTTAAGGTTGCTACCTCCTTTCCACTAGCAGCACCACTTAGAAATGAAACTGATTCAACATGCTGTATGGATTGAGATTCTTTTCTCCATCCAGATCCCTGGCAGTTCTAGTCTGTCTCCCCCTTTTCTTTCTTTTTTATCCTCAACCTCCATCAAGCAGACACCCAGAGAAGGCGAAAGCCTGTTAGTCAAGTCAGAACTCATAGATGTGGAGATCCATTCCCCCTGCGGGTGTCATAGCCATAACTCTTCCCTTCCCTGGTTTGCATTGTGTGTGCTGGTGCCTTCCCCCACGGAGATGGATACCTACCTCACACAGGAATACGCCTGGGTGGAGAAAAAATGAAATGAGGCTGTCTCCCAAAGTGAAATGGAATTCTGACCTTGAAATTAATGAGATGCTGATCAGCAGGGAGGGGAAACCTCTTCATTTCAAATTTAAGTATTAGAGAAACTGCGAGAGCCCTTTCCCCTTAGCTTAATTTATGAACAATCTTGCCTTTACCAGAGGACTTTTCTCCTTTCTCTCCCCCTGCCACAATACTAAGTCTATAGGAATGTGTGAGTATAGCTTATATGCACACCCAGATGGTTATGTTAGCACAGAGAAAAAAACAAAAAACAAACAAATTTAAGTTGGGTTCAGGGCTTGACCCAGAACACTAGTTCTGTTGAGGAATGTCTGAGCAGAGAAGACCCTAGCACAGGAGTCTGTAACTCCCTTGGAGAGGGCAGGAAGAGGCGGGATTCCACCTTCTCTTGACCTTGTTTTAGGGAGCAGATCAGTGCTTCACTGTGGCCTTATGGGGTGGGGTAATGATGACGGGTGTTTTTTTTTTTTTTCCCTCAGAGGAATCTTCATAAAACAGGATACAACCTTTTTCTTCTGAGAAGGGTTGGAGAGGCAGCATGACAAGGTCTGCAGTAGCTTCTTGGCTCCTGTCATACTCTGATGGGGGTGAGAGGATTTATGGGCTGTTTTATGTAAATACATATTTAAGAGCCGTTAGAAAGCCTGATTATTCCCACTAGGCCCTCCCTACAGAACCTCTTTGAAATAAGTACTATTTCTGAGATAATCAAGGAACAGTGTAAAAGAATGCCTCCCGGACCCAGCTGGAGCTGGGTAGGTAAAGGCAGGCTGCTAGGCTTGAACTTGGTTGGCTGCTGGTCACAAAGGTATTTGGAGTTTTCATTCTATGGCGATTAATTCTTCAGATAATTTTTCAAAACTTGTGCTCTTTTCCAGAAAATGTTAGAAAGGTTTTTTTTTAAATATAATTCAAAAACAAGGACTACAACAAAAATCCGGCAGAACTGTGGAACTGGAGTTTCTGTGGACCAAGTTTCAGCTAAATTTAAAGGCTTTAGGACCTTGGAAAATGGGTTTTGTAATGGAAACCCCAGCATGACCTTTCCCATCCTGTGCCCAGCTGTGGGAGTAGATGTGAGAGATGAGATGGCTAGTATATGCCTCTATGTGTGTCTAGGTGGGGTGAAAATGTACATTTTCTTATCTTTAAAAAATTATTGAAATCTTCTGTTTTCACATTTACATTACATTTCCAATTTTATATCTCCCCTCCCTCCCTAGCAAGCTATCTCTTGTAAGACTAAAAAAGAAACAAAAATCAGTTTAGCAAACTGGACCAACATCTGACAGTATGACAGTGTTCTACAGCCATAGTCCCCCTCCCCATCCCCGACTCCCCCCCCCCCCCCCCCCTCTTCAGAGAAGGAAGGGAAGTGCCTTTTCTCATTTCTTATTCAGGACCAAGCTTAGTCACTGGGATAATACCATAGTGCTTATGTTCCTTTTCTTGTTCTTCCCATTTACATGTCTATAGTCATCATGGCAACATTTTAACTGTTGTTTTCTTGGTTCTTCTAACACCTCTCTGCATCAGTTCTTGTCTATGCTTCTCCTGATTCTTCTTCATTACTTCTTTTCCTGGTGCAGTAATATTTTCTCACATTCATGTGCAACAATTTGTTCAGTCACTCAGCAGCTGATGGGAATCTGCTTTGTTTCCACTTCTTTGCTTCTATGACAACCACACACACAAAAAGTCTATTTTAGCTCATGAGGTGTTCCCCTTGCTCTTGGTTGAAAGCTGGACTTCTTCAGGGGATATGTGGACACTCCAAAGTGGGGAATATTTCCATTTACTTCCTCTCAGCCCTGGGATTTCTGGACCTCTCTGTCAACAAATTCATTATTTCTGCTTTGCTAAGGTTTCACGGTAGTGAGAAATTATCTCCCTCTTCAGAGGCTGCCCTGTCTGTCCTGGAGAGGAGATGGGTGAGTCTTGGAAGGGGGCATCAACTCTGGCTGGCAGAGGAGCTAAGGATGGAGAAAGGAAGAGCATTTTTTTTTTGCCTCAACTTCCCAAGCTTCAACCTCTTGTCTGAGGAAATGTATGCTATGGGGACAAATGGTCATCACGTGTCATGGGGGACTGTGGGTCTGTTTCCCGAAGTCTGCCCTTTAAATCAGTTCATCTTTATCCAAGGATTCTACCTGGTGTTCCATGCCATTATCTTTGTAGTTATTACCCACCCTGGATTACTTTGATAGCCATTGGGTTTTTGATTCCTTCATTGCTTGAGAGTTTCCCCCAGTTTGCTTCCTACGGGCAACCTCTTCAACACCCACATTTCTGCTCTGATTGTCTCCTTGCCCCCTAGGCCTTTCTGCCCACCAGTTCCTTCTGCCAGGGTTGTGATGACCCAGTATAAACCGTTTCCTCCCTTCAAATGTGAGTTCTAGTTCTCTGAGCTGGAGCCTGGCAAGGATGTTGGGGCTGGGGATCAGATCTGGTGTGTGTGGAGAACGTTAGTCAGTCAGCAAACATTTACTAAGTACCTACTATGTGCCAGGTCCTAGCTAAATCCGTGCAATGAAAGGTAAAAGACAGTTTCTGCTCTCAAGGAGCTCACAGTCTAATGGGAGAAATAATAGAAATAATACTCTACTGGCCTGGCCTGCCTTCACCTTCTTATGGCAACCCTAAGCAAGCATCACACAACAGTATTGCTTTCACTCCAGAGAAATCTTTGGGTTGACTGGTTCACTTCACTCCCTTTTGCCTTGACCCTTTTCGGGTAGCTATTATTGAAATATCTCTTCAGGCAACTAAAGGAATGAACACTCCCGGAGGGTCAGGGTGTGATGCCACTCCTGGTGGCCGTTCTTTGTGCTGGCCTCAGATGCAGCAGTTTGGAAA
Organism: Petaurus breviceps papuanus; assembly: GCF_028583685.1. Lineage (NCBI taxonomy): Eukaryota > Metazoa > Chordata > Mammalia > Diprotodontia > Petauridae > Petaurus > Petaurus breviceps. The sequence goes on along the minus strand of NW_027185850.1, from coordinate 30,594,445 downwards.
ATTATCAGGTTCCTGGGGCCCCAGTCTCACTCTGACGATGGTCGACTATGACCACTGCCTAGGTGGAGTTTGGATGGGGGTGGGGAGGTGGGTGTAGCCAAACGGCCTGCTCTTTAGGTCCTGAGTGAGCCAACCTGGGAGTGGTTGTGCCCTGGACTTTGGGAAGACTGAGGGTCTCTGATAGCCCTACTTTTCAAACAGACAAAGCTGACCCTCATCCAGTTACAATCCAAGTCAGTGAAGGCCCTCCAGCCAAACTTGCATTCTCCGGAGCAGAGGCTTCGGGAAGGGGCTAGGTAGGGTCTGAAAGAGAGGCTCCCCACCCCTACCCAGTTGTCCTCTTCCATGAGGCAGCGGTGACACAAGACCCCCAACTACCCTACTCTTCCTCTGGGTGGGGGGGATTCTCTCCAGTCCTACTACTCCCAAGTAGGGGGATCAGGCCACAATCTTCCTCGAGGGGAGGAAGCCCTCAATCCTCTTCCCTGTGGGAGGACTGCCTCCCAATCCTCATCATTCCCGTGGGGGTGAGGGGGCCCCCAATCCTCTTCTTACTTCGGAGGTGAGGGCCAGGGGTGAGGGGAAGAACTTCCTCGGTGGGTGGGTGGATTTTTGTCGCTCACTCCCACCCCGGGCCCTGAGACTCCCTTTCATGCTGTATGGTTTCATTGTCTTGTTGGGATAAAGAAATGTTTGAACAGTTAAAGTGGGGCTGGACTGGATGGGAGCGGTCCCTGATGGCCGCTGCAGAGCCATCTGGCCTGGCTTGGCTCTGGGCTTCCTCACCCGCCCGCCTGGTTCGGGGGCTCGCTAGCTAGCTCACTGGGCTGCGGGCAGGCCTGCAGTGCACGGCCGGAATGCCTAATCACCATGGTGAGAAAACGGCCTCGGCGACCGCTCTCTCCCCTTCCCTCCCAGCCCGCCTGCCCGCCAGCCTGCCGGCCGTCAATTGTCATGCAGAAGCGATCGGGTGGCCGTTTCCAGGAGCGGCTGCGCCTCGGCTGCCGGCCCCGCCCGGGTCCCCGCGCTTCTCCTCCCTTCTCCTGGACTTGCTTCCTCTCGCTTGCCCTCGCTTCCCCTAGCCCTTGCCTCTCCTTTCTCCTCGCCTCGCCTCCCCTCTCCTCTCCTTCCTTCTCCTCGCCTTGTTTTCCCTCGCCTCCTCTCTCTTCTCTTCCCCTCGCAGAAGGGTGCCTTGTAATTGATCGTTGGGGGAGGGGCTGGGAGGACAGATGAGGGGCGAGAGGCGGGGTTGGAGGGAGGGACGCTTTTCTCAGTCGAAATATTTGCCCCTCACAGTCTGTCTATGCCCCTGGGACAGCTTTCATGTGGTTTTCCAACACGCTAGTAAGCTCCTCATCTTTCCATGGTGGACTCGCGAGGCTGGCGCTGAGCTCCCAGGCCTGGCTGTACCTGGCTGCTGAGCTACAAGCCGGACCGGGCCGGGCCGGGCTGGGCCAGACCAGGGAGGATTCACTCCCTCGCGCGCTCTTGCTTTCTTTCCCCTTGATGGGAACAAAACAACCTGAGCGAGGCCAGGGACCGAAGAGAGAAAGGTGGAGAGCAAGGCGGTCTGCCGGCCCCGGTGGGCCAACACTCAGCTCCCTCCTCCTGTCTCCCTCCTCCTGCTAGATGCGCTGGCCTCAATTTCTCCTGCAGTATTCAGGGGTCCTGAAAGGACGGACGAGGCCGAGGGTTGAGGTCCTCTCAGGTCTCTTCGGACCTGGACGGCTGAGCGTGTATCTGGCGGTACCTCTCTCTTCCCGGCCCGACCAATCACATCTTTCAGGGCTGGTATTCTTTCTCTTCCAAGCTTCATCTTGTCATCTCTGCCGAAATCCCTAGGAGCATTTTCCTGGCAGAGGCTGGGGAGAGGCTAGATTTCTCGATAATTCGGAAAAGCCGAGTTTGGCCCCAGCCGAGTGGCTGGAGGGTGGAGTGGTGGAGGAGGTAGCGAGGAAAGCAGCGGGGCTGTGACTATCTCGCCCCTCTGGGAAGCTCCTCCCTCAGCTTGCCCCAAGGGCCCCAGGTGGCTTCGTCTGTGTCCCCTTTTGTGCTGGAAATACAAAACTCAGATTGCATCCAAAGAACAAGGCTAGTCTTTCCCCTTTCCTCCATCAGTCAGGGAAGAGAGTACTGAAAATAGAATTTGAGTTTTACATGGGGTTTTCTGAAATGTAACCCTTTCAGCACACCTGTGTAAGACGTGTGCTTTGCCTGAATATACACAGACCTGTGGTTTTTACACACCTGGTATGTCTCCGTGGGACCAACAAGAGCTTATTAAGCTCCTACTGTGTGCCTGAAGGCACTGTGCTAGATGCTGGTGATAGGCTAACAAAGAATGGAACAATACCTACTGGCAGGGACCCAGGCCAGTAGAGGCTTTTTCTTGACGGTACATTTTGTAAAAAGGAGTCTTGTCTAAAGCCCCCCAAATAAGACCTCCACTCCGACTCGCAGCTAAACTCAGCTTTTGTTGCTGTTTTTCCTTCCAATAGTTAACTTCCTGTCTTTCCCAGGGTCGTTTGGCTCCCCTTTAAGCAAAAGCGTTCTGGAGACTGGGGCGAATCGTTGGTTGCCCTGCGGCAGATGTAAGGCTTTGGAAAGCCTGCTCCGGGTCGTAGCATTGGTGGTAGGGTGGCCACTTCCCTGCCCATGGGTGTGTGCTGCTGCCTAGACTCCCGTAAGGTGCACTGGGCTCTGGGCTACTCCAGCAATGCACTCTTGCTTCTCTGAGGGTAAAGGGGGGTAGGCTGATTGTCAGCAGGCAACTTCCCTAATTGCATTGCAGTCCTCTCTAATGTTTCCTGTGGGGCTCTGTAAGGATTGGGCTGTGGAAGGAGGGGGTCTGGTAGGGGTCAGGACTAGTGAAAGGCTAATACCTGTTCTTCAGTCAGGCTAGTAGATGCCCAGATAATGGAATGACTCCGTCGCTCCCTTCTCCTGGGGACTGAGGCTTTCCTGCTGTATAAAGATCTCATTTTAAGTTTCTCTTTTATTTTTTAACCATTGACCAAGGTGGTGTCGGCAGCTCTGATGCAGTGTTACCAATGATCACTGGCACTGGCTCCCCTGGCAGCTCTTTCACATAGTCCTGGGCTGTGGCCAGATGCTTTTGTTAGGGAAAGGGGAAAGAAGGAGGTTTGGAAAAAGACTAGAAAGATGCCTTGAGAGCAGATACTCAGGAAAGGAAAGGAGAGCTATTACCATGAGGTGGTAAGGTCTTTTTCTTTTATGACTATAGGCAAAAAAGTCTTGTTAAAAAGTGTCCTTTAGAGAGATGGACAAAATGTATTTCATAACAGAAAAAAATGGATTTTGAGTATTTAATCTCCCATCTCTCTAGAAACCTAAAATGGAGTCAACTTTCTTCCCAAATATTCTTCCCTCAGTGCTGCAGGCCCTGCCAGAGAGGTAACAGTACTGATGGGATATTTTAGGAAAGGAACATGTCAAAATCCTGGGGTGGGGGGAGTCCTAAGTGTATGCTGCCCCATCCCAAAATGCAGACATTTGACAATCATTTTTCTCTCTCTGTATTGGCAGTGAATTGGAAGAAATGAAAGTTGTCTTCTGGGGAGAAATGTGGTATTTTGAGTACCTTCTTCTCAGCAGGGGTTGAGCCTCAGAAAGGCTCAGTGCCACTCACAAGGCGGGGCCTTTGGTCTGGTCTCTAGCAAAATCCAATCCAGTAAACCTGGGCATGACTCACCAACCAAGTGTCATGTTCTTCCATTGACATTCATCTGTGATCCAAGGCTTATAGCTTTGCATCTGTCCTAGAGCAAAGAGAGACAGAACTGCTGAACACAGTTCATCCCTTCCTGCTCCATTCCAATTAGGCTTATAGAGCTACAGGTCTGTATTTTAGACTCCTGAAGAGAATTCGTAGTTATTAGTTAATCCCTTTCTGAGATCAGGTTTCCTTTTAGAGAATCACAGAATTTTAAGGTTTCAAGTGGCCTTGATGGCTATCTAACCATATCTCTCTATTCAATCTACAACTAAAAAATAATCTCTTAATATGTATTACTTACCCCAAAGTGGTTGGAGGAGCTCACTAGCTCTCCAGGTTGTCCTTTCCCCTTTGGGATAGCTCTTATACTTAGGAAGTAGAAACACACAATTGTCCTCTGTTATTCCCCCCTCTCCCTCCACTTTGCTCCTGACCCCAGCCTCTTGGGCCAAGCAGGACAAGGCTGATCCTTCCACCAAAGGACAGCCCTTTAAACGATGAAACACAGCCCCCTGTGCCTCCTGAGCCTTTTCATCTCTGGGATAATCACCTCTCATTAGCTTCTTGAACTGATCCTGTGTGTGATAGGCTCAAGACCCTTTAACTTTCCAGGTTGGCCTTCTTTGGATTTTCTCTATCTTTTTTTTTTTTAATGATGGTTCCTTACTCCATATGATCTAATCAGGGCAGAGGACAGAGGAACTCTCACCTCTGTCCTTATTCCTAGAAGTTCTGTCCTTCTTAATACAGCCCCTGATCCCATGAGTTTCCTCTGTAGTCACATCACACTTGCTTACATGAGCTTGCAGTCCACTAAAACCCTAAGATCTTTTTCAAGCTGTCTAATCATGCCTCATCTTATACTTGTGAAATTTACAAAGTTCATACTATGGGGCTTAGGCAGATAAGTGTCTAAGTAGGTAGAGTGCTAGACCTGAAGTCAGGAAGTCCTGTTCAAATCTGGCCTCAGATTCTTACTAGATGTTTGACCCTTGGCAAGTCACTTAACCTCTGTCTGCCTCAATTTCCTCAACAGTAAAATGGAAATAATATTAATGATCTACCTCAAAGGGTTCTTGTGAGGGTCAAATGAGATTATATTTGAGATTATACTCTGAAAACATCCTATAAATGCTAGATAGTTATAATTATTATTTGACTTAGTATTCTGACCTGTCAAGATAGATGTATAGCCAAAGTATTGATTAAATGCTTATTATGTATCTGGTTCCGTACTAAGCATTGGGTATATAAATGCAAGCATGAAAGACAGTCCAAACCCTCAAGGACTAATGGAGAAGACAACATGCAAAGAGAACTGGAAAAGGGGTGTGGAGTTTGCCTCGAGGTGGAGTGGTGGCCTGGATCTGGTCAGGATAAGGCAAAAGCCCAACTATAAGAACCAGGGGACCCAAGGGGCAGAGTTCCATTGTGGGGATGGACAGAAGTGATGAATGGAGGCTGCATGGAGGAGACATCCAGGAAGTGGCATGGAAGCCTGCTACCTGGCAGGAGATAGGTATCTTGGACCCAAACTGCCAACCAGCGTAACTCTCTCCCAGTATAAGGTCATCTGCAAATTTAGATGATCCCAAGTCATTGATTTTAAAAGTTATAAATAATCCAAAGGCCAAGCATAAATTTCTGAGACACTTCACTGGAGACCTTCTGCTAAACTAAAATTAAAGCAGTCAGCAACTCCCTTGGCTCAGTAACCAATGAGTGGCTCATGCCATCATTTCAAAGTGTTCATGTCCTTCAGCACTGAGTTACCACATGGCTGGAAGAAGCCAGGTTGGGAACATTGCTCTCTGATCCAAGTAGACCATCTCTAAAAGCTGGTTACACAGAGAAGTTTATATTTGATCCTAGAAGTAATAGGAAGCCACCAGTGGGGAGTAAATGGAGTGACGTGGTCAGTTTAGGAAAATCAGTTTGGCATCTGAATGGAATATATTTCATGTAAGGAGAGACTTGAGACAAAGAGACCAATTAGGAAGCTATTTCAATAATCTAGGTGATAGGTAAGCAGGGACTTAACTAGGATGGTAACTGTATGCATGGAAAGAATGGGTTGTATCTGAGAGATGCTAATGAGATAGAACCCAACAAGATTTGACAATAGATTGGACAGGTAGGATGAGTGATCGTGAGGAGTAGAGGACACATTGAGATTTTAAATCCAGGTAATTAAAAGGGAAATGCTGCCCCTGCTTTAATAGGGAAGTTCAAAAGAGGGGTTGTCTTGGGGAAAGATATTGAGTTTTATTTGCATCATAAAGTTTTTTGAGACATCCCTCCCTCTATATGCCAAGATCATTCAAGTTTCTTGAAAGATATAAACCAGAAACAACCCTATTCTACATCACTCGGATCATAAAACATCAGGTGAGGCATAAAATAGGGAGCTGTATGCTCACCATAGGTGTTCAGTACTGTGATAACAAGCAGCCAGCCCAGAGTCTAAGTTGAAGAGGGATTTCCTGTCGATGCTGGCATCTTCCAGATGCTCCTATTTGCAGATGACATTGTGTTGTTTGCACTTAGTCCTGGAAGGTGAAGAATCTTCTGGAAGAGATTTGAATTTGAGTTGACCATCCACACAAGAAAGACCAATTGGATGAAGAATTACCTGGATTACACTATGTATTCCAATGAACATTTCATAAACCTTGTCAATCAGTATATATATATGGGACAATCCATACAAATGAAGGACACTTTGGGTCTAGAGTTGAACAAGAGAAGGGGAGCAGTTGGATTTTCTTTAGGAAATTGCAAAGTACCGTTGATGTTCTCAAGCTTCCTGTGAAAGCAAAGACCCATATTTTTAATATCAATTTATTCTCAATATTGCTGCACATGATACATGATATATACAATAGCCTCTACAGAATTAAAAATAAAGTGTCATGCAGAGGATGATGAGTGGGTGTGAGAAGGTTAAAACAAGTAACCCATGAGGAACTGAAGAAACAGGAGCAAAAAATATTATTCAGGCATTGTATGATAGGTTGGTGATGTAGCAAAGCCAAAGTATAAAAGGTAATCTTTCAATGTTAGGAAAAAGGAGGAAGATCTTTGGAACATTCAGATAGACCCCACTGTGACATTCTTTAGTAAGGAGTTGGATAAAAGTCACATGTAAATATGCTGCAGTTTGTATCATGAGAGTTCTCCCAAATGGATGAGGTTTTGGACCCATTTGAGTCTGAACTCCTACTAGAGTTCAGTGTCCAATAGTCAGTTGGTGAGACCGGAGCTTAGGAGAGAGACTAGTGTCTCTGATGTGTCATGCCTCAATGCTAGGTTTGTGTATGGTTTCTGAACTGCTCATCTGTTTCTTCTTTCTGCCCAGGTGGTCTGTAGTATATACTCTAATGAGAAAATTGCTTCTGCTTTTCTTTCCTCTGATCTTTGCCCAAATGCTTTCCATCACTAGCTTTAGCCCATACCAAGCAGCATTTGTATTTCCCCATTTGACCCTGAACCTACAGATACAGTGTGGTAATTGTCCCAGTATGTCGCTCTTTTGCTTGTCAAGGACACAGGTCCCTCTTGGGTCACACTTTTGCAGGGCTACTGGGTTTTTAAGCCTATGGAATATGACTGACTCCCTTTGCATTTTGCCTCTCCTTTGGTAGAGACCTTCCTGGTGAGAAACGTTCCTTCTAGAAGTCAAACTCTAAAGGGAGCAAAAACCTTTTCAAGTGGTATTTTCTTTGCCATACCCAGAGCAAAACTCTTCCCCACCAAAGAGATAAGCGAATTCCATGTCTTGGGAAAAGTTTCCTGTGTCTTGAAGGCATAATTCTGATTATTCTAGAAATCTGAAAGGGGTTCATAAGTGAGGCAAGTAGGGGCCATCCTTGGAGGAATGTAAATTAGTAGTAGCTGGACTGAGCTATGCTGGGCTGGGCTACTTCTTAGTGAGGCCCCCTCCCTATTACCCTCTTTCTTTTCTGATCTCCTGTGTAGAACACTCTGACCTGTTCAGTTCCATGATTAGGCTCAGCCAGCAGCCTCTCCCTTCCTTAATCCTCTCCACTCAGCATTAGGCAGGAACTCCTGTGTCTGTCTTACTGGTCTCTTTCACTCGATTTTGGTAGGGCCTAATGATGCAGGACCAAGGTCATTTTACAGACAGGGAAATGGAGTCTCTGAGGAGGGAAGTGATTTGGCTCAGGCTAGTAATCCAGACAGCAGTCTGTGGCTAGAGAGGTCAAATCCCCCTAACTATGAATTCTATTGTTACCCTCTAAGTTAGATTCTGATACTAAAATTCTAGTTTATCTACTTTCTATTGGTGGAAATAAATGGGCCATTGGCAATCTCTTTGTGCTGTTGATATCGGAGGGGGGAAGGTATATGTCATAAGATGTTTTATAGCAGGATTTGATTCATATTAGAACTCATTAGTCTTTGTGTTCTGTTCCTTAGATCCCAAGTTATATACTACTATCCCCCTTCCCTGTATGTAAACAGATCTGGGAACGTTCCCCCTCCCCCATCTCTGTGTCACAGTTTCCCCACATGATGGATGGATTGTCTCTGCTTGGGGAAGGCTCAGGACTGGGCAGGAAGGGGGCCTTGTAGGTCAGGCTGGTGGAAGCAGGGGGCATTGGCGTGGACTTGGCAGGACTAGACTGGGAGAAGGCAGTCAGAATTTGTGGGGTCTTTGTATTAGTAGGGAGCTGGCAAGCTGAGGTTGGTAGCATTCGTGTGCCCTGTCTTGGACATGAGCAGTTACTCACTGTCCATTTCTATGGATGGGCAGGCTTCCCCAGGGTTCCTTTCTTTCCAGAAAGAAAGCCCTTTAGTGCTTATAAATATCCATGGGTAGCTAGCTGCCTACCTACAGGTGCCCCAAAAATCACCATTGCAGTTTTAAATTTTCATAGCTTAAAATAGCACTAAGATTTTAGGGACATGCTGTATGTTGTGGGGAGTCAGGAAGAGAAAAGGATCACCAGGGTCAGGGAAGCAGCTGCAGGGGGGGTGGTGTCTTAGTTTAAATATTGGACCTCAAAGAGGTAGGACATTTCAAATGACCTGAGCATTCTTAGTATCCCTTTTTCCATCTGGGCTTGGCCTGCTGTCTGCATCCAAGGGAAGGAAGAGCCCCAGGTAATGAGCAACCTGGGTGGATTGTCTTTGCAGATGGCAACCATCTTAACCTCATCTCCCTGAGGACCCCACATGCCATGGATCCTTCTATTAGGGAGAAAGCTGCTGTAAGACTGATTATTCTCTTTTTGTTTCTGAAAAATTAAAAAAAAATAATCTAAGGCTTTGGTCCAAATTCTAGCAATGGTTAAGAAATTCTTTTTCTTAGAGAAAAAGAAAGTGGAGAGTTGGAGCAAGGAGGAGGAGTGAAGAAGGGCAGGAGTGACACCCAACAGTGGAGGCGAGGGCTTAGCAATCGTTCAGCTGCAGTTAGGACCCAGCCTGCAGCTAGCTTCCTTCCTGAGCAGTAAAATTGAAAAAAAAAAAAACCCACCCAACCTTAGAACAACAAAAGTCTGGATGTTCAGGCTTCCTTCCTGACTGGCCAGCAACCTAGTGGGGCTTCATTCAGTAGGTCAGAGCAGCAGCCACAGGGAGAAGAGGGGGTGGGGAAGGTTTAACCCTTCCCTAACCACAGAAATGAGATGTTTGCTTGAAGGTTCTGTCTTCTCCCTCCCCTCTTTCCCCATGATTCTTTGGGATAAAGACTTCCATTTTGTCTGCTTAGTGCTAGACAGGGCTTATTCCAGAGATGCCTGACCTTCCTCATTTCAGCGATGAGGAAAAGCTGAGTGACATTTAAAGTCTGGCAGTCACCTTCTTGGAAGTACAAGGATCTTGGTGCTTAGCTCTAGAGTTTCTGATCTAGTCTTTTGGTTGCTGACTTTCTCCTGGGGTTTAGCCCTCCTTCAGGCAGGAAGCGATCCCCTGGGGTTGCACTGGGCACCCTTGAGCTCATTTCTGTCTGCATGAGAGGCTGATGCTGCAAAAGTGGGGGGGGACCTCAGAGAGGTTCAGAGGGCCACCCAAGCCTTGGGGGCCCAGTCTAGGCCCTTTTCCTCAGTATCTGTTCCTACTTGGGGAGCTTCTTCTGCTTCACAGTTTCAAGGCTGGAAGCCAGCTGCAGACCAAGTTTTTTTTTTTTTTTCTGGGATGTGCCCCTGAAACAGGTCAGGGGAAAGAGAAGTCACAAGAATTTCCCTTCTTGAAATTTAAACCTTATGAAGCAGGGTTTTCTAGGCTGATACATTCTCTCTCAAGATCTGAGACTCGTTTTCTAAATGAGCCTACCTGTCTGATAGCTGGCCATGTTGGGAAGGCCCTTGAGTCTCTAAGGGTGGATGCTTCTGTTTGTCCTAAGGCACAGTTGTTGAGTTTACTTACAAATCATAAACAGAATCACATGCAGAAATTCAGACTTGAAGTCAGGAAGACGTCACGTGAACCTGTTCTTAGACGAGTGCTAGCTGTGGGATCCTGGGCAAGTCCTCAGGACTTTCAGCATCTCAGTTTTCTCATCTGCAAATTGGAGTGACTAATAATACTTCTTGGGGTTGTGAGGTTCAAATAAGGTAACACACTTAAAGCCCCCTAATTCAGGCTTCCCTCGTCTCCTGCCTGGATTATTGCAACAACTCCCTAAGTACTCTAACCATATCAGTCTTCTCTGATCTATACTCCAAGCAGCTGCCAACTTAATATTATTAACCCCTTAAGAAGGTACCATATCCTCCTATTGTCTTTGGGAGCAAATACACACTCCTCTACTTGGCATTCAAAGCCCTTTATTGTCCAGCTCCACTCCCCAACTTTCCAAGTGGGTCACACATTCCTTATACGTGGCAGCCTTTTTGCCCCCTGCACATGCCATGCCATGCCATCTACCATCTCAGTGGCTTTGCACTGGCTGTGAGTTGTAAAGAGATGAGGAATGTAAGCTCCTTGAGCCCAGGGACGGTTTGCTTTTTTGTCTTTGTACCCCCCAGGGCCCTGGCATATGGTAGATGCTTATTGAATTGAATCGATCTAGGTCCAGTTCAGTCCTCCAAATCCACCCAAATATACCAAGACCTAGCTCACACTTCTTGTTTTCCCTGAGAAAATCATGGACATTGTCTAATTCTAAAGGTGAAAACCAGGTGTCTGCAGCATCCCCTGGATCTCTTATCAAGGTGACTCAGTAGAGCCCTGGTCACAGAGTCAGGAACACCTGAATTTAATTCTGGCCCCAGGCACTGACTGGCTGTATGACCTTCTTCTGCCTCAGTTTCCTCAACTGTAAAATAGGGATTTAAAAAATAGGAATAATATAGTACCTACCTCCTAAGTACAGTGCCTGAAAAATTTATATACTGAGTATATAAATCCTTCCCCCACCCCCACTCCCTGTAACCATGTCTAAAAAAAGGGATATGTAGTCAGCTTGTCATGCCTTGTTATTTTTTCAGATAAAATTTCAATGATTTCTTACATTTCTCAACATATTCTTCCCCTTTCCTTTCCAAAGAGCCATCCCCCAAAACAAAGAAGGAAAAAAATGTTCAGCAAAGTTCACCAACAGACCCCATAGTCCCCCACCTCTGCCATGAAAGTGGGGGAGATGACTTCCCAATTTGGAGCCGCCCTCCCTCATAAATTCACAGCATTCAGTTTGCTGTCGTTCTTTCCAATTACATTGTTATCGTTATGGTGAATATCAGCTTCCTGGTTCTGCTGACTTAACTTTCCATCAGTTCTCTTAAGTCTTCTTGTGTTTCTCAGCACTGATGACATCCACCATCTCTCACAGCGTTTCTCTGACATTCATGGACTACCACTTGTTAAAGCGTTCCCCAATCAAATTATGCCCAGGTCTTTGTCATTACAAAAAGTGCTGCCAGAAATATATCGGTGTCTATGGAACCTTTTTTTTTTTTTGTCATTGACCTCCTTGGGGTAACTGTGGACTCTCCAGATCAAAGAATATGACTAATTTAATCATTCTCTTCACATAATTTCAGATTACTTTCTAGGGCATTTTGATCCCCTGATAGCTCAAACAAAGATGTTATTGTTGCATTGCAAAATTGCAATATTGCTATTCTTCTGTAACCCTCCCCCCAACACTGATAATTCCTGTCCAGCCTTGCTCTTCATGAAACCTTGCAGGTTAGTTCTTTGCTATGCCTGCTTTCTTTCTCAAGATGTTCACTAACCATCCCTTTAATAATATCTATAGTTTTTCCAGGAATTTATGTTAAGTTCACTGGTCTATGATCTGTAGCTCAATTCTCTTCCCTTTGGAGGAAATTGGGATATTTGCCCTTCTCTGGTCTGGTGGTATATATCTCTGCTGTTTTCCACAACCTTCTATAACTAATAGCAGCTCAGCAAATACAGCTTCATTCTTTCAAATTATGGCCCATGGTGGCACTCAACCCACTCAAAGTCACAAGATAGACTCCTAGGTTACCTTACTTAGATTTTTAGGAGGGGTGGCTAGGTGGCACAGTGAATAGAGCACCAGCCTGGGAGTCAGGAGGACCTGAGTTCAAATCTGGCCTCAGACACTAAACACTTACTAGCAGTGTGATCTTGGGCAAGTCACTTAACCCCAATTGCCCTGCCTTTCCCCCTCAAAAAGAAAAAAAAAGATTTTAGGGAGATAATATCAGAATTATTTCCTTTTTTTAGCCTTATGGATTTCATTGTTTCTAAGATCTCTTGAAATATAAAAATATTAAGATTCCTCCAGTTTGTAGGAGATATTTGTACATAGCTTAGCACAGTGCCTGGCGTATAGCAGGTGCTTAATAAGTGCTGTTCCCTTTCCTCTCCCCTCCCCCTTCTCATCATTAGCATCAGTGTAAATTCACTGAGTTCCTGGAGTATACAGGACTAGGAGGTGAGGATGCAAACAGGCATGAGATGTTGTCCTTGCCCTGACTGCTTATATGTTAAAAACAATACCAAAAGACATGCCTATATACCAAAAACACAGAGGCTGCAGGCAAGGAATGCATGAGAGTTCAGAGGATGGAGCTGTCTGCCTCCAAGGGCTGGCTAGTCTGGGAAGGCTCCCCAGAAGAGGTGCCATCTGAATGGGACCTGGAAGGAAGGCTAAGACTGGAGAAACAGAAAGCAGGAACGAGGTATTCCAGGCAGGGGCCTGCTAAGAACAAAAATGCCTGGAAGTTTCCTGGGAATCCCTTCTCCTGCATCCCTCCTCCCTCCAGGGCCCTGGCCCCCATGGCTGCCTCCCTCCAATTTCTTCCCCTCCTGCTTGTACTGGTCTTGGTCCCCTTGTTGCTGCTTGGGGCACCACGTGTACACAATTTGCTCATTTCTCTGCTGAAGGCTCATAATGATGAGGTGGCCTGGTGGAGGGGTGAGCAGTGCTTAACCAGATGTTAGGAAGGCTTATTGGGCCATTTCCCAAAGCCCTCTTGCTCATGTTGGGTTCAAGCCAAATGGTCTTCTCATGTACCCTTGTGCTGCTGGAAAGGGAAAGGAGATCTAGCAGCCTCCTCTCTCCTCTTCCCCAGCCTTCCTCCTTCCTTCTTAGACTAACAAATCATTCATGAAGAGCAGGACCCTTGCCTGTCACTGGAGTCAGGACTACAGCAGAACCAGAGTTTTAGGGAAAGGTTTTGTGTTTCCATTGTAAGAGCTGTCCAAGGGCAAGGTGGTTCTGGACACCAGGGAGGATTGGATGTTCTCACCTCAGCATAGCCCACTGGGGCAAGGATTGGAAGGATTGGGGGTATCCTTCCTTTTTTTAATTTTCCTGACCCACCACCACCCTCCCCTGCACCAGGCATCTAGATCCCATCCAGAAGAGTGACAAAAAGAATTGCATGATAATCCAAGGATAATCCTTTGGATGAGAAGGGAATCCAGGGAAGATGGAAGACCACTAGGCTTTACCACATGTCCTTCAATTGCATCCAAAGGTAATCTGGGTTCTTATAAACAGCCCTGCAGATATTGGGCACCGTCACGACTTGCTGATACACCCTATAGGCATCCAGGCCCTGTCATTCACCTTGTTTTCCTCTATTTGCTCTCTCTCCCAATTAGAACATAAACTCCTTGAGAGTAGGCACAGTCTTGTTTTTTTATGTTTGTGTCTCCAATACTTCATCTATTTTCCTGTGGGCCAAGTGTCCTGCCCATCTATAACTGCTTGTGTCTCCTGATGCTGATCAACACAGGAGCCGTGTTGATGCCTGAGAGGGAAGCAATGAGCACAGTGAGAAAGTGGAGTGGTGGGGGGAGGGAGGGGAGAGACAGAGACAGAGAGAGAGAAAGAGACAGAGACAGAGTGGGAGAGAGGGAGAGGGAGGGAGAGAGACACAGAGAGAGAGGGAGAGAGAGACAGAGACAGAGAGAGAGGGAGAGACAGAGAGAGAGGGAGAGAGAGAGACAGAGATAGAGAGGGAGAGGGAGAGAGAGACAGAGACAGAGAGAGAGGGAGAGACAGAGAAAGAGAGACAAAGAGACAGAGAGAGAGGGAGAGAGAGACAGAGACAGAGAGAGAGAGACAGAGAGAGAGGGAGAGACAGAGAAAGAGAGACAAAGAGACAGAGAGAGAGGGAGAGAGAGAGACAGAGAGAGAGGGAGAGAGAGACAAAGACAGAGACATAGAGAGAGAAAGACAGAGAGAGAGAGAGAGAGAGAGAGAGAGAGAGAGAGAGAGAGA
>NW_027185850.1:30576778-30579922 GCF_028583685.1 Petaurus breviceps papuanus | reverse complement strand
AGAGAGAGAGAGAGAGAGAGAGAGAGAGAGAGAGAGAGAGAGAGAGCCTGTGTTCCTGGTCCCATTCCCATGTGTCAAATGTTGCGTGTGATCATGAGAGCCACAGGTGGTGTGAGCCGCCAAGGCACATATGTGTGGAGCTGTGGGAGATGGCCATCTCCAGGTGGCTGTGGTCAATGGATCGATCATGTCTGTGAAGGTGCATAGGCTAAGGGTCAGAGAGTAGGGATAGAGGAAATGACTTTCTATGGATTTGAGCATAGTGTGTGTGTGTGTGTGTGTGTGTGTGTGTGTGTGTGTGTGTGCGTGTGTGTGTGCGCGTGCGCTCGCACAGAGGTCTGCAGCCAGGGCAGCTGGGGAGCAGAAACATGAATCATGACCCTTTAAAGGTGACTGAAAATGCCTTATACAAACCCAAGCAGTCTTGAAGCCAAAGCAACCAGTCCCTGGCAGGGTTGAGAACAATACCCAAATATTCAACCTAGAGGGAGCTCTCCTATGAGCCAAGTCCCAGCCTGCAGCTGGGCTTGGCCCAGCCAGACCCACTCTCCCTCCGGGGAGTTGAGATCTGTCTGTCATCGGTCCTGGAGAGCCAGGGGTGGGTCTGTGCAGACTCTTTGTGCCAGGGAGCTGGGGACGGGGGTAGTTCCAGGCTCTGCTCGGAGGCCCACTGGCCCAGGTTTGCTTCTCCTTTTCAGGGACTAGGATCCCCTCCTTATTTTCGCAGAACCGGCTCCCTCTCTCTCTCAGTGCAAGCCTCTTAACCTGGTAGCATAAGAGAGAAAGTTGGGAAACAGAAGGGCAGTGCTTCGTCTAGCATGCAGTCGAGGCAGGCCCAAGTCTAACCCTGGGGCTTGGGACATCAGACCTCACCCATGTTAAGAGACCAGGCTGGCTCTTAGCTTAGTGCCTGAGGGAAAAAAGGCTCCCCTTTCTGGGGCTGGGCATTGCTACCCTCTGTCCATCCCCATCCAGTCCTGGCTGGGCTGGTCCAAGGGGCTCAGGAGAGCCTGGAGTTCTTAGAGGGACAGCCAGCAGGGTTTTTAGTCTGGTTAAGACTTAGGGAGAAAGTAAATGTTTGGAAAACGTCTTTTCCTGTGTGGTAAACTTCATTCATTGTGTGATTATTTAATAGACCATTAACAAGCAGATTCATTAACAAGATCTTAATTAACTGGTTCCAGTGTTATTCCTCTTGCCTCCCAGGGGAACCACTCTCATATTTAGTCTCAGTGACTTCCCATCCTCGGAAAACCAACCAGATGAGATGCCTGGAAACGGAGGTGTTTTCAGGGCACACAAAATGGCTTTTGGGGATCAGGGGAGATTAGATCTGGGGAAGAGGACAAAGAGTAAAGGAGTGCATGGCAGGCTTGTATGAGGAAGGAGCCAGGCAGTGCAAAAGTTCCAGAGGAACATCAGAGGTTTGGAGCCTGGGGTCTGGGAACTTTGAAAAATATTTTCATAACTATTTCAAAAGAATTTATTTCCTTTGTAATTCTCTGTGTTTTATTTTATGCATTTACAAACCTGATTCTAAGGAAGGACCCATAGGCCTCCATGGCTCAACAAAGGGGTCCAGGATGCACAAAAAAGGGTAAGAAACCCTGCTCTAGATGATTGCTTGGGAAGCCCACAGGTGAGCAACCCTCAGGTGGGATCCTGCCTACCTGCCTTCATTCTCTCTCCCACAAGGATGAGCTCATCATTTGCCCCCTTTATAAGAGATGGGAGTTGATCTTGGCATCACAAACCAGTAATTTGTTTCCCTTCTCAGGGAGATCTTAAGCACTTAGTGAGACTTGTAGATGCTTTAAACATGAGAGGTAGGAAAGTAGTCCCTTTTTTTATTTTCCAGGGCATAGAAAATTGGAGTGGTCTTGCAAGGTCAAGAACACAGTCTCAAGGTCTAGTGATTTGAGACTTTTCCAGGTTACCTCTTTCCAGTAGGACCTGAAGGGGATCTGGACTGTGCTCATTATGCCTCTGTGGCCTGCGTCTCAAAGCCCTAATAAAGGTAGGGTTAGAGGCAAGGCCTGTGACAACTGATCTGTGCTGTTTGGCTCTGCCATGTTGGGGCCTAGAATGGGAGAGCCTTAACTGGCTCCCTCCAAGGCCGTGTGATGTTGTGGTGAGTTCTGGATGTGACACCAGAGATTCTTCCTTCAGGACCTCAGGGAAGTCACCTAATCCCCTGCACCCCTGCAAAATGAGGGGATTGGCCTCAATTATCTCTAGGCAGTAATTTGACAGTAAACATGGGTATGAGGGGTGGAAACGGACAGATACACTGAGGTTTAATCTGCATTATTACCATTTCCTCCACCACCTTCTGAAGTCTAGACAATCAACAAAACAATAAATCAAACTCTGGTTTGTAGTGTTTGCTGAATTACAAGGTGTAAACATTCACACTGAAGATTTATCAATTGGCTCTCCTGAGCCTGTTCCAATTAACTCTGGCACACCTCTGTCTCCTGGACTCTTATGTAGGGTGTCCCAATAATCTTTGGGCAGGTGCTAGACCTGGAGTAAGGAAGACCTGAGTTCAAATCCAGCCTCAGACACTTACTAGTTGTGTGACCTCAAGCAAGTCCCTTCACTTCTGTTTTCTCATCTGTAAAACAGGGAGAATAACGGCACCTGTCTCTATGAGTTGTTGTGGGGATCCAATGAGATAGGATTTGAAAAGTAATTAGCTCCACCCCAGGCACATAGTAGATGGTATATAAATACTAGCTATTATTATTATTACTACTACTACTACTACTATTATTATTATTAGATCTGCCCATGTTGTCTCTTCTGAAGAATGGGTTTGGGTACACACACACACATTCACACATACATGCTTACATATATACACACTCATACATACACACATACACGTACACACATACACACATTCTCACATACACGCATACACACATACAGTCACACACATATACTCACACACATACTCTTACACAAACACAACACTCTCTCACACATACACACACATACTCACCCACATACACACTCTCTCATACACATACTTTCTCACACACATACACACACTCTTACACACACTCACAACACTCACATATGCACTCTCACACACGCACACATTCAGACACATACACACTCACACACATACACACTCTC
>NW_027185850.1:30544871-30576768 GCF_028583685.1 Petaurus breviceps papuanus | reverse complement strand
ACACACACATTCAGACACATACACACTCACACACATACACACTCTCATACACATACTCTCTTACACACATACACACACTCTCACATACACACACTCATACATACACACTCTTACACACTCACAACACTCTCACACACGCACACATTCAGACACATACACACTCACTCATACACACTCACACACATACACACACTCACACATACACACTCTTACGCTCACAACACTCTCACACATGCACACATTCAGACACATATACACACTCACACACACATACACTCACGTGAGCACACACACACTCACCCCTGCCTTCTCTTTCTTGGCTCTTCTGAACTCTCAAACCGGTCTTTCCCTGAGCTACTTGGGTTTCTTCTCTAAGAATTTTGGTCTCTCTTTCTTGAGCTGCATTCTTACTTCTAAGAGGCTTAATAGGCAGGGAGATTTAGGGATCTTTGGTTTGCTCTTTTCGCTCTGTCCCTAAGTGGTTTATTCTATTAAGCTGATTCTGGATGGGGGGAGAACAAAGGGGGATGGGGTGGGGACTGCTGCTGGACAAGCAGTGAGTTTGGGGTAGGGTTATGGGGGAAGCAGATATCCTCCCATTCCCTTTCACCTGACCTCTTCCAATCTTCCCAAATCTTATTCCAGAATCCTGTTCCAGAGCTAAGGAGTGAAGCCAGCAGGAAGGGAATCTTTGTAAAAAGCTACCTCATTAACTCACTAACCAACTTCATTACAGGGAGACCCTGAGAAGCCCCAGCCCCTCTTAATCTCCCCACCTCCAGCCTCTTTGCCCATTGGTTCCTCCTCCTATCATCTTTGGCCTTTTTCTTCCCTGCTTCTCTCATTCCCTCCCTTTCTCCCTTTTCCTTCTTCTCAGCCAAAAATATCTTGGGTAATGAATAAAAATAATGGACCAATGACTCTAAAGCGAGGTCAGAAGATGGGGAGGAAATGAAGCTGGGGAAGAGGGCAGGAAGAGAGCTGATTTCAATAGTACAAAAAAAAGGAGACAAGAAAAGGTTTTTTCTTTAAGTAGAATGACGCCAAGCTGAGCTTAGTCATACTGACATTTTGACCCAGATTAAGCATTTTCAGGAGACCTGCTAACTCTCTTTCCCTTCTTACTCAAATTATAGGAGCAGTAGGAAATAAAAGACACTGTTTTCTGCTGGCATCACACTGAGCCTTGGGGAAACTGAGGGAAAGAGGGCACTCAGCATTCAGATTTCTAGGCAAGAAAGCTTTGGACATCAGAGAACAAGGGGGTGGGGTGGAGAAGTGAATGTGATGGAGAAATGTAGCTTGGAAGGGAAGGCAAGGGGCCAATAAGACAGGGAAAATCTGGGTGAGGTAGATAGGAAGATGGGAGATCAGGGAGAATCTAAAATGGCCACAGTGACCCAACAAAATCACTTTCTATTCAGCCATCAGGGTGTGCTTGTTTCCTCTCATTCAAATATAAGCTGATTGAGGGCAAGACTTCCTTGAATCTTCAGTGCCTGGTACACAGTATGTACTCAATAAATGCCTGTTGATTGATTGGTTCCCAGTCTTCCTTCCCACTTCTGTCTCTCTTACCCAGAACATCATGGGAACCGAGTCCTGTCCATTTTCTCTGCATAGCGGCTAGACAGCCCGTCCCTTTCCAATTTCCATAGCAATTGTTTTGGTTCAGTCAGACCTACTCTGGATTATAGCAGTTGTCTCCTAGCTTGTCACTGAATCTTTGAATAATAGAATAGCAGAGTTGAAAAGGATCTCAGCAAGCAACCAGTCCAGCCCATGCCAGAGTAGGAATCCCCCTACGATGTACCTGGGGAGTGGTCATCCCACCTCCTCTTGGGCTAGGGGCTGCCACAATGGATAAAGCACTGGTCCTGGAGTCAAGAAGACTTGGGTTCAAATCCAACCCCTGATACAGACTAGCTGTGTGAACCTGGGCAAGTCACTTTGCCTCTATCTGCCTCAGTTTCCCCATATGTAAAGTGGGGATAATGCTTACCGTGTTTCCCCGATAATAAGACCTATCCCGAAAATAAGCCCTCCCCTTACTATGTAAGATTCCTCTAAAATAAGTCCTCCCCCGAAAATAAGGTCTATTGAGATTGCTACTGTAGTGAAGGTGATCCCCTGCACCAATCAGAGCTGCAGCAGTGAGCACATCATCCTGTTCTTCCCCAGTGATTTGCTTGCTGGTACATTTTTTTGTTCACATTTACCTGTTTATTAAAATTGCTGTCAATGTTCATTAAAATAAGCCCTCCCCTGAAAATAAGCCCTCTGGTGTTTTTCTGTCCAAAAAAATTAATAAGACAGTGTCTTATTATCGGGGAAACACAGTACCTCCTAGGGTTGTTGTGAGCATCAAGTGAGGTAATATTTGTAAAGTGCTTTGCAAGCCTTCCTTAAAAGTGTCACATCAAAGTGAGTTGTTTTTTTTTCTATTATTACTACTGTTATTATTATTGTTACTGGAAAACTTCCAGTAAGTGAGAAGCCACCACCTCCTGAGGCATAAAGGTAATTCTTCTGAAGCTTTTTTTTTTACATGAAGACTTAAATTTGCATCTTTGCAACTTCTGTCCATCATTCCCACTTCTGACTTTTGAGGCTAACTTGACCCTTCTCACTCAGGGCTCTGCCCCATGCTGGTTGCCCTGATCTGTTAACTTTCCCGTTTATCCAAAGCCTCCCTCAAATTTGCAACCCAGAGCTGAGCATAGTGCCCCACTTGTGGACTGGTCATGGTCAGAGCAGCCTGACCCTGGGCAGGTGATGGCCAACTCCCAGAAGCTACACAAAAACATACAAGCTTTTCTGCTGCTGAGAGTCACTGAGCTTACAGTCCAGTAAAACCCCCAGACCATCCATCCTCCCTTCTACCTCCGCATCCTCCTCCTCCTCCTTCTTCCTCTGTCTGTCTGTCTCTGTCTCTCTCTCTCCCCCTCTCTTTCTCTCATCAGGGTGTTTGCACGTGCACAGGCAAGCATACAAATCACAACCTCTGGATAGTCCTGTCTCCATTAAAAGATCTGAGCATTCATTGTAACACCTAGAATCATAGGGTTAGCACTGGCAGAGCCCTTAGAGAGGTACTGTAGCAGAACAGATAAATGGGTAGCACTTGACGGTGTGAGGATATGTCACCAGCCTAGATGACTCCTTTCTTCTTTCTTT
The DNA here is from genome assembly GCF_028583685.1 of Petaurus breviceps papuanus. Taxonomy (NCBI): domain Eukaryota; kingdom Metazoa; phylum Chordata; class Mammalia; order Diprotodontia; family Petauridae; genus Petaurus; species Petaurus breviceps. The sequence goes on along the minus strand of NW_027185850.1, from coordinate 30,573,591 downwards.
CCTTCTTTCTTTCTTTCCTTCCTTATTTCTTTCTTTCCTTCCTTCCTTCTTCCTTTCTTCCTTCTTTCCTTCCTTCCTTCTTCCTTCCTCTCTTCTTCCTTCCTTCCTCCTCCCTCCCTTCCTTCCAATTGAGACCCCACTCACCCTTCCTTCTCCCGTCCTGTAGCACCCCTCCTGTTCTCCATGTTTCTATTATCAGTAATATCAGCCACCACATCTTCCAATTCTTTCACTATCATTGAGATCATATTTGTAATCACTGAGCACAGTGCCCAGCACATAGTAGGTGCTATATAAAGATGCTTATTTTCTTCTCTGCCCCCTTCCCTTCCCTCTCTTCCCTATCTCTTTTCTATGATTGTATTTCCCACAGGCTGATGATGTATGTCCTCAGTCTGCCAAATGCTGACCACACTACCTCTCTAAAGGCCTTGCTGCTGACCCTATGATTCTAGGTGTTACAGTGAATGCTCAGCTCTTCTAATGGACAGGACCACACAGAAGTTGTGACTTGTATGCTTGCCCAGCACACACAAACCACCTGGTTTGCCTTTCACCTGGAAAGCCCTCTCCTCTTCCATCTTCTGAAACCCTGCTGCTCTAGGAAGACCCAGTTAAAATGCCATCTCCTCTCATCTTTCCAGTCTGAAGTGATCCCTACCTCTCATCATGCCAATTATATTCAATGTCATGGCCCTTATTAGACTATAAGGTCCTGAGGATAGGGAACAGGCTTTATCTACAGACTCATAAGATTTAAATGTTTCACTCAATCCCTTCTTGTTTACAGAAACTAAAACCCCCTAAGGAATTTGCACTCCAGGTTACTCACATAATAGTATTAATAATGATTCACAATTCTATAATTTCTGAGTTTTTACCCAGAACAACAGTTAGTCAACAACAGTTAGTACCAGTGTAAAATGACAACCAGGAAATGTTGGCTTCTGGGATATAAACTTGGGTCTCCTCCCAAACCTTGCTTGCCCTGTTTTTATCGCTCTGTGGACCTATCCAGGTAGCAGGGTTGGCTTTCAAATTCCAAGCCAGGCCTCCTGCTACCAGACCCAGGGTATTATGGGTATCCTGGGTATGTATATGTGGGTATCCCAGAATATCCTATTCTGCCACATTTCTTCTTTGTCTGGTCAGTATCTGCTCAGAATGAATCCAGACAAATCTCTGGAAACCCCACAGAGTTTGGTGAATGTCCCTACTGAGCAGGTGCTGAGTGAACAGATGACTGACTGAGGCTGAGGGGATCAAGGTACCCTTAGGCTAGAGATTCTTTGGGTATGTGGCCTCCTAACAATGTGATGTAGGAGTGGGGTTGGGCTCTGGAGTCAGAAGAGACCTGGGTTTGAATCCTGTAGCAGACTCTCTTGCTAGTCAGCAACGTAGGCATTTCCTTTCCAGAAGCCTTGGTTTTCTGATCTGTCAAATGGGATGATGGTAATCCCAGAGGGTCAGAGTTGAAGCCAGGGTCAAGTGCCCACTTATAGCTTTGGGCGACATAAAACCTCTGACATTCCATGATTGGGATAGCCAGGCTTGAAGAGGACATGTTATCCCAATTGACTTTTCACACAATGGCAGAAATCTATACTGGATCTTACAGGCTTCAAGGAGTGGGTATTTAATAGGATCTGGTAAGAAACTGTTTGAATACTTTGTTCTGAATATCTTTTAGCCTATTTGTTAACCTCTGACCAGTGTCTCTTACTATTGGAGTTTTCCAAGTTGGAGAGTGAAACCCTGAAAGAAACAGGTGATACCAGCCCTCACACCTCAATAAAGCAGTGAAGATGATCCAGGGGGGATCTCACCCATCCCAGCCCTGGCATAACAGTCTACTGGCCTTATGGCCAAGGTTCCTCGGGGGTCCAAATGAGACAAAAATACAAACTCTCATCATGAAACCAGCTCTGCCTGGGAAGAAGGGGGTGACTGGGGGCTGGGAGAGGGTGAAGCTGGGCTACTCAAAGCCTGGTTCAGAAACCTATTAGAATGGAGATGACCAGATTGCTGAGAGCTGACTAACTCTGCTTCCAACTTCCAAATCCTCCATCACTCCCATCTCATTTATGGGCCATAGGATTTAGAACTCAGAGGCACCTTGGAGACGGTTTAGCACAAATCCCAATTGTCACAAGTGAGGAAAGGGAGGTTTTGAGACAGGAAGTGACTTGCCAAGGGTCTGTGTCAGTCACTCACCTCCATCCTAACCTGGCTTATCTAGTCCACAGGTCCATCTGTCTCTTCTACAGGCATCATTTCCAACCTGGAACTCTCCTCTGGCCTGCTTAGCTTACCTGCTTAGCAGGAAGGCTTTGCCAGTTCTTCCCTGGTCCCTGACCTTTCTTTGCCTCAGCTTCAAGCCGGCTTCTCTGGCATTATGAACACAACTATTTCTGTGGCGTCATTAAGGTTTACAGACCTTGCTTCACAATAACCCTGGGAGTTCAGTAGGATAAATCTTCCCATCATTCCATCCAATGTCTGCTAAAGTCCCACTCTAATGAGTCAGCTGAAACACCTACTGCATTCCCAAATTCCTGTTATGAACATCTGATAGTCTGACCTCATCTGTCACTCATCTTGCATGGCAAGCCTGGGACTTACTCTGGTCAAGCCCAGCTAAATGGGCTCTGCCTGGGGAGCTGGTAGATGGAGAGTCCCTGGAGCAGGCTCCAGTTTGGGCCTGAAGCATGGGGACCTCTGGTTTGTGCACTGTTAAACATCTCGATTAAGGACGTAATCAGCAGTTCATTGGCTCTGTAAATCATTTGACCTTCACCAGAAGCAACCAAGGGCCTCTTGGGACCAGAGCATTGAGTGCCCTCCAGCTGAGGGATGAGGGTGGGGCTTGGGCAGCCCTGGTAGGGAAGGGGGAGGGCAGATGAAGGGATTTTCTTTTTGCAGTGATAGCCAATCTAAAAGGAGTGGGGGACTCCTGTGAGTGAGAGGACCCCAGCAGAGTCAAGGCAGAGACTTCAAACACAAAGGACAGGGAGGGACTCCCAGGGAAGGACAAGGAAGTGATTTTGCCCAGTTTAAATCCCACTTGAACCATGTGGTTTCTGGGTTCTGAATCTTTTGAGGTTCAAGTTGAGTGCGCTCTTGACAAAACGTGATTTTTCTGGTTCACATCAGAAAGGCTTTAAAAGACTCTGAGGCCTTTTCCTTGTGACATCAAACATTCCTCAACAAAGCATTGCTGATGAGATGCGGGCAAACGGACAGATTAAATTCCTCGTGGATTAGATTCCTCAAGAAGCATGTGAAGTTGGAAACATGGGAGACGGCGAGGACTTGTAGCCAAAGGACCCAGGCTTCGTCACTTTGGTTTACCCTCTGTTAGTCCCAGGGCCCAGAGGGTTAGTTACTACCTTTATTAGAAGGGTCTCATCGAAGCACCTAGGGAGAGGAAATTGAAGCATAGTCGGTTAGTGTCTTGCCCAAAGCAACACATATCTCCCAATAAAAGGTGCAAATTAACTTACGAAAGATAGGTCATTGCTTTGAAAAATCAGGGGTAATGTGGTAGCTTAGAGCACAATTCTGCTTATTGAACCTTCCCCAGGTTTAAAAGCAACAACCACCACAACAAAGTACTGAGGTAAATGATGTGGTCCAGCTGAGTGTGTGAACCTCTGTACAAAATTGGTCTAGCAAAGGAAATAGGGTGGTTAGGAACTGCTGGGAATCCCAGCTCCTTCTCCCCCTTTCCTCCTTCCTTTGAGATAAATGTGGGCAGGTCAACCACACACATACACAATTACAGAACTGAGTATCTTCAAATATTAATGGCTGGGTTTAAGAAGGAACCGTAGGTAACTTTGTCCAAGGCCACCCTTCACTGAGAGACTATAATTAGCAATTAAAATATAAAAAACTGTTTCCACCAGCACCTCCTAAATAAATAATTGTCATTGTTGATTGGACTTGGTTTATTTCCCTGTGTGTTTTCTTACCTTTTTTTTGCATAACTTACAACCCTGTAAATGCTCAGCAGCCGTTAATATGATTCTGTCAATACGTTTACCATGGCGACTTGGGTTGTATTTGGCGAGCATTTGAAGAAATCAGTCACTGGTTGGAGGGAGGAAAGACAAGCTGTCGATATCCAGGGAGAAATGCTAATAACCCTGGTGACAAATCATCCCTGGGATTCTCTAAGGGTTAAGAAAAAGCACCTCTCTGAGACAAGAGCTCAGGGCTGAATGAAGGCGACTTGTTAGGAATCCCAGCCGTTATCTGTCAGGGCTCTTGTCCTTCTCTGGCCCTTCTGATAGCTCCACTCTGCTCTTCCCAAAGATCACACCCCCAGTGGGAACGGAGAACAGCTCCTCCAACCCTCCCCTGAGGGCTTACTGTGTGCCCATAAAGATGAAGAAGGGGAGGCTTTGCCCTCAAGGAGTTTGGATGTAAGAGAGGGTTTGACAGAAGAATTGACGGGACTGGGTGATTGATTGGATCTGGGAGGCAAGAGAGACAGAAGGGTTAAAATGACACTGAGGTTTTGAGCCTGGGTGACTGGGAAATAGAGGTATCATTAACAGAAGTAGCAAGGTTGGGAGAACAGATGATTTTGTGGGGCAGGAGTGGGACTAGGAGCATGGTTTTAGACAAGTAGAGTTTGAGACTGATGGAAAGAAATTTAGAAAGAAATGACAAGAGTCAAATTAAGTCAAGTCAACAAGAATTAATTAGGTCCCTACTATGTGCCAGGGTCTGTGCTAAGCACTGAGGACACAAAGCAAGGCAAAAAGACAGTCCCTGCTCTGGGAGTTCACAACCTAACGGAAGAGGCAGCATGCAAACAATTAGGTACAAACAAGATATCTATCTACAGGAGAAATCTGGGGTAGTCTCAGGGGGAAGGAGAACTAGAAGACTTCTTGCAGGAAGTGAGCCTTCAGCTGAGACTTGAAGGAATTCAGGGAAGGAGAGGGCAGAGATAAAGAAGGGGAGTTTTCCAGGTATGGGGGATAGCCATCGAAAATACCAGGAGTGAGGAGATGGAGGCAATGCCACCGAATCAGAATATGGGGGGGGGGGGGGTGGGAGTTGCGAGTGAGGGGTAAGAAAGCTGGGAACGTGGAGGGAGGACAGGTTCTGAAGGGCTTTAAAAGCCAAAAGGAGGATTTTATGTTTGATCCTAGAAGTAATAGGTAGCCAACTCCAGCTGATTGAGTTGTGGGGGGAGAAGGGAGTGGGATGACAAGGGCAGATTTGTGCTTTAGGAAGATGAATTTGCAAGCCCAGTGGAAGATGGACTGGAGTGGGGAGAGACATGGAGCACCTGGAAATTGTAGTGAAGACCCCATAATCCAGAAAAGCAAAGCTTTAGTTTAGATGAGGAATGGGCTGGAGATACAGATTTGAGATTTACTTGTAAGTAGGCCTTACAGTTATAAGATATCTGAAACATAGAGACTATGTATATATAATATATACATCTATGTGCATATATCAAATGTACATAGAGTTGTGTGTATATGTACTATGTGTATATACATATACATATATGTAAGGGGACAGAGAGAGTGTGTGTGTATGGAGAGACAGAGACTCTAAAAGTCCAAAAGCACTCGTTAAATACTTACTAAGTGCCATGTGTGACTTGGCAAAGTGACTACATATCTGCCTGTATCCTGTGACCCATTAGACTGGAGCTCCTTGGAGGCAGAGATTGTCTTTGCTTTTCCTTTGTATACCAAAACTTAGCGTAGTACCTGGTACATAGCAGGTGCCTAATACATATTTGTTTCCCTCTTCCATACCTTCCTTTTGGTAGCTAAGAAAGGGAAACAAAGTGGGAGCCCATCAATTAGGGGCATGGATAAAAAACACACACTCTGAAACATGAAAAGGATGGAATATAATTATTGTAAGAAATGATGAATATGACGGATTTAGAGAAGCATAAAAGATATATATGAATTGATGAACGGTGAACTTAGCAGTACCATGAAAACAGAGCCCACTTGAGCTAAATAAGGTAAACAGAAAAAACCTAAATTGTGCGATTAGAATGACCAAGCCTAGCCGCCCTCCCCTCAAGAGGATTTTTTTAAAGCATCATTTTCCCTTCTTTGCGGAGGTGGAGGACTATTAATATTGCATGCGCTATCCAACATGATCAAAGTGTGCATTGGTCTTCTTTGCTCTCCCTCCTTCTAAAAAGTGTTTGTCATAAGAAATGGCTACTGGATACAGAAGATTTGTTCGGAAATGAAGGTAAAATAAAAGTAAATGGCATAAATTAAAATATGGTAGAAAAAACTTAATTAGAGCTATTAAAAATGAAATGGGTCAGGGTGGCTAGGTGGCACAGTGAGTAGAGCACCGGCCCTGGAGTCAGGAGGACCTGAGTTCAAATTTGGCCTTAGACACTTAACACAAAAATTAGCCGTGTGACCCTGGGCAAGTCACTTAACCCCAATTGCCCTAAAAAAAAAGGCAAAAAAAAATGAAATGGGTTGCTTGGGTGTTTAATGGGTTCCCTGTTCCTTGAGATATCCAGACATAACACCTGTTAAAAATGCTGAAGAAGGAATTTGTATATGGGATGGGGGGAGGAAAGTGGAGGGGTCAGATGAGATATATACAATTCCAATTCTGTCATTCTTTGAGTCTGTCCTATCCCCTATGATATGCTTCCCTTGAATAAATTATAATTATTCATTTATAATTATTATTGTCATCTAGCATTCACATAGCAATTTAAGGTTACAAAATACTCTGCTTAGATCTTGTTTGATCTCAACAATTCTGACAAGTAGGTTCTGCTGTCTATATTACTGGGCATAAACACCAATAAATTTTTTAAGCATTTATATAGAACTTTAAGATTTGAAAAATGCTTTACATGTGTTATCTCCTTTTATCCTCATAACAGCTCTGGGGGGTAGATGCTATAATCATTCCCTTTTTATAGATGAGGAAATTGAGGCAAAGAGAAGTTATGTGCCCTGACCTCAGGTCCAAATCCAGCTGCTTTTTTCATGAAGGTTTTGTTCTCTGATGAACCTTACCTTGCTCTGACCACCCTGGTTACTTCATAGGGTTGTGGGTTTTTTGGGTATGTTTTTGATAACTGTACCCTTGGGGCATTTCCATTTATGTCTGTCTCATCTCTTCCTTTAGAATGTCAGCTCTATTCCCTGATCAGGGACAGTATTTCTCATCCCACAGAAATCTCCTTGTCAGGTATGTTAGAGTAGGGATTTTGTGTGTATGGGTTGGACTAGATGGCCCCTGAGGTCCCTTCCAGCTCTCAAATTTCTCACAATTCTACACAATGCTGCATAAACAGACTCTTCTTCCTTCTAGGCAGGCAGAACTCCATGGATGAAGCCTCAGCTTTCAATAGAGGTAAATAGTTTTGCCTAGTAAGAGTAGATGGTAGGAATTAGGGTAAGCAACACCCATGGGCACCACTAGGTGCCACTGGCAGGACTGAGGCACAAGCTGGAGAGAAGGCAAAACATAAGAAATAATAGAAAATGGAGAAGAAATAAGCGGGGGGGGGGGAGGAAGAGAAGAGAGAAGAGGGAAAAGAAGAGACAGAGAAACACAGAAAGACTTCTGAGGCAAGTGACTGACTTTTGCCTGTGATGGACCCCAATGCCATCAGCTACTTACCCCCAGACTTATGGGAAAGTAACCTGTTAGCTACTTAGGGAAAGGAAAAGATTGAATGGAAATCCTTAAAGCCTGAAATTTGGAATTTTAAAATAAAGCCATTACAGGCAAGTAATTCATTGGATTTGAGATTATATCAGTGCAGAGATTCCCTCTTATGCTTTAAATCCTAAACCATTGTCAACAGTCAGTCAACAGACATTTATTAAGAAGCGACTAGGTTCCAGTCACTGTGCTAAGTGCAAAAAGGTACAAAGAAAGGCAAAAGACTGTAGCTGCCCTCAAGAAGTTTATGTTCTCTACTCAGTGTCCTGGAGGCCTGCCTCTAGGTCTTTTTTGTTTATTTGTTTGTTTACATTGCCGGGGGGGGGGGGAGGATACTCATTCCTACTAGATAATTAACAAACTCCTGTTTCCAATCTCACATTTCACTGATGTCCCTTTAAGTCATCAATGGGGAGAGGAGGGCACTACTTTTACTTTTTCTTTGTATTTTCTGTGCTTAGCCCAGGGCCAGGCAGAGAGTGAGTACTTAACACATGATTATTGGTTGATGGATGAGTTGATATGCTGTGGCCAGCTTGCTTCCATTCTGTGTCTCAGATCATCTTAGTTCATCTGCAACTTTGAATCCATCAAGATTATGGAACTACAAAATCCTAAATCATCAAACACTGCCAAGATAATATTGGTATTGAAAAGATAGGGTGATTGTACCAAGGAGAATCCTGGGTTTGTCAAAAGCACAATGCAATTTCGCAAATGTAACCCAGTTCATTCTCTTTCTGCTACTCCATTCTGTACGAGACTCACTGTCCACCTGAAGCACCTCTGTGGAGGTATGTGTATTTATGTGCATTGTGGGTAGACTGGATGGACAATGGCTCCTCCCAGATCAGCTAATACACTTTTTTCATCTACCTAATTTTTCCTTTATGTACTGTTAAGCCTTTCTCTTATGAATAATTATGGATCTCATTGAAGAGGTCCTGCAATGTTTTGGGGCTTGTTGAAAATCAACCCAATCACATACAAAAATGGGAAATTCTGAAGGATCTGTCTCTATAGGGAATCCCTCTTTCATTTATGTCTTTATGGAATCACAGAATCTTAGATTTGGGAAGGAATTTGGAAGACACCTAGTTCAATCCAGATCTGAATAAAAACCCTATATATTGCAACAAGAGACACCTTCTCTCTGAAGATCTCCACTGAGGAAGAACTCACTATCTCTAGTTCAAATTTGTCTCTGACTTCCAGTCCTTGCTCCTAGTTCTGACCTCTAGAACTCAGGAGAAATTTCCATATGAAAGCCCTTCAAACATGTGACTATAGCTGTCATACTGACCTGAGTCTTCTCTTCTCCAGGCTGAATATCCCCCCTTCCTTTAACCTATTCTCATATAGCACACAGTAGGCACTTGATAAATGCTTGTTTACCGATACGGCATGATCAAAAGCCCCTTCACCATTCTGGGTTCCCTCTTCTAGACATTCCATAGCTTACCAAAGTCCTTGGTAAAATGTGATGCCTAAAACAGGGCAAAAATCTGCAAATATGGCCTGACCAGGGTAGAATATAATGGAACTAGTAGGGTCACCTCCCACCCCTAGATATTCTACCTTTCTTAATGAAGCCTAGTATTGGCTGCTATATCACCTTGATGACTCATGATTGAGTTTGCAGTCCACTAAACCCCTAGATCTTTTCCAGATAAATCACTGCTTGGTGATATCTCCTTTCATCTTGTATTTGCAAAGCTGACTTTTGGGAACCCAAGTGTAAGAGATTTTTACATTTATCCCTGTGAAATTTTCAACTATACAGTTCACCCCAAAGTTCTAGACTTGATCTTTTGGGATCCTGATTTTTGGGGGGACCCAACATGCTAGTTCTCCCTCCTAGCTTGGTGACAAATTTGATGAGAAAACCACATGTAATAACAACTACAGCAACTGATGTTTACATAGCACTTTAAAGGCAACAAAAGGCTCTTATATAATTATCGTATTTGATCCTTACAGTCATCCTGCGGAGATTTATACGAATTGCAATCCTCATTATATAAATGAGGGATACGATGTTCAGAGATGTTAAATAACTTGCCTGTGGTCAAGGAATTAGTGACTATCAAGGGTGGTACTCAAACTCAAATTCTTCCCAATGTCAAGTCAAGCTTTCTTTCTGCCATGCCAGTGGTAAAAATGTTAGGCAGACTTCTGCAAGACATACTCGATGACAATGTTGAACACCTCTGGCAAGCACACTCCTCCCTGTTTCATACCTTCTAGTAATGAGAGGACTGTTGAACATCATTATGTCTGTGGTTGCATTTATCAAGGAATTTTGTATGAGCTGAAAATGTGCCTAAGAGGGGCTTCTTACTGGAGTAGAACGTTTCAATGTTACTCTACTAAGTTACAAGCTTATATGTAACCAACAAATCATCACCCTGGACTCCTTACTCTTCCTCACCCTCACATACCCAAATAGTTTTTTAGATGCAAAGCCATTTGGAGAATGCATATTGAATATTGATATTAATTAATTTTTATAGTATCTTTGGCATAATGTTATATCCCTGTTTGTGTCTTTTAATCATGTCTATTTTTATTGTTGCCTTATTGCTCCACCTGCTGTTTTTTTTTTTTTTTAATTTAACTCAAGTATATTTTGCTCCTTATTTTAACTCCATCTTTCTGGGGGAAAAAATGGATTCTGCTTTATAATCCATTTTACAATCCTCTTCCATTTTATGGGTGAATTCATCCCATTCACATTCTCAGATAATTGTGTATTTTACATCATCCTCTCCTCTCAGACTTTATCCTCTCTTTGCTCTCTGCTCCTTCTTTACAAGAAAAGGAGATGTTGAAGAGAGAGAAGGCAGATGCTCAGCATACATGTTATATGCTTGATGCAACCTGCTTCTGTTCCCTTCCCTCTCTTTTCTCTCTCTTATCCAGACTCAAGTCTCTATTTCTTTTTTTAAAAGCAATTGGGGTAAAGTAACTTGCTCAAGGTTACATGGCCAGTTATTTCTGGGTGTGGTGCTAAGTATCAGAGCCCGGATTCAATCCCAGGTCATCCTGACTCTGGGGCCGGTGCTCTTACTCACTGAGCCACCTGGCCACCCCTCAAGTCTCTATTTCTTACCATTTCTATCTTTTCTTTTGGCCCCATTCTCTTCACAATCTACCTTCTGATGTTAGAGTTTGCTTTGCTTATCATTAATCCATCCCTAAATTTACTATCCCTCTTATTCCACCTTTCCCTTCTCTTTATTCACTCCTGTTGCTTGTTGAGTTGAATGTATTTCTACACCAAACTGTATATATGTGTCTCACCTTCCTTTGACGAGTCCAGCTGAAAGTGGGGCACAAGTAACACGTGCCCCTTTTTCCTTGTTCTTGCAGTCTTCTACTTGTGCATTCCAATTACGTGAAATAGTTCCTTTCTCCTTTCTCCCTCTTTCTTCCCTAGTGTGCTCCTTTTCCTTTTCCTTTCATTTCTTCTCCTAAGACTATCAAAATATACTAACACCACTTAAAAACCTAGTTTTATTTGACTCTTAATGACATTAGAGTCTTTAGGGAACATTTGCAACAACTCCCCCCCCCCAATTAGAACATATATACTTCATCCTTGTATAGTTGCTTCTGATTGCTTGCTCATATTTTCCTTTTTATGTTTCTCCTAACTCCTGTATTTGTATTTCAAATTTTTTACTTTAATCTGGTCTTTTTATTTAAAATGCTTGTAAGTCTTCTATTTTCTTTAAGATTTATCTTTTTTTTTCTCCTGTTAAATTTTGCTGAGTATGTTATCCTTGGTTGTAAGCCTATATCTTTTGTGATTTGGAATGTCAAATACCAAGCTTTCTTCTTCTTTGTAGTGTTAGCTGCTGAATCTTGTGTGATAACGACTGTGGCTCCTCAGTACTTGAACTCTTGCATTCTGGCTATTGGCAGTATTTTTTTTAAACCAGGAAGCTCTGGATTTGAACCAAAATGTTCCTGGGAGTTTTCATTTCAGGGATTTCTTTAGGGAAGTGACTAGCAAAATCTTTTTATTTTCATTTTGCCCCCTGGTTCTAATATATCTGGGCAGGTTTCTTTCATGATTTCTTGAAATATGATATTGTTGTTTTTTTAATGTTACTCTCATATTTCATATAGTCCAATAATTCTTTTTTTTTTCTTTTCAGCAGGGGGAAGGTAGGGCAATTGGGTTTAAATGACTTGCCCAAGGCTACATGGCTAGTTTTTTGTGTTAAGTATCTGAGTCCAGATTTGAATTCAGGTCCTCCTGACTCCAGAGCCAGCTCTCTATTCACTGCACCACCTAGCCACCCCTAGTCTAACAATTCTTAGCGAATTGTGAATAAACCCATTTATCCAAGCAAATAGCAAACAGAAATTAGGAAATAATATAGGTTACCAAGCATTACACAGTGTGAATGAGTTCCCCCATTGGGCTCAACATATCTCAGTTTAATTGAAAGAACAGAACCTTTTGCTTACCCAACTTGACTTTCTGTCACTCCCTCCAATATGCATTACTCCCCCAATATATTCTCTGGTCTAGACAAACTGATCTCACTATACTTCACATAGCACTCCCTCTCCTGTGTCTGTGTTTTTGTGCTTGGAATTTACTTTCTCCTCCCCTTTGCCTTTTGGAATTCCTCTTTTTCTTCACCTCAAGTCATTCCCTCCTACAAGAAGTCTTTCCTGAGTCTCCCACCTCATAGTGCTCCCCCATATTGTACCTATTCTGTATCTTTTTGTATGCACTTATATTTGTACTTGCCACCACTCTTTACTAGCTTGTAAGGACCTCTGTTCTCACCCTGCTCTGTGACGAGAACATGGTAAGTTCTTAATAAATACTTGATCGCATGATTAACTTGTTGATACAAAATATATGCAAGGTAAGTTGCAGGAGGAGGGACTAACAGCCAGGGAAGGAAGACTGTCAAGAAAGGCTTTGTATGAGAAGGGGCACTGGAGCCAAGCTTTGAATGGAATAAGGAGTTGGAGAAAGAAGGGCATTCCAGGCAAGGGGCACAACCTGTGCAAATGTGCAGAGAAGAAGGGTAGGTTCTTGTGAATGAGGAACAGCTAGAAGGCCAGCTTGGCTGAAGACTGAAAACATAGTGATCGACAATAAGGTTGGAAAGGTAGGTTGAGGCCAGATCACAAAGCGGGCTATGAAGCATTTATTAAGTGCTTACTAGGTTCCATAGACTACGCTAAACACTAAGGATATAGTTTTTTTAAGGCTGGGGATGCAAAGAAAGGCAAAAAAAAGAAAGTACCTGCCTCAAGGAGCTCACAGTCTAACGGGTGAAACGTGTATGTACGAACAGATATACTCAGAGTACATGGGAGACAGTTTCAGAGAGGAAGGTATTTAAGGCTTCAAAAGACCAAAGAGCAAAAGAGATTGGGGGGGTTCCAAGGTTTTCTTTTTTAGATGCACATCCTTTTGGAAGTTTTGATATTAATTTCTTGTTTACAGTACCTTTCAGCATAATGTGGCATTCCTGTTGGTCTTTTTAAATCAAGCCTATTTTTACTCACCTTGTCTGAGATCACAATTCTGAAGGAAGCATTAGAGTTGATTGCACTGTGGAGGGACATGGTCAAACCAATCCTTTAGGAGTGTTACTTTGGCCAGTGTGTAAGGCGGGGATACCTATTAGGGGATTCTTTCAATAATCTAGATGAGAGGAGATGAGCACCTGAACGGGCAGCAGTGTGGGCAGGGTGGAAGGGAAGTAGCTGTATGATTGGACAAAATGAGATGGATGCCAGAGATACTGTGGAGGGACAATCAACAAAGTTTGGCAATAGATGGGATATGGGAGCAGACTGGAGGGAGTGACAAGATGAGGTTGTGAACCTGGGAGGCTGGGAAGATGGTAGTTCCCTTGAGAGAAAAAGGAATGTTCAGAAGAGGGTCGGGTTTGGAGGGAAAGGTAATGAGTTCTATTTTAGGCATTTTCATGCGAGATGCCTATGGGACGTCCATTTGGAATTGGCAGTGATGTAGAATTGAAGTTCATGATCAAGACTCAGGCTGGATCTAAGATCAGGGAGTGATCTATGTGGGGGTGATATGGAACCTATGGGAGCAGATGAGGTCACTGAGATTGAAGCTGTATCGAGGGAAAAAGAAGGAAACCCCTACCCCTTAGAATTCTGTGTTTCCTTTATTTTTAGGGGGGAGGTGCTAATTGTGTTTTTCCAAATTCATTATTTATTTATTTATTTATTACCCTTCTTTTCTTTAAAAAAAAAATCTGTGTTTCCTTTAACACTCTGCTGAAGTAATATCTTCTATGGGGAGTCTTTCCTGGTCCTTTCAGCTTGCCACTGAAGAGATTTACATATATATATATGCTTGTTTATGCCCATGTTATTTCCCTTTTAGAACATAAGCTCCTTGAGGGGAAGGATTGTTGCATTCTCTTTGTGACCCTAGTGCATAGCCCAGTGCCTAGCACAGAGTAGGAGCTTAATAAATGCTTGCTGATTGATTTGGGTATGGATGTTGCTGATGCTACTGCTGCTGCTGCAAAGATTGAGAAGAAACTCATCAGGCAAGTGAAGAACCAAGAGAGCAGCGTCACAAAAATTATTAGGGACAGAGACAGGGATGAGTCCCATAAGGGAGAATGCTAACAACTGGGGAAATCTGGAAAGGTTTTGTTTAGGTGCTTGAGCCTGGAAGGGATTTAGAGGTTTAGGGAGGGAAGGTACTCCAGGCATGGGGCACAGCCTTGGCAAAAGCAGGAGATGGAACATCATTTACAGGAAGCCACAAGTAGTCTAGTGTGTCCAGGGCCAAAAAAAATATGTGAAAGTGTAGTGATCAGAGATCTCGGGAGAAAGACAAGTAAGTAGCAGCCAGCTTGTGAAGAGCTTTAAATGCTAAATAGAGAAGCTGGAATATTTATCCTTGAGGCACTGGGGAAAATTGAATGGAAATGCTGACTTTTTCCCCCTGTTTTATGTCTGTTTGTTGCCCTCCTGCCCACTTTATCAGTGAATGCTCTTGGTATGATATAGCTCGTTTGGATCTCACACTGAGATTCTGAGGACTTGTTTTCACTTTCCCTGCTTTGCAGTCTGATAAGGGCAATACTGTGTGTCCTCTTCCGACAGCCTCCATGGTGTCCTACAAATGAGTTTGTGTTCTGAAGAAGGGTTGCCGTGGCAGCCACATCCCTCTGCTTGGCAAGGAGATCAAGTGGTGGCGGGCTGAGGTGGTTTCAGGGCTCTTTGGGTCTCTTTGTTGTGGTGACGATTTCATATCAGTTAATCTTTTGCAAAAATGGTGATGATCAAGGTTAGTCTCTTGCCTTTTTTCTTTTTCCACTTTTTGGCCTCAGTGGCTCCTTTGAACAGGTCGCTTCAAAGATGCTGCTATTGCTCACAGTGCGCTCTCATTGTTAGCTTTTCTTCTAATTTGATGCTGATTTTGGTCTTTGTTCTGAATGGGACCAGAGGGAGGGCCCCAGATCTAGAGCTGGCTGGTGCCTGACTCAGGGGCTGCTGAATCCGGCATCGGTTTCAGTTCTTTGTGATGGTGTTCAGTGTTCCCTGTGCCCAGTGCCTTTCAAGTCTCTGATCGAAGGAAGCCTTCACAATACACAGGCGCTTGATAAGCAAACAGAACAGATCTTGTCTCTTCCACATGGAATCATCGATTTAGTTCTGGAAAGGGCCTGAGAGATCATGTAATCCTCCCCTGTCATTTTAGAGATGAGAAAACAGAGGGCAAGAAGAATTGAACGATTTGACCAAGTTCTCCTAGCTGTCTGACCACCTCTTCTCATGGTCCTTAGCTAGGTCTTCCTCCATAACTCACCCCCTGAGTGTGGGTGTTCCCAGCCACTCAGTCCTGTTCTCTCTTCCCTCTCTCTATCACCTGCTCTGTTTACCTTGGTCAATGGCTCTGTATCTACAGACAGACCTGGCCTCTATCCTGAACCTCAGCCCCACATCAACACTGCCTGCTGGGTATTTTGACCCAGTTGTTCTATAGACATCTCAAATTTAATAAACCCAAGCCCATTATCAAAGTTCCTCGAGCTTCCTGTATTTCTGTAGCAGTCACCACCATCTTTCCTGTCACCCAAGTTCACAACCTTGGTGCTATGTTTGACTTCCCAATGAGCTGGCAAATCTTGCAGTCTCTCCCCTTCCAAGATCTCTCATGTTTGTCCCCTTCTCTTCAGTCCCACAACTTCTGCCCTAGTCCAGGCGCTCAATGGCTCTCCTCTGGACTCCACTGCACATTACCCACCTGCCTCAAATCTCTCCCTTCTCCCATCCATCCTTTTCACAACCACCAGTCTGATATCCCTAAGTCACAGGTCAGACTATGCCACCAGCCTCTTTCCATATTCGGTAAACTCTATTCATTCTCGGATAAAACAGAAATGCCTCTCTTTGGCCTTAAAACCCCTTTCAGCTTGATCTCACTCCACCTTCCCAGCTTCATTGCACATGACTCCCCTCTTCCACACACCCTGAAGTGCAGATAAACTGGCCTTCCCATTCCTCATATGAGTGTTCCACATAGTTCTTCATCTCCCTCCTCTGTGTCTTTGTCCTGCATGCCTAGAGTGCCCCTTCTCCTCACCTCTACCTCTACACCTACTACTCTGAAAGTGCCCTAGTTCAAATCCAGCCTCACAGATTTCCTAGTGAGTGCCTCTGGGCAAGGCACTTAACCACTGTCTGCCTCAGTTTCCTCAATTGTACAATGGAGGCAATAATGGCACTGACCTCGAAGGTTTGATGTGAGGATCAAATAAGATGATGTTTGCAAATGATGATGTTTTCCGGGCCATTGTAGGAGCTACAGAAATGTTCCTTCCATTCCCTTTCCCACCCTGAGTTTTCTTCAAGGTGCAGCTCAAGCCCCCCTTTCCACATGATCCCTCCAGTTCTAGTGCCTTCTCCTTCAAGGTCACTTTGTATCTGGTTTGTATGTGTCCAAAATACACACACACATACATACATACACACATACACAATACACATGCATGCATGCATACATACATACATACGTTGTTTCCTCCTTTAGAATGTAGGCTCCTTGAGGACAGGGGCTTTTGTCTTTGTACCCATAGCACTTAGCATGGTGTCTGGCACATAGCAGGCACTTAAATGTTCATTGATTGCTTGACTGATTGCCTAGGACGCTGCCAATGGCCGCACGGAAAAGGGCCATTTTTAAAATATATATATGTATATTTTTTCTATCTTCTACCTCACATTGACACTATGATTAGTTTTGTTTAAACTGCCTTGATGAAATGTTATTCCCACAAGCTTTTCTTCCCTCCTTACCCTCTACTTTATTTGTCAACCCTTCCCTTAGTTTGGGGAATTTGCTTAAATGATTGATTTCTTTATCTTTTAACCTAGTAGCTCTGTTCCCCCCTTTTCCTCCCTCTTTTTCCCCTTTCAGTTGTGGTTAGTTCAAAATCCCCTTCCTCTCCATCCCTCCAACTTCTTTTGTTTCTTAGGGTTTTTTTCCTATGCTTTTTTGTTTTGTTTTGTTTTGAGCTTTCTTTAGACTTTTATTTTATGAAAACTTACCACTAAATTTGGGACAGGGGGGAATCGTTTCTTCCTATTTCCTTCTTTTTAAAAAATTTTATTTATTTACTTTTAGTTTACAACATTCAGTTCCACAATCCCTTGAGTTCCAAATTTTCTCCCCCTCCCTCTCTCCCTTCCTCCCCCCCCACCCCCCCCACAGCAGCATGCAATCCAACATCTACAAATACCTTCACATTAGTCAAGTGGTAAAGAAGAATTATAACCAATGGAGTGAACAACCAGAAAGAAGGGACAAAACAAAACACAAAAGAGAGAGCAAGCAGTTTGCTTCAATCTGCATTCAGACTCTGTAGCTCTTTCCCACGCATTTTTATAAGAATTTCTTTGCTTTGTTCTCTCTTTTTACTGTTTTTTAAATTTATTTTTTAAATTAATTTATTTATTTTTAGTTTCCAACATTCATTTTGCTTTGTTCTCTTATTACATTCTTCTCCCTTCCTGGCTATTCTGATTCATGGTCTTTATCCTTATTTTTTCTTTCTCTAATCTCTTTGTGTTCCTCATCAAATTAAGTTTTTTGAAGTCCTGGGTTTGAGCTCCCTCTTAAAGCAACTTCTATTTTATTTGCTTTATAGGTCTCACTCCATCTTCCCTTCTTCCCGTTCTGTTTCACTCTTAGAAGGAATGGATTAAAGAAGGATCCCATGGTAGAAATTACCCTGTGTCCTGAATCGTGGTCTATTTTGACCCTCTGTTCTCCTCCTGATCATTCTCCTTCTCATTGTTTGTGCCATCTTGTCTCTGAATCTATGTCCAACTACCTCTCCTTGTGAATGTCTGACTACCCCTAGAAGCTCACATATCAGTTAATCAATAAACACTGACTCTGCGCTGGGCACTGTGTTAGGTGCTGGGGCTACAAGGAAAGACAAAAACAGGATCCCTGCCCTCAAGGAGATTGCTTTCCATTGGGTGAGATAAAATGGAAATAATATCCACGGGAGGGAATCCAAGAGCAGGGAAGCACTAGCTTCTGGGGGGGGGGGGGAGGCAGGGCTGGGAAAGCCCTCCAGTAGAAGGTGAGATTTGAACTGAGTCTTGAAGGGAGTTAGGGATGCCAGGAAGTAGAGATGAAGAGGAAAGCATCCTGAGCATGGCAGAGAGCCAATGCAAAGGCATGGAGATGGTGTTGTGTGTGAGGATGAGTAACTCGGTCAGTGTAGCTGAATCATAGAGTATGTCAAGGGGAGAAAAGTGTAAGAAAAAGTGAAGAAGGGGCCAGCTTATATCCCATTTTCTGAAGCAGGATATTGTCCAGGGAGTTACATATTCTTTCAAAGAAGGCGGTCTCCCAGTCTACCAGTTACTCCCAAGAGTTTTCCATTTCCCATTGCAGACACAAAGTCCTTCAGAGCAACCCCTTCCCCCACTGGGTTCAGACTCCCCCTTCAAGTCCCCAATGAATTTATTTCCTCCTTTCTGCTGCCTCTCCCCTTCTATCACAGCCCTTCTTCCTGCTGAGAGAACACAGGGGTCATCACCCCTTTGTTCTTCTCACCTGATCTTGATAAAGGTACGTAACCCATTGCCCTCTGTCTATCATAAATGTACATCCCCACTCTGTAACTTTGCCTCATATGATAGCGATGCTGATTCATCTGTGGGGTGGGGGTGAGGCTGGGGCTAGGGGCAGGGCGGCATAGGGTTTACTCCATAACGTTCCAGTCTGCTTCTCCATCTTCACTTCCGTTTCTTTAAATTCCACTGAATTCATTCTCTTTTCCCCAAAACTCTATTTTTCTAATTTTTTTACTAGTATGGAGGTACCACCCTCTCAGTCAAGGATCCATAGCCCACTTGAAGGAGCCACCTTCAGTGCTTCAGGGCACCAAGAGTCTTGATTCCCTTTTGAAAACGTGAGAGGTTTGTCTCTGAAATCTCTGCTGCAGCCCTTCCCCCTGACTTTCTGCCACTCCTGACCTGGGAAATCAGCCTATAACCCACCCTCCCCAGTTCCTTCTCCAGGTCTGCTGGGAATCACTAGAGAAAATCATGAAATAAGCTCACTTCACCCATAGAGATTCCTTGCTGTTGCTGGATGAGCCATCTCCCATTCCCTTAATGACTCCTGGTCTCATTTCCTCCAGTTAATGGTCCAACCTTTCCCTTTTTGCTGCCGATCTGACCCCCAAATGCCACACTTAGAGCAGACGACCCTGCCTTCTGCTTTTACTGAGACTGAGGACACCTGGGGTGAGCTCCCTCTGCTTCCCTTGTCTGTTCTTTTTCAGCATCATCAGCCCCTCCCTCCTCCTTTATTCTGGTCACAGAAGAGCTATACCTTTCCTCATTCAAAGTAATTCCTCTATCTGTTCCACTGATTTCATTCACTCCTGTCTCCCCCAGGACCTTGAATCTTCCCTTCTCCCCATCTGCTTCACAAGCATTTATTAAATGCTTACTATGTGCAAGGTTCTGGGCTAGGACCTGGGCATATAAAGTCAGTTTTTTTCCCTTGAGAAACTTACAGTTGACTCTTGGGATCCAATCTTTATCCAGATAAGTCAGTTACAAATGATATACAAGATGCTAGCTCATAAATGCAGAGTGATGTGGGAGGATGAAGGAGAGGAGAGTGCTAACAGCTGTGGTGATCAGGGCAGGCTGGCCTCATGGGGGATGTGACAGCTGAGCTCACCCTTGGATGGGGTTTGGGATTCCAGGAGGCAGATGTGAGAAAGAGGAAGATGGGGGAAGGAGAAAGGGTCTGTGCAAAGGCACACACGGAAGCTCCTGTACAGGTAGGCCAGCTTATTGTGTGCCATGATGAAAAGAAAGACAAAAACAGTCTCTGCCCTGAAACAAGCTAGGTGTGTACAAGATGTCTGCAGAACCCATGGGAGGAGATCTCCGGGGGGAGGCGCTAGCGTCTGGGGGACTGGGAAAGGCCTTCAGTGGAAGGGATTTGAGCGGATGTGGACGCGAATCTGGGAAGTGTCAAAAGCTGTGTAGTCTAGAAAGACCTGCTGGAATCAAATTGAGAAGGACTTGAAATGCCTCCAGGTGTTTGTAACATACTGAGTTATCCTGAATGCCAAGAAAGCCTCCCCTGGATCCGTCCACTCCATTGAGATCGAGCACCATTGCTTTCATTTTCTTTATTGCTAAATCTCATGAAAAATGGTCTACACCCAGCTCTTCTGATTCATCTCCACCAGCCTTCTGTTCCACCCCTTGGCTTCTTCTGCTGTTCTCTCACTTAAGTGGTTATCTCTGAAGTCGCCGGTTACGTTCTGATGTATCAGTCTTCTCTCATCCTTGAGCCCCGTCTAGAGTATTATGGTCAGTTTGGGGACCACAGTCTGTAAAGGACTCTGGAGAGTTCCAAAGAAAAGTGCCCAGGATGCTGGGGGCACTTCTAACATGGAATATGGATCTGTAGGATTGTCAGATCTGACAAAGGAATTGAGGATGTTGGGTCTAGAGAAGAGACATCTTGGGGAGCATGATGGAGGAGGTAGATATGTCTCTTTGGACTCCAAGAGCAGTTGCAGAGAGGTATAGAGGCTGGATGTCAGGAAAACCTTCTCTTTTTGAGCTGTCCCAGGGTAGTTGCCTCAAGAGGCAGTTGAGAGCCCTGTCCTTGGTGCTCATCAAGAGGAGGCTAGATAGCCAGGTGTCACACATATGACAGTGAGGATCTCTTTCAGATATGACTTGGACTGGGTAGCCATAGAGGCTTCTTTTACCTCTCAAATTCTGTGACTCACTGATTCCCTGAGCCCTCATCGTTGTCCACCTCTTCAGAGACAGTTTGCTTTTTCCTTCTGTCTCTAAACGTTCCTTCTCTTATCTACAGCCTGGTTACTTTCTTTGTGATTCTTTAACATGGATTTTCCCCAAGGATCTGCCCTTTACCCCCTTCCTTTCTTTCCCTACACAGTCTCCCTGGGCAAGTTCTTCCATTCACATTGCCTGCCAGCTGTGAGTGTCCCCCAAGGTTCTGTCCTGGGTTCTCTTCTCTTCTCCCTTTATACTATCTCAACTAGTGATCTCATCAGCTCTGCTATGGTAGGTTAAATTATACAGATTATTTCTATACAGATAATTCTCAGATCTCTATACAGCCCTAATCTCTTTCCTGAGCTTCTGCCCCTCATCACCAACTTCTTTTTTTTTAAAGTCCCGAACTGGATGACCTGTAGGCATCTCAAACTCAACATGACCAAAGTAGAACTCATTAAATTTTCTCACAAACCCTCCTCTCTTCCCAATTTTTCTATGACTGTTGGGGATGACACCATCCTCCCAGGCACCCAGGCTCATAAACTTGGTGTCATCCCCAGCTCCTCAGTCTTACCTCACATATCCAATTTGTTATGAAATCTTGTCATTGCTACCTTCACAACACCTCTCATATATGTCTCCATGGTTACCTGGGGTAGGGGTAGGGGTGGCCTTATCATGCCAGGCCTGGACTATTGCAATGGCCTTCTGGTAAGTCTCCCTATCTCAGGTCCTTCCCTTCTTAAATCCACCCTCTATGGAGAAGCCAAGGTAATTTTCCCAAGATCTAGGTCTGATCATGTCACCCCATTATTCACTGGACCGCTGTGGACTCTTGTACATCTTGTCTCCAAGATAAACTATGAAGTCCTTTGTTTAGCATCTAAAGCCTTTCACAGCCTAGTCCCTTCCAATCTCTCCAATCTTCTTGTACCTTTCTCCAATTTTTTATACTTTTTCTATACTTCTTATACTTTTCTCCACTTCCTCCACATTCTCTGCAATCCAAGTGGGTGGAGGTGAATCTTGAAAGAAACTAAGGATTCTAGGAGGAAGGATAAAGTCGGGGTACATTTGGGGTATGGCAGATGGCCTATGTAAAGGCATGGAGGATCATGTGTGATGAAGGTCAGTTTGGCTGAACTTAAAATGCGTGAAGGGCAGTAACGTGTTATAATGCTGTAAAGGTAATTTGGGACTGGGTCATGAAGAGGTTGGAAAGCCAAATGTAGGAGTCCGTATCTGATCCTAGGGTTTATTGAGTGGGGATCTGGGGAGTGGGGGAGGGAAGAGTCAGACTTGCACTTTAGGAAAATCACCTTGGCAGCAGTGTGATGGGTGGAGTGAAATGAGGGGAGACTTAGGGGCAGGAAGATCAATGAGGGGAAGGTGGTGGGCGCCTGTACCAGGGTAGTAGTTATGGGAGGAGATGGATGGAATGGAATGGGATGGATGTTGTGAAATAAATGTGGCAGGATTTGGCAACTGATTTGGCAGCTGGAAGGCCACTCACTGCATGGGGTTAGCAGGATACTGGTGTGGGATAAGAAGAGATAAGTCTAGCCAGGATCAAGCTTTATCGACCTCTTCCTTATGAGATGTCAGGAAAATATCATTATCTCCCCTTGAGATAAGGAAACTCAAGTTTAATGAGTTAAAGTGATGACCCAACTAGCAAATGCAGGAAAACTGGCCTTAAACTGGGGCAAGGTCAGTGTTCTCTTAAGATGATGCTGGTGGTGGGGCGGCCAGGTGGCGCAGTGAGTAAGAGTGCCGGCCCTGGCATGGGGAGACCTGGGATCGGTTCTGGCCTCAGATACTTGGCACCCACACAAAATAACTGGCCGTGTAACCTTGAGCAAGTTACTTAACCCCAATGGCTTAAAAAAAAAAAAAAGATGATGCTGGTGGGACCCAAAGCTGAGCCATTCAAGCTTTATTTGACTTCAACTTCCTCTACCAAGGAGAAATCTTTCCAGGTGACAAAGGTCAGGATAAACAGTTCCAAGAGAACTGAAGTCCAGGACAGATGGGGAGCTGCTGTCAGGGAAGTTGTCTTCATGCCTGCCCCAGAGCTGATCATGCCAGGGCCCTGAAAAGACTGCTGGAAACCTGTGGAGAGGAGTCAGCCCTAATCAGTATGGCTGCCAAGGGATGGATTAGAACTAGCTGGGGCAAGTGACAGGAAGGAAAATTGGGACTTAACAATTAAAGCCATCCCCAGATGAAATCAGATGCTTGTGGCCCCTTCTCTGCTCAGTGAGCCCTTGCCACAGATCACCACTTCATGAATAGCCCAGCCTGTTCATGCTCACTTCTCTCCTGGCACCACTCTGGATTTGGTGGGCTTTTTTTTTTTTACTTTTCTTACCTTTTCCTCCTCCTCCCCCTACCCCCCCAACTTCCTAACTCCCTTTTTGTTTTCTTCCTTAGAGTATAAATTCCTTAAGGGTAAAGACTCAACTCTTTTCTCTCTTCTCTCTCCCTCTCCTCCTCCTCCCCTTTCTTTCTCTCCCTTCCTCCCTCCCTCCTTCCCTCCCCCCCTCTCTCTCTCCCTCTCTCTCTCTCCCTCTCTCTCTCCTTGTATTTGTATTCTCAGTACTTATTACAGTGCCTGGAACATGTAATCACTTAATAAATGCTCTATCTGTCTGTCTGTCTATCTATCTATCTATCTATCTATCTATCTATCTATCTATCTATCTACCTACCTACCTAATTGACATCCCCACATTGGAATCACTCAGCAGGGGCCAGATATTCATAGGTTTTCTAAGTCTAGAGTAAATTAGGGAAGGACTAGTATGAGTGGACACTGTGACCACATTGAGACCAGCTGTGAAAATCTGAGTGTATGAGAAAAGATGGGAACACTACCGAAAGCAGACCCAAACATTGTAGACTGTAGCCATGTACTGGGTGATTGAACAGTCCTCCACCTCAACAGGGTGTGTCTTTATGTGAGCCATGGTAACATATTGGAGTTGCATAAAGACAAAAGAGCGATTAAAAGTGGAAGTGATTTTTCATATTCTCTGTTGAAGGAGAAGGGAAGCATAATTTTAAAAGAGAGATTTCTATTGCAAATTGTTTGAATAAAAAGTTTTTATGTTTAATGGGATTAGCCTCCAGTTGTGTTGAAAACTTGGCTGTCCAGAGTGATTTATTGCCCAAGGGTGATTCCTGGAGTTCAGATTCTCACTAAACAGGAAGTTACTGAATTATGAAGAATCCATAATTACTTAGGAATAGCTGTCATACATGGGTACACACTCTGGTCCCTGCTGTTGTCATGGAAAACCCAGACTTCTGCCACTGATCTACCCATTCACCCAAGGAAGGCCTAGGCAACCACTGCTACTTGATAAAGACAGAGACCATTGCAATACCTTCAGGCGGAGGCTAGAAAACCACGTTAGGGATGTTGTACAATACATTGGGGGGAGTGGGTAGATACGAGTTGGATGACCCAAGTTTCCTTCCATTTCTGGACTTTTCTACCTTCTGGATACATATATTCACTCCATAACAAAACCCAAAACAAAAACATAGCTTGAGCCCCCACCAATGCATTTGCTTTTAGTAGTCAGCCACAAGGCATAATTACTTTAAAGCAAAGTCAATTAATGGTATGACAAGGAAAGGTTAGTGCCACATTAAGAAAAGAAACACAGATAAAGATGGAAAGGACCCATGAGTGCAAAAATATTTATAGGAGCACTTTCTGTTGTAGCAAAGGATTGGAAATAAATGGGCACCTGTCGATGAAAGAATGACTGATTAAATCATTGTCGTGTGAATGTAATGGAATATTACTTGTTGTGAGAAATCTCCAAGGGGACAGATTAATAAAAACCTGATAGGACTTGTATAAACTAATGTAAAGAAATGTGAGGAAAAACCAGGCAAGTATTTTACACGAGGCCTATAACACTGTAAAGGAAAACAGCTGTGAAAGACTTTAGAACTCTGATCAAAGCAATGACCAATCAC
The DNA here is from genome assembly GCF_028583685.1 of Petaurus breviceps papuanus. Taxonomy (NCBI): domain Eukaryota; kingdom Metazoa; phylum Chordata; class Mammalia; order Diprotodontia; family Petauridae; genus Petaurus; species Petaurus breviceps. Next base: position 30,548,577 of record NW_027185850.1, on the reverse strand, counting down.
GATTCCAAATTACTAATGATAAATTGTGCTTCCCACCTCTTGGCAGAAAGGTGAGGACCTAGATGTGCAGAATAAGACATTAATTTTCAAACATGGCTGATGTATAAATGTGTTTTGCTTGGCTATACTTATTTGCCATGAAGGAGATTATAATTATACTAGTCTGAGAGTTATGGGGGACAGAGTAGTGAGGGATAAAGTTAGTGAAGCCCTCAAAAAAGGAAGAACAGAAAAGAAAGAATATCCACAAATCATTTGAAAAATTCATGGCAGAGAACAGAAGGAAATTTGGAAGGAGTCACTGACAAGCAGAGCGGTGTTGGAACTACTAAGTTTAATGTAAAAAATACTTTTAAAAAGCCCAAGCTTTGTGTAGTGAGAATTCGTGGTTGCATATACAGTCCTATTTTTCTAGGTTTTTCATGAGAAGAAATTTTTGTTTGTCAATGGTTGTCAAGTGAATAATAATAAAAAGGAACATGTTTAAAAAGGAAAAGTAGCCACAGAATATCTTCCTCACTAAACAAGGGCATACCCTCTCACACATATGCACACAGGGAGTACAAGTGAGGAGCCAAAATCTGAACCCAGGGCTTCAGGCTCCAAATCCAATGCTCTTTCTGTAGCAGCCTGAGGTTTTAAGTCCCCAGTCGGGAACATAGTATACTAGAGCTAGGGATTACTTTTCCTTGTATTAGTCAGTGGCCCCATGGACTATTACCATTGATCAACCTACCCAAGGCTTGGGACATCTTTGTTGCCTGATGACGATTGAAACCATCGTAACCCACATCAGCAAAGGCAGGATGACGAGTTGTCAGGGATGTTGTAGAAAAAGATTATCCACCTAAGGGGAGTGGATACCACCAGGGGACATACATAGAGGGGCATATATGAAATAAACATGTAAGGTTGATCAGGTCATGTTTGTGGCGGACACAAATATAAGAGACATGTTTATCCAGGCCACACATGTTGAGAGTACACACATAAGGCATTATGGCAAGGGTACACAAGTGGAGGGGCAGCCCACATCCCCAGTACTATAGGGCTGCCAATATTTTCTGATTATGTCACCAAATGGCTTTTGTGGTATCTACTCTCCCCTGTAATCCATGACATGTAGTCTCTGCTGGGTCACACTCTGCTGGTCTCATAATCAGTGCCAAGCATTGTTCCTTGGGCCACATGGGAGTAGAATTTCTCATGCCTCGGGTCTCTGTTCCAAGCCCATCTCTGACTTGAGGTTAGAAAGTACTTTTTACCTTTCATCAACTCCTGATCACCAACCTACTCTTGAATCATCTCAGAAGTTACTCTTTCAACAAACCACCAAGGGCTACATAGGTATGCAGCTCCTTATCTAAAATCCTTTGGCCAGGCAACACAGCAATACCTGTAGGTGGCTTTAATCTGAGGCTTCACCCTCCATATCAATTCTTTGTTTCAAATTCATTGATTAATTATGTTTATGCCTTTCAAAAGAAGGCAGCAACAACCAGAGAGTTGAGCTGGCACTCAGAGAACGTAAAGACACCTAAAAGAAAAGCTCCAGAACTTTGGAGGATTCTCAGGAGGACACAGACGGCCAGAACAGGATGAGAAAGGTTGGCTGGGCTACAGTCTGCCCTGTTGAAGAGAATGCCCATGCTGATGACACCCCAGCACCATGGAGGAATGGAAGCATCTTCACATTGCTTAGATGGGGCTTGTTCCCCCCTTCAGATAGTCTATCTTAGGTACTGCCCTAGAGTTATCCTAAAGCAGGCCATGACCATGAAAGGACAACGAACCTAAAACACATTGACATTACATAGCACAACTGTATTTACCAAAGCTGGGTGTTTCAAACTACAGACAAGCAAAGATAAAAACAGTCCCTGCCCTCAAGTATCTTACAGTCTAATGGGGGGAGGCAATTACATAGATAACTGCCAATATGCAAATAACAAACAAGATATAGATCTAAATTGGAGGTAATCAGCTGGGAGAAGGTGCTAGAATTCAGGGTGGGGTGGGTGGGAAAGCCTTCTTGTAGAAGGTAAGATTCTAACTGAGACCTGTGGGGCACCAAGAGATAAAGATGAGGCCAGAGATTCCAGGCCTGGGGGAGAGCAGACAGAATGCCTAGAGCTGAGAGATCAGCCAGGAGCTCTGTGTCACTGGATCAAGAGCTGCTGTTTGTGCTTCATTCTCAAGGAGGACCATGACATCAGGGAGATGCTGCCATGACTTGCGAGTGAATTGGACTTAAGTGAGGCAGGACTATACAAAGTCACCAGTCTCACTTTTCTCCTCTGGAACCATCTGGATCCAGTGCCAAGATGTAGATCAGGACAACTGAAGATGGCTCGGAATGCAGTGGGACACCCCAGCCTTTTTAAGCTGAGGTGTAAGAAGACTGGAAAGTAGGATGGGGCTTTGGACACCAAGCAAAGCACTTTGCATTTGATCCTGGAGGCGATAGGGAGCCACTGGAGTTGACTGAGGGGTGTGGAATGTGATACGATCTTACCTGTACTTTAGGAAAATCATTTTAGTGGCTGAATGGGTGATGAATTGGAGAGGGGAGAGATCTGAGGCAAGTAGACCCACCAAGTGGCTATTGCCATAGTCCTGAGGTGAGGTGATGAGGGCCTGCACTGGGGAGAAGGGGGAGGGCAGTGTCAGAGGAGAGAAAGGGGTGTGCCTGAAAGATGCTGGGAAGTGAAGCCAACTTTCCTTCTCAGAACATCCAGCTCCCTCCAATTCAGAAAGAGCCTGAGATTTATTTTTAGCTCCAAGTACAGTCAAGCTTAGACTTAGGGGACACCTGGGTTTAAATCTGATCCAGGGCCAGCCATTCAATCTCTTGGAGCCTATTTCCTCCTCCAGATAAATGCAGTTTCAGAGATACTGTGAGGCGTAGATGAAACAATGAATAGAAAGGGCTTTGCAAACCTTCGAGGGTTAGATAAATGTTACCTCTTGTTACTCAATTAAATTATGTTAGATTCGTCCCATCCTTCTGTCCCAGTGAAGTTGTTTTGCAGTCTAACTCTATCTCAGCTACCCCTCCCAACTTTGTCCAGCAGATTGGAGAAGCATCTTGTCTAGGTCCCTTTCATGTAAATGATCCCTAAAAATGTTGAATCACCAGCTTTCCCTGGCCTGGTCTTTGCTTTTCTATTTCCTTCTCCAGCCCATGCATATGGACACATCCAATGTCATGAAGAGATTTTTAAGGCATTCCCGGTTTTGGGTGTGAAAAATATCCCCCCCAAAAAAACAAGGAGGGGGATAAAGATTTTTCCTGGACAACCCTTATCCCAGGAAGCTGTCATACCATAATTCTCCCCATCTACCTTATAGGTTAAAAAAAAAGGAGCACATACCCCCCCCAAAACCCCAAGAAACTTCTCTGATTTACTCAGTAATAGAAAGGCAGTATTAATATCCTGGATCTGCTATTGGCTCCCTATGTACCCTGTGGTCAAGATTTTTCCCATTTCTGAGTCTTTGTGCCTTCATCTATAAAATGAATAGGTTGGACTAGCTGTCTTTCAAGGACGCTAATGTGGCTGTTTTCCTTTTCTGAGAACATAAATACCTATTGTGACATCTCCAGTACAATGGAAGTTCCTTGAAGGCAGACACAGTTTACTCTGTCCTTTTGTATCTCTTCTTCTTCTTCTTCTTCTTCTTCTTCTTCTTCTTCTTCTTCTTC
>NW_027185850.1:30540357-30544861 GCF_028583685.1 Petaurus breviceps papuanus | reverse complement strand
TCTTCTTCTTCTTCTTCTTCTTCTTCTTCTTCTTCTTCTTCTTCTTCTTCTTCTTCTTCTTCTTCTTCTTCTTCTTCTTCTTCTTCTTCTTCTCCTCCTCCTTCTTCCTCTTCTTTCTCTCCTTCTTCTTCTTCCTTTTCTTCTCCTTCTCCTTCTCTTTCTTCTTCTTCTCCTCCTCCTCCTTCTTCTTTTTCATAGTATTTTATTTTTTCCAAATACATTTAAAGATAGTTTTCAACATTCATTTTTATAAGATTTTGAGTTCCAATTTTTTTTCTCCCTCCCCAAGATAGCAAGCCATCTGACATAGGTTATATATATGCAATCATGTTAAACATATTTCCACATTAGTCATGTTGTAAAAGAAGAATCAGAACAAAAGGAAAAAACCATGAGAAAGAAAAAACAAAAAACAGCAAAAAATATTATGCTTTGATCTGCATTCGGATTCCATAGTTCTTTCTCTGGATGTGGTGAGCATTTTCCATCATGACTCTTTTGGAACTGTCTTGGATTTCTCCCCAGTATTGCTGAGAAGAGCTAAGTCTATCAGAGTTGATCATCACACATGTTGTGTTACTGTGTACAATGTTCTGTTGGTCCTACTCACTTCACTCAGCATCGGTTCATATAAGCCTTTCCAGGTGTTTCTGAGATCTGTTTGCTCATCATTCTTATAGCACAATAGTATTCCATTACATTCGTTGTATCCCCTCTTCTGCCTGGTTACGGTAGCTGCCTAAACTAGGCATGGCTCCCTTCTAACTGGAGGACTGGAGGAGGTACATCTTCTTATCTCCAGGTTTCAGCCTTGAAGTCTTGTGGTACCAGGGTATGGAGACCTCCTGAGTGAAGGCCTTCTTATTGGGGCATTTTATTTTCATTGCCTGTCTGTTTGGACAGAACTCCCATGAATATGTGTTGTAAGGTTTGCAAAGTGCTTAATTTGACCTGATGCAACATGTATATTTGATCTCATTGGATGCTCCCAACAGCCCTGTGAGTTTCCTGATATCATTATCCCAATTCGACAAATAAGAAAACTAAGGCTGAGGGAGGTGATGGCTTGCCCAGGGTCCCATAGCTAGGAAGTGCTTAAGGCAGAGCTCCCTGGCTCCAAGTCTAGCATGCTCTCCACTTGTACCACATTGCCACATATGTCATTAGTTAGCATGACCATGGAACGTCTAATCAAAGATCATTCCAGGCAGTGGTTCAGCGGTGACAGAGGGACATGAGAGGCCTCATGGGCTAGATCTGGAGAATCTGGCTTCAAATTCTGGCCCTGCTCCCAGTCATCACTGATCTGAAACAGCATCTAGGCTCCATCTCTCTGGGATTCCTTAGTTTCCCCTTCTGTAAAGTGAAGGAGTCGGATGAGTTGGACCATCTCCATCCTGAGTCCCCTTTGAGCTCTGAAACATCAGCTCCAGTGAGGCAGATATGGGACTGGTGAAGTCCTCAGAGAGCACTATGGCAAGAGTCTTTCTGATCCTGCCAAGGAAGCTTGGGAGCCATCGGCTTGTGCCATCTGTCGTTTGAGAGTTGTGTTTTGAGACTCCTTGGATCAGTCCTGCCTTCAGTGCCATCTTCCAGGCTGGCCCACTGATCCCAGCAGCTCCCTTGGGATCTAGGGTTCCTTGTTCAGGAATATGCTTCTCTTCAGAAGCAGACCTGGCATGAAACTTGACATGCTGACATTTAGGTGGTCTTCTTACCTTACAGAAGTCTTGGTCTGACATCATCCCTGAGCCCCAGGAGGACATGTTGGCTTCCATTTTGTCTTGGCCCAAAGAAGGGCAGGCATTCATCTGCCTGGGTTGCTCACATCCTCAGAGTCTCTTGGCCCCGTAGTCCAGCAGCTGTTGTGGTACAGGACCCCACACTGGTCCCTTGGGGGGCTGAATTTCCTGAGTTATGCTGCTCTGGGATGTGCTGATCCAGTCAGTTGAGTCAATTTCCTGTCTTCCCTAGTTCAGAGTACCTCTTCCTTACTCCTCTAGAGTTGGAGTTGCAACATATGGACAAGTCAGAGGTCCATCTGGATAATTTTTGAGTAAGTCACTTAATCTATCTGAGCCTCAATTTCCTTATCTGTAAACTGAGGGCGTTGGACTAAATAGCACCTGAGTTCCTTTCCAACTCCAAATCGATTCTTCTGTGTATTTCTCAAGAAGTCTCAATCAATCAATCCGGGATACCAAGACAACAATGAAATAATCCCTACCCTCAGGAAGCTTACTTTCTATCAAGGGAGACATGTATACAACTAAGTATATTCTAGACATATACCAAGTGTATATAAGAAAATTGTGGCAGGGGAGGCCCTAGCAACTGAGGGTGGGAGGGATGGTCAGGAAAGGTTTTACTTGGGAGATTTTTCCATCTAAGCATTGAAAGAAACAGAAAACTCAAAAAGGGTAGGCAAGGAGCGAGAGTATTCCACACATGGTATCAGCCTGGGATATGTCATGTGGGAGAAACAGTAAATTAGGTTAGCTTGGTGAGATCCTAGAGGGTGTGAAAGAGAAGAATAATGAGCCTGGAAAGGGAGAGTGGAACTAAGGCTGTAACAGACTTTAAATGCCAAACAACAGAGTTTCTATTTGTTCCTAGATGTAACGCAGCCACGGGAGCTTATGAAGCAGGGGAGTGACATGGTCAGAGTTATGCTTTAGGATATCACTTTGAATGAATGCATTCATTATAGTATATTTTAATATTATATTATACATAATATGTGTTACACATAATATTATATAATACACATATACACGTATTATACATAATATACATATATTAATAAAATCATTTACTAGGTACCCCTATGTTCCAAGTAGTGGAGATACAAATAGAAAAGCAAGTCAGCCCCTGCCCCCAAGGAGCTCACATTCTAATAACAAAGAGGGAAGGCAAGGTTTCTCAGTCCTTTGGGTCTAACAGCAAACCATATACATAGTCATGTTCTTCTTGAATCCTATTTCCACTAATAAAGCCAGCTGGGTTTCTGCTAGGAAACCATTTGGTGGCTTCACCCATTACCTCTTCCTCCCCTGCTGCCTCTGTCTTGCTCAACGTCACCCAGACAGTAAAGTGTAGCTGAGATACTTCTGTCTCTTGTGCTTAAGTCTCTTCCCTCTGGCTCCATCCCATCTGCCCAAAATGGGCACAGGTACCCTAGTCCAAAAAAATAACCAAACCAACAGAAGCTCTTTCCTTGCCATTTCTACCCCCTCGTGGTCACTCTCCCTCTCCTTCGTCCCTTTCCCTGCCAGGCTTTGTGACGAAGTCGTCATGTCTGCACTTCCTCCTGCCTCACATACTCATTTCTCAGTCTCCTGCAAGCTGGCTCCTATCCTCAGAAGTTGTTCTTTCCCAGGTCAGGAAGCGACCTCCTTATCCCCCCTGCTCTTCATACATATTTGATAGTCAAATCAACATGATATGGAGCAGACCAGTGGCTCCTTATCTCCTCTAGGATAAAACACAAACCCTTCAGTCTAGGATTGAAAGCTCTCCAGTCTAGCTCCAGCCAGCCAACCTTTCAAGACTCATTTAGCAATATTGTCTTTCGTACATAAGCACGAAACTAGATGACATTGTTTATCAACCTCAACATTCCATCCCCTATCTCCCGGTATTTGCACAGGGTGCCTGGAATGCACTCACTCCTTGGCTCTGCCTCCCAGAAACTTCAAACATACCTACCCTGAGAGGCATGGACTACAGGGATCATTAGCCCCAGTTGACAGATGAGGAAACTTATTCTTGTTGATTGATTCATATAAAGGTTAACTCTATTGTTATTGCTACCTGATAACAATAACTGTATTCACATAGCACTTTCAGGTTTGCCAGATGCCTTTCAAATATATTTGATCTTCACAATAATCCTGGGAGGGAGATGCTATGATTAATCCCCATTTTACAGAGGAGGAAACTGAGGTCTTAAAGTGCCCAGAGTTCACCCAGCTAGTAAGTGCCTGAAGTGGGATTTGAATTCAGGTCTGTCCTGACTCTGAGGCCAGCACTCTACATTCTGCCACCCAGCTACATTCTCCTTGCTTATTGAGGATTTCACAGTCTCTGACAATGAGCCCAAGAAAAGGCAATGCCCTGGGTGGTAATATCTCAGCGGCCCTAGGCACCCACTGCTTGAGTGGTCTGAATCACCTTGGTCTTCAGGTCAGCTTTCCTCTGGCCCTCTCCCCCTCAGAAATGTTTCTGTCCACTGGGCATCGTTCCGGGCCTGGCGAGAGCAGGTGGGCAGAGAGGCGACCGATTCTTCTGCAGGCTCCCTGGTCTCTCTTGCCCTGGCTCCAGAGGCCTGGAAACTAGCGCTTCTATTGAGATTAAGTTATAATTTAAGGCAGTGAACATGTGCTCTGCTGGCGGCTATAAAGATTCAAATCATAAAGTTTTACAGTGGAACGGTTTCTGTAAAAGCGTCGTTAGGAAGTGGGAACCATGCCCTTAATTCTTATGACATATGGGACTGCCGGGC
>NW_027185850.1:30536190-30540347 GCF_028583685.1 Petaurus breviceps papuanus | reverse complement strand
GGCCTCACATTACTCATGGCCAGAAAATCTCCAGGGTCAGAGAGAGGCACCTGAGGCTGAGCAGCGCATTAGCTAAGTGCTGGCTGCTTCATGCCCTCTGCTCAGCCCTGACAGCACCTAAGAACTCAGACCCAGCCCCTGCCCTCTGGGAGTTCACAGTAAGAGGCAGGGAAGTGGTGGGGGAGGGCAGGGAACAAACACTGACATCAGAAATTAGGATAGGTAAGTGCCAAGGGGTCCCAAGCAAGTGGGGGAGGAGGGGAGGAGGGAATGCTGGGAAGGCTAGGTGAATGACAACAGTTTTGAAAAGCCAGGAGGCAGAAAGAGGAAAAACCTAAACTGGAAATTAACAACTAGGGCCAGGAACAAGGGACCTGGGGGAAATAGGATTGTAAATATTTTTAAAAGCACCCAAAAAAATGGGTAGCCTGTGGATGTATGATCTAACGTGAAGGAACTCTGAGTCAAGCAAGTGAGAAGGACCTCCATTAAGGCCTGGCCTGCCCATCCCAGCCTGCTGCCCACTGGCTTTGAGGCCCTGATCTTCCTCACTTATTGAGGGAGAGCCCATGCTTTTGGGGGGTGGGACATAGATGGTCCTTCTAATCTGGGTTGCTGACTTACTCCTGGCTGGAGCATGGTCCATGGGTGATGTGGGAGGTCTTTCTAATTCTTGTAGCATCCAGGAAACCTTAGACAGTTGTCACCTATATTTATGCAACAAGAACGGCCATCTGGCCCATGATTGGGGGTAGGGACAAGCTCAGAATTTGTTTGGTTTTGGATTATGGAGAGGGTCTAGCTGTCCATCAGAATGAGAAAGACAGAAACGATAGGTCCCCCTTGGAATATGGATAAGAAGGCATGGTGGGAGCTTGAGGACCCTCCAATGGCTAATTGGCCCAGTAGGTAGCCCCAGGGTAGAGTGGACACTGTTAGGCAGAGCTAAGCTAAGTTGGACTGAGCCAAGTAGTTTTGAACCCCCAGATGATAGATAGGACTATTTTCCTGTGTATGTGTGTGTGAATGTGTGTATGTGTATGAGTGTGTGTATGTATGTCTGAGTGTGTGTGTATGTGAGAGTGTATGTGTGTATATGTGTGTGTCTGTGTGTGTATATGTGTGTGTGTGCACATTCTTGCACTTTACCAGAGTCTTAGGAAACATGACTCAACCCATTAAAAATTTTTTTTAATATTATGAACTAGAAAATCGTCAAAAAAAAATGGAAATTTCCAGACAAAGAAGAGCAGAAAAGTGGGAGTATATATGAAACCATGGCTTGTTGTTTTAGCTTTGGTTTTCTTAAGTTGTATTTTACATTTAACATGGTGATATCAACATCGCCCTGCTCTTGAACTTTGTCCACTCTCTTCTGTGTTTTTAAAAATGTTTCATTGACTTTCTTTTCTCCTTTTTTGCATCAATATCACCCCTTCATTTCCACACACAAATATAAGTAGCAAAAGTATAATCCAGTAAGACAAATGTATTTAGTAATGGTTGTGTCCACTCCTTCTTGGCCAAGAGGTAGGCCGGCCCCATCGTAGTCTTCTGCAGACCCGATGACTCAATCCATTTTCCAGAAGAGGAATGAGGCCCATGTAGAGAAAATGACATGGTCCAAAAGCCCACTCTGAGCCAGTGGCCAGAGGGAGGGCCACGATTCTTCAGACTCCCACAGAGGAAAAAAGAAATGGCTGCCTTAGGAGGAGCGTAGCCCCGGGGAGTGGGGCAGAGATCCATTGGAGACACATCTTTTCCTTGTGGGTGTGTGGTTCTTCGGTAACACTTTCCTATGCCTGATCTCATTGAGGAGGGAAGACGTGCTATGGCAACCCTTCACTGGCTGGCGCCCTTTGTGGAGGGTGGTTTGAGTTCTGAGAGAGCTGAGATGGGGCTCCTTCCCAACTGCCCTTTGGTGGGAACCCCAGAAGTCTCTAGTAGAAGACTGGGTAGTTCAGCGCTTAATGAGCCCAACATCCTAGCTTTAATATGCACCAGAATCAGTTAGCTTTGCTCTGTTCCATGGTTGTGGAATCGACCCTGAGGGTGTGGATGAGTGAGCACAAATGCATCTTTACAATTGGAAAAACAGCTCAAGTGAGTGCCCTGTTGATGGGAGCTCGGGCCCATCACCCTCATGTGGGAAGGCAGAGAGCAGTGGGAGCCAGCGAGTGACCCCTGCTGACCCAGACAAACCCACTGAAAGAGTGGGAGAGAGATGTGAAAGCTATGAATGCAGTTTGTTTGGGGCCAGGAATCAGATTTCAGAAGACTGCCCAGTAAACAGACCCATGTAACAGTTCACTCTCCCTCCAGAGTTCTGGGAATGATCACTGGCTCCCGCTGCCAGGAGGGTCCCTCCGTATCCCCTCCCCAGACTGATTCATCAGCAGGCACAAAGCCTTTGAAAGGAGGGACAAGGGAAGTGAATGTGTCTGATAGACTAAAACTTGATTGATAAAAGAAAGGACAGACAAGGCATGAGCCAAGTGTCCAGGACCAGGTGGTCCTCCAGGTGGCTGGCAAGGGTACAAGAAGGCAACAATTCCATTCCATAAACATAAATTCCATTCCATAAAGTTCCATGTTTATTAAATGCTGACTGAATGCAAGGCACTATTATTAAATGCTGACTGAATGCAAGGCACTATGCCACATCCTGGGGAGATGGAAAAGGGAAAGAAGAACACACATTACTAAGAACATACTATGTGCTACTCACTGCGCCAAGTGTTTTACAGAGGTTACCTCATTTGACCTAGGTGCTTTTATTATCCCCATTTTCAAGTTAAGGAAACTGAGGCAGACAAGGGTGAGATGGTTTGCTCAGGATCACACAGCTAGTAATTGTTGGAGGCTGGATTTAAACTCAGATGCTTCTGACTCCACACCGAGCTCTATCTACTGTCTCATCTAGCCACCTCCTGCTTAAACCATACCAGGCCCCTGCCCTCATGAACTTTACAGTCTAGTAGGGGAATATGGCAGCAACAGAAATGATCCAAATGGCCCCTAAGGTAACAAAAATGCTACCTAGCCTGAGGTCTTGAAGTCAGGAGCTGTGATAAGGAAAGGAAGTTCCCTCCCCAAGGCAGGGAAGAAGTCATTAGAGACTGAGGGAATGGGGGATACTTCTTGGAGGTGGTGGCATTTGAGCTGGTAGACAGGGAGTCCCATATCCCCCCTGTCATCCACGGGCCAGGAGGAGGCTGCTATGTTTTGGTACAAGCCAAAGTGAGTTCATTTTATGGAAGAAACCCTAGTCTCCTGTCTGTTAGGATCAGGGAACCTTGACATTGGCTTTTTACTTCCCAAAGGAAATGGTCAATGTCCTACTGGAAGAACTTCCCAAAGACAAGCTTTGTTGGGTGGTCATAGGATAGAGAAGGAAACACTGATTGGAGCAGATTACTTGTCTCCTGGAGAGAATAAAGTTTGAGAATTATAACACAGGTGTCTCCTGCTGTGCTTGGGGTGAGCTTGGGAATGATGGGATTACCATGTAGCAGGCATGACATGGTGGGAAGTCTTACACGGCAATGAATGGGGTTACCATTCACTGCCACCATTTCCTGAAAAGTCAGGAAGAGCCAAATGGAAAGAAGACCAAATGCAGTCAAAGCTTGTGTCCTCTGATTGGGGTGTCACGCGCACAGCTCCTAAAGTTTGGACCCAGGCACACTAATGACTAATGGGATCTCTCTTGCACTCAAGCTCTCTCTCCCTCTCCCTCTCTCCCTCTCTCTCTCTCCTCTCTCTCTCTCTCTGTCTCCCTCTCTCTCTCTATCTCCTTCCCTCTCCCTCTCTCTCTGTCTCCCTCTCTGTCTTCCTCTCTGTCTCTCTGTCTCCTCTCTCTTTCTGTGTCTCCCTCCCTCTCCCTCTCCCTCTCTCCCCCTCTCTCTCCCTTCCCCTCTTCTTCTCTCTGTCTCTGTCTCTTTCTCTCTGTCTCTCTCTGTCTCCCTCTCTCTCTCCTCTCTCTCTGTCTCCCTCTCTGTCTCCTTCCCTCTCCCTCTCTCTCTGTCTCCCTCTCTCTGTCTCTCTGTCTCTCTCTCTCTCTGTCTCTCTCTCTCTTTCTGTCTCTCTGTCTGTCTGTCTGTCTGTCTGTCTGTCTCTCTCTCTCTCTCTCTCTCTCTCTCTCTCTCTCTCTCTCT
>NW_027185850.1:30531291-30536090 GCF_028583685.1 Petaurus breviceps papuanus | reverse complement strand
TCTGTCTCTCTCTCTCTCTCTGTCTCTCTCTCTCCCTCTCCCTCTCCCTCCCTCTGTCACTGTTGGGGCTCTCTCCATGCTCAGGGTTTTAATTCTAGCCTCTAATCTCAGCTGCTCCTGTGATAAATTAATTGTAATGATAGAGGCCCCAGTTACGAGGGCTGCATCGTTTGCTTGTAATGTGAGCGACAGGTTTAGGGCTTCCTTTATTTAAGATGCTGGGGTAATTACATGGGAGTTAGCATATGCAGGCAGAGAGATATGATTCATTCGCCCAGCGATGGCCATGACACAGCTGTTTGTGGGATAAAATAGAGGAACCGTGTTGTTACAAAATGTTCCCCTTATTATACCTCATTAAAAACAAGGCTGTGATAAGTCAGGACTGGCAATGAAGAAAATCTATTGCCCCCCTGTAAAACCTGATAGGAGAGGGAAGGGGAGGGGAGGGCCTTTAGAGCCGGGCGGGCGTGCTGTGTCATTTTTTGTCCTCTCTGCCCTGGCCGCCTCTCCTTGTCATTCTGCAGTGGTCTGGCTGCTGGGGGAGGATGGGGGGATGGGGTGTGGCTGCAGGATGGATGGAGCACCCCCCACCTTTCCCCTCTTCCTCTCCCTTTGTGAATCCAGACTTGTCCTTTTTCTTTCAGAGCTTGGACACAAATGTTGTGAGCATGAGAGGCTTGCAGGGAGAACAAAAGCAGGGCCGTGTTTTCAGGGCCTGACCCAATTGGGTCCTCTTCACCTTTAAGGTACAAGGCAGACCCAGAGAGAGCCTGCAAGGGTGGGCAGGAGCCGTGAGCTTCAAAGTCAGCAGGGACAACAGCAGCCAAGCAGTGGGGGCGAACTGCTTTGAAAAGATCACATGCATCTCTTCTGTCCCCACCATCTTTCTTTCTTTTAAAAAATCCCCATCAAAGGTAAAGATGCTTCACTCTCTCTCCCCCACCCCCATGGCCCCTTTTCTCTCTCTCCAAGCAGGGAAGCTGGAAGTTTGAACAACAACCTACAGATTAGCCCCAGTCCTAAGGCCCAGGAAATTAGGTTGGACTCTGGAGAGAACTTTAGGAGTCCTTGCCCTGAGCCATCACCCCGAGGCTGAGCTCCCTTGTCTCCTACCAGCCAGTCTTCCCTGTAGTCCAAGAGCATGGACAGCAATAAGAGGCGGCATCACAGATACCATTTTTCAAGCCTTTGAGAGCTTCCCCAAAGCTCTGCCCACGACCATGCGAGGAGGGAGGTGAGTGTCCTCATCCCTATTTTATAGAAGAGGAAAATGAAACCCAAGAGCTAATGGACTTGTCCAAGGTCTCCCTGAAAATGAATGACAGAGGCAGCAGTGTAGTAGCATTCTTGGGTGCCAAAAGGAGCATTCTGTAGAGGCTGATACAGAAACATCCATCTGTAAGCCTCTTCCAACATAGACAGGGATGAGAGTATGTGTAGTGAAGATCAGTGTCAACATCGTCAGCTGAGCCAGAGAACCTGACTCCCCACCCCAAGGGAAATAGAGGTTGGGAGGATTTGTGGGAGGGTCTTCTAGGTCTGTGTGGTAGGGATCTCTTTCTGCTGGCACACTTCAAGAGCAGTGGTAGTGTAGAAAGAAACCTGGTTGGGGCATCAGAGGACAGACTCCATGTCCCAGCTTGGCTACTGACCTGGAAACCTTGCCCAAGATACATGTCTCAGTGTCCTTACCTGGAAAAAGAGGGAGCTGGTCTAGTTACTTTTTAAATTCCCTGACAATTCTCAAGACTGAGTTGTTGGCTTCTAAGGGATGGAACAGCAGAGTTTTCTTATGTGTCTCCCTCCTCCCCACCCTCAAGGATGCCCCAAGTCGAACACAACCCTTGTCCCAATTTCTAAAGGGGACACATGGTTAGAACTGGAGATGTCTGCTGATTATAATGGATAACAGAAAGAAAAGACACTGCCAACCCAAAATCTACAAAGGGGACAGGATGGGGGGGGGAGGGCAAGGTTTTTCCAGATATAAATAGAACAACCAAACCTCATCACTGGGTGGGAAATAGATGTCATCTAATCTAACAGATTACTTGATGGAGGAATCCTTTGTGCAGTATCAGCAACAAGAGATCCTCCAGCCTTTCAGTGACAAAGAAGTCACTACCTCACAAAGCAAATGATGGTGATGATGAGGAGGCAATGATGATAGTGGTGGTGGTGCTGATGATGGTGGTGATGGTGGTGATGATGATAGTGATGATGGTGATGATGATGATGATGGTGATGGTGGTGGTGGTGATGGTGCTGATGATGGTGATGGTGATGGTGATGATGGAGATGATGGTGATGGTGATGGTGATGATGGTGATGATGATGATGGTGATGGTGATGATGGTGATGGTGATGATGGTGATGATGATGATGGTGATGGTGGTGGTCTTGATGGTGATGATGGTGATGATGGTGATGATGATGGTGATGGTGATGATGGTGGTGATGATGGTGATGGTGATGATAGCTAGCATTTACATAAAATTTTAAAGTTTGCAAAGCACTTTTCCAAATACAATCTCATTTGAGCCGAATACTATTATCCCCATTTTTACACTGAGGCACAGAGAAGTTAATTGACTTGCCCAGAGTCACAAAGCTAGTAAGTGTTTGAGGCAGGATTTGAACCCAAGTCTTCCTGACACAAGGCCTAGCACTCTATCAACTGCAACATGATGGCTTCATTTATGGGGAAATCTGGCCTCATATTGAGCCAAAAATCTGCCTCCCTGTACTTTGTACCAGCTGACCCCCACTCCCTGTTCTGAGACCACAAAGAACAACCTTCTGGTGAGCCGAGGTCTGAGAAAACTTGGTTTCATGGAATCCCAGGGACCTCAGCAGCCAATGAATCCAACCTTTAACCTTCCCCCCCTCCCCAAAATCCCTGCTACAGTAAAGCAGGTAAGTGGACAGCCAGCTTCCTCTGGAAAGTCTCTAGTGAGTGGGAGCCGTCATGCCATGATACGGTCCTGGCCACTTATATTCTGTCTGAGCTGCTCCTTGAAGGCAGGGGCCATTTTTTTTTTTTTTTTGCCCTTCTTTGTATTTCCAGCACTTAGCCCAGCACCTGACACAGAACATTTAACAAAAGCATGTTGACGAACTCTAATTATTAGGAAATTTTTCCTGGAATTAAGCCTAAATTTGCCTTTTCAACTTCTGCCTGTTTCTCTGCCCTCTGGGGCCAAGCAGAAAGTGTCTAATCCTACCCCTACTTAGAAGTCCTTCAAATACTGGAAGAACACACCTCTATCCCCACTGTCTTCTCCAGCCTAAGTATCCTAGGTTTCTTTACCTGACCCTATGATATCATCTGGAGATCCTTCCCCATCCTGGCTGTCCCCTTTTGTATCGGCCCTTCCTGCACTCTGGCCCAGAACTGACCAAGACTCCAGATGTGGTCTAAGCATCTATTGGAGTCCCCCAAGATCACAGATCCTGTTACTGAGGAAACATGAAACTATGTACTCCACACTGTCCACATGTCTGCTTCCTCCTTTCTGATCTGACTGGAGCAGGCCAAGCTCAAGAGCAGGAAGCAGCAAGGCCATTACCTCATTTCCCTAAAGTAAAGACCTCTGACCTGAATGACCTTTAGGAGTCCCTTTCAACACTCAGTGAATGCTAAAATGATCACTCCCATCCTTCCCACCTCTGATGGCTTTGAGCATGTAGTAATCTTTCCTTTGCCTCTAACTACTGACCAGGCTCCAGAAAAGTTTGAAAATACTCCATCACTGGGCAGCTAGGTGGCACAGTGAATAGAGCACCAGCCCTGGAGTCAGGAGGACCTGAGTTCAAATCAGGCCTCAGACACTTAACACAAAAACTAGCCGTCTGACCTTGGGCAAGTCACTTAACCCCAACTGCCCTCCAAAAAGGAACAAAAAAAAAGAAAATACTCTATCACCTTCATCATGTGGGGGCTCAGCCTTACTAGCATATCACAATCTCTCCCATACCTCTAAGTGAAAAGCTCCTGTCCCCACATTGGGCAACGTGTGATAACCCCTCCCTCCCTCTTTCCCTCCCATTATGCTAGACTAGGGTAATCCCACATATCTCCCTTCATATAAAAAAATTCAAATGTACTAGTTGCTCTCAGGGTTACAGAGAACTGTGGAGCCTACTCCCTGACCTCAAGAAACTTCCAATCCCTTATTATTTTGTTATAAGGGGTAACTTGCTAGGAGGAAGACATAAGAGAAAATTCAGGCAATGTGATTTATGTTTTTTAAAAAGTTGTACTTATGTAAGGAAAACCAGGAACTAGAAGGAGAAGCTTGACTGAGAGTACTTAGGTGAAAGTCAAATAAGAGAGAAACAAGTGATTGTATCATTGGAGTAGACTATAGAGCGCTGGGACAGACAGATGATATAGATGAGGAGTTTAGGAAACAGTTCACAAGCCTAGCACAGAGGTGGTACATATGTATATAACCCACCTCTGCTAAGGGACTTCAATTACACCAACATCTGCTGCAGCTCTCCCTCCCTCACCCCTCCTCTTTCCTTCTCTCTCTGCTTCTCTCCCCTTTCTGTCTCTCTTCCTTCCCTCTCTGTTTTCTCTTTCTCCCTCCTTCTTTTTCTTCTGTTTTTCTCTCCCCCCTCCTCTCTCTCTGTCTCTCTCCTCTCTCTGTCTCTCTCTCCCCTCTGTTTATCTCTCTCTGTCTCTCTCTCCTCTCTCTTTCTCTCTCTGCCTCTCTCCTCTCTCTGTCTCTCTCTCTCCCTGTTTCTCTCTCTCTGTCTCTCTCTCCCCTCTCTGTCTCTCTCTCTCTGTC
>NW_027185850.1:30507363-30531281 GCF_028583685.1 Petaurus breviceps papuanus | reverse complement strand
TCTCTCTCTCTGTCTCTCTCCTCTCTCTGTCTCTCTCTCCTCTCTCTCTGTCTCTCTCTCCTCTCTCTCTATCTCTCTGTCTCTCTCCTCTCTGTGTCTCTCTCCTCTCTCTCTGTCTCTGTCTCTCTTTGTCTCTGTCTCCCCCCCCCCCAAAAGCAGAGCATCAGTTAAAAACCACTTGACTTTTCTTAATGATCATTTCACTCCTCAAAAGCAAAAACAAAAGGAAATCACGATTTTCTGGATCTGGTTCTCATGGACAGAAACAAACTGGCTGGGCTGGGGGTGGAGGGGAGAGAAGTGATGAAAGGTGAGCACTTTGTCCTGGAATTTGTGGTAGAAGAGAAGAAATCTGTGTATAATCTGTTCAGACCCCCCCACACACCCCGGATTTGGGGAAAACAGATCTCAAAGGGATTAGAGGGAAGATCTCATGCAGTAAAGGGCAGGAGGTAGAAACTCAAGGCCAGATCTTCCCAGGCTGAATCCCTTTCCTGCCCAGGTCCCTGACAAACTGGATTATTTGCTAATTTCCTTAGTGCCCCTAATGCTTTCCCACTATTCAAACCTTGACCAGCCTTCAAGGCCCAGCACAATATTCTCTTCCTCCATGAAGCCCTCAGAGTTCTTTCTCCCTTCTCTCTCCCCCACCCTCCCCCAGAGCTTCTTTTTTCTTAAGGACATTCTGGGATCCCTGGAAAGCTCATGCCAGCTCCAGCTCTTCCCTAGATGGTAAATAGACTTAGAAAAACCTTTAAGGGTCTTTGCTGTCCTGGCTGTGATGGTACACACATGCACGCATGCAAACACACACTCCTTCTCTCATACTCTACCCCAGAATTTCCTCATGAGGACTAAATCTGCAAACTTTGGAGGGCTGTCAGTGGCCTCGAGTCAGAAGCACCTGGGTTCAAGTCTTGCCTCTGACATTTCCTAGCTATGTGACCCTAAGCAAATTAATTTCAATTTCCTAGGCCTCAGTTCCCCATTTGTACAATGAACATAGGTATGGAGATCCCAGAAGGGCCAGGTTTGACCTAGGAGATGACCTATGAGGCCCCATTCCACTTGAAATTCATGATGCTGCGAAAAGTACCTTATGGAGACATTATGTTAAATTTATCTGCATGCCTGCATTCTCCCTTCTTTCTACCTCTTTGAGCACAAACTGGGTCAGGAAAGGGATCATCCCTTAAACATCTCTGTATGGTTTCCTGCCCACCCTGGCTAAGCTAAGTGAATGATGCCAGAGCCTCCCTTAGTACATGAACGTGCTTGGAGCCAATTGCAGTCTGCTCCCTTCTCAGCAACCTCTAGTGTTCTGGCAGACCCGTGGAAGGGACTCCCAAGTCCGGCCACCCCCTTTTGGGGAAAGCCAACTGTTATAAAAATCTGAACTGGAAAAAACAAGACCCAGTGGCTTCTTATTTGCATTAGCAGAAGAGGTTTCTAAATGATGAGTCTCACCAGTACCTGTAATATAGGATTTGAATGTCAAGAATTCAACTGATCCAAAAGTTCTGCGAAAACAGTCCTTTTGTGCTGATCCCAGTGGACCAGTGGGTGTTACTCTCCAAGCCTCCTTTCTATTCCCTCCCTGGCACCTCAAACAAACAATGCACACTCATTAAGTGTCTCCTCTGTGTTGGGCCCTGTTGGAAATGATGACTAAGCCCTTGGAGGAAGGGAGCAGAGAAGAAAAGGAGGCCATGAGGCTGAGACCCCTGCCAAGCAGGCCAACCGGCCTTTCTTCCTTCCCCTCCCTGTAGAGCAGGCCTCCCTTCTCCTGATGGCTTATGTCTGTCTGGGACTGTAGCTCCTACATCTGCTGGAGTTCCCCAGGTTGGGCTTGCAGACAGACGACACAGATAGCGAGTCCCTCAGCTGCAGTCACAGGATAGGCAAGGCCTGGTACCAGAGCTCAGGCTTGCTCCCCTACTCTGCCTGCTCCAAGAAGCCCTGGAAGGAAAGCAAGGGAGGCCCAGAGAGCTCCCCTCTCCTCCTCCTGGGGGTAGGGATGGTCAGGAATCAGAAAGCCACCTTAGGGTACAGGTAGGGGCCATGCTGGGCCTTTGAGAGGCAAGCAGCCCACACCAAGCCAGGGAAATGGAGGAGCACTGATTCCCTATTCTCCCTGCAGGGCCCTTCTGGGATCTCCACAGCCACCTTCAGCCCCCAGACCTCTTTGTTGTTACCCTCTGGGTCTGTCTGCTTGACAGGGGCTAGAGGCAAGGTCCAGGCCCAGAGGAGGATCCTTACTGGGGGTGGGGGGGAGGCAGCAGCAAACAATGGGGGAACCCAGAGCCAGCTCTCCTTCCCTACCAGCCCGAAGAGACACAATGACACAATGCCTGAGTGTGTGGGGGGAGTGGGAGGAAGGGAGGGAGGGTGGGCTGGGGGTGGAGACGGAGAGAGAGCCTTTTGTCCCACAAGTTTATACACTGCTCCTAGGGTGGGGGGCATTGGAAGGCTGGTGGGGCGGGTCACTTTGGGGAGGGAGGGGGTGGAGAGGCCCTGAAAAGTTTCTGCATTTCAATCAGGTTGGCTTTGAAAGAGTTTGGCTTTTGTTGAACAGGAGAGAAAGGTTAATGCAGAAGTAGAGGGGGGTGTGGGGGATGGGATGGGATGGGAGACTCGAGAGATCCACTCTCTTTGCACTCAGCTTAGGGCCACCCCATCTGGCAAGATGGTTCGGAGGGGGGAGTGGAGCAGAAAGATGCCAACTTGGTCTGCCTTCTTGGGGCCAGGAAGTGCCTAGCTTCAGCCTTCTGACTGGCACTTTGGTGAGCTGAGGGGAGGCCGAGGAGGCAGGCAGTGGGTTAGGGAGGATAGGGAGAATGAAGCTCCCTTCTGAGAAAAGCCCCAATCTGATCCTGCTCCCTTCCTCCCCTTGGATGCCCCCCACGGCTGTGTAAAGGGCTTGCCAGGCCTGCTGTTTAACCCTGGTGTAGGGGGGTGCCATCTGGGAGACATTGCAGCTGATCGCCTCTTCAAGTCCTGGATTTAGCTGTCAGCCCCTGGGTAAACTCCATCCCCACAGCATCCCACAGGCCACGAGTTACTATTTCCAAGCACAGGACAGTGTTGGGCCCTAGCTCTGACCTTTCCTTGCCTGGCCTGGCAGCAGCCATTCAGTACACTCCTAAAGGACTAACAGTGTTTAGCCTTCTAGCCCTTCTTCTCACTTTGTGATGTTTCTGGGGCAATGGCTGGAAGGAGCCAAGACTCTAGACTGAAATCTGGAAGAGACCTGAGTCTTTGGGGAGTTGGATCCCAGCCCCACATTTTGTAAATGAGACAAAGGAAACCATAAGTGATAAAGTGAAGAAAATCACGGAGCCGGTAGAGGAGGGATTTCAGCAGCCCAGCCCTGATGCCCCTTGTTACCTGTGGCACTAGCTCATGGGCAGTCACGGTACCCTCAGGGTGCAGAAAGGATCATGCCATGAACTCTGGACTTGAGATCCTGAGCCTGAGGGAGGCTGACAGTGCAGATGGCTTCTGTGTCACTTCATGAGCATGCCAGTCCCCATGCCAAAGCCCCAGGCCCCTGTTCAGGCCCTAGAATGTGCTGGTTTAGAGTAATGCCACCTCCCAGTGCTCCTCTGGACCAATTTCTCTGCCCGGGCTTTTCTTTGCACATTCATTAATGGTTGTTTGGCAAACTTGGAATGACTTCCCAGGAAAGGGTCAAGGCAAGGGAGAGCCCTCATCTTGTCCAGAATGAGGTTTGGGCAGCCAGGATTGGACCAAAGCCTCTTCTGGCATCTGAGAGAGACAAGAAGTAGGGGGAGGGGAGGGAAGCAATGCTTAGGCCAAGCCTCCCCTTACCTGAGCCCTATGGGCACAGAGGCAGGGCTCGTACCCACTGGAGACTTCACTCCCCAGAGTTTCTACTTCTGCTCTCTTCTCAGTGTAGGGAGGGAATTGTCAGCTGAAGGATTTGGTAATGAAGGGATGAAGGGGGAAGCTGGGGAAGAGAGAGAGAGAGGCCTGAAATCTTGTCTAATCCAGCACTAGCACCACCCTCACTGCCCAGTTTCCCAGGGATCGTCTCATGATCTAGGAATGGATTTCTGTAGCCTTTGACCACTTTTCTGGGATGGCACCAACGGCCAGCATCCCTTTGGTCAGCCTCGGCAATTACCTTTGGTTAAGTCTGTATTGGCTACTGCTGATTGTCTTTTGGTGTGAGCAAGCATAATCAGGTCCTTTGCCTCAGGGAAGGCCTCCCAGGCTCTTTACTCTCTTCGGCCTTTCTCTCCCAGGCTCCTGAGTCAGCACCAAGGCGTCTTCCAAGGCCTGGGGCCATAGTCCCTGACAGGCAGGGCACATAAAGGGTCAAGCTGCTTCTCCCAAGCCTCCTTCTTTGAACTCTCTTCCCCTTTGCCACCCAGCAGGCTCAGAAAAAGAAAGAGAGAAGATGGACCATTAGGTCACCTCCTGGTACCCTCTGGCCTGAACTCTCCTCAAGTTAGCCTCAGACTCAGCTGCCCCCCACCCAAAGTCCCTCCCTGGCTCACCCTCATAGCCAGGCTCTGGGGGGCAGAGGGCAGGGCTAAGGTGGCCAAAGCAGGCGCTTCCAGGGTCCCTAGCTGGCTGTGGGGGAGCTCCCCTTGGCTGGCCGGCCGGCCGGCCTGCAGCCCGGGAGGCCTCCTCTCTGGCTCTGTGCAAGTCGCCTGGCTGGGTTTGCATTATTTATGTAATGTCTTGTACCGTAAATAATGGTCACTTTATGGTTATTAGGAACGGGTTAGGGTACGTGCGGGCAGCACCAGGCTGCCTTCAAAAGGAACAGTCCTGGCATAAAATGTTGCGATAATTGCTTTACTGCTGAGTGTTGGTCTTTATTTTGTGTCGGATTTGTCCCTTAAGCCAGCGTAACGTTCTCCCTGAGGCAGGAGAATGCAGAGAGCAAATTGGAGGGCTGAGCATGAACAATGCGACATGGCGCACTGCTGGGCCGGGCTTTCTTCCTCTTTCTTCATTCCTCTCTTGACCTCCCTCCAATCCTCTCCTCTGGCTCCTCTCCTCCCTCCCCTCCCACTTCTCTCCCAGGGGCCTGGCCCTCTCCGCCCCGCTCTGCTTGGGAGGCTGGCTCTCCCCCACTCCACAGCCAGCTCCTCTGCCCCGGTGGGGAGACGTCCCCAGCTCAGCCCAGCCTGCCCCCTCACTTTGGGGATGGGGTGAGCAGGTCAGCAGGTCATCTCCATTCCCCAGCCCTCCTCCAGGCCACCGAGGAAGCTGCCCTCCCCTTTAGAAAGCTTCTGGCCAGCCTCCGTCCACCAAAAGCAGGCTGCTGGCCTCCCCAAGAAAGGACCAGACCAGCATTCTGCTCTGAGAACGGAGCTGGAACCCCTGCTCACCGAATTAGTGATTGGGCATGGGGAAGCGATGAAGGGTTCCCAGTGTGGGACATGCCGAGAGCTCCTACCATTGCCTCATACCCTGCTGACCCATTCCTCTTTTCCTCCCTGCTCACACACCAAGACTACTGTCATTTAATCTGCCCCAAAATACTAACAGGGACATGGTATGAGAGGAGGGCCCTGGCTCACTTACTTCTTCCCGGGAAGGCAGCTCAAGGTTCCACCTGCTGCTCACCTCCCTTGGGAGACTGATGAGCTCAGGAGAAACCCTACTTATCCCACTCAACAAATCAAACAAAGAGGAAATCTGCACACATCTTAACTCTCTTACAAATTAGAATCTGGTGTATGCATAGGAACAGTGATGATAAGAGTGCTCTGAGAGTCCAGAAGAGACAGAGCCCTTCTGTGGGGGAAAATAGACAAAGCAGCATAGAGGAGGTGGAATCTGAGATGATATTTGAAGGCTAGAAAGGGCAGGATGCATCCAGGGGCAATTCCAGTTTGGCTGAAAGGTAGAGGATGAGGAAGAATCTGGTAGGAGATAAAGCTGGAAGGGTAGGTTGGAGGCAGATGGCAGAGGGCCTTGAATGCCAGGCTGAAAAGGCTGGACTTGATTCAGCAGGCAGCAGAAGTAGTTTATTGCAGTGGTAACAGGGAGAATCTCCCAGCCACACATGAAATCTGGGGGACTGAGAGGACAGAGCTGCAATGTATGGAAAGAATGCCATTAGGAGAAGCAAACAAGAGAGAAAATAAGAGAAACGTTTGCTACATTTGTAGCAATGTATAAAATATGCTACATTTCCAAACAGGAACTGGACCAATGATTTTGCTGACAGAGGGAATTTCCAGATGAGGAAACTGCCTCTACTAATTCAGTCTGGAACCTCCTCTAGTTAAGTAGAGTTGTTTAGAACACTGAGTTAGGTGACTTGTCCAAGGTCACCCAGTCAATAGGTATCAGGGTCAAGACTTGAACTCAGGCTTTCCTTGACTGAGTAGCATTGACAAAATGGAGTCAAAGTGTTCTAATTGGCCACTCAGTTCTCTTCCCATGATGCCTTTCAGAGGGCGAGCTATGTTAAGTTTGAGGTGTTGACAGGACATCCAAGAAACAGACAAGTTAAGGCTCGAGGTGGAGATTCAGAAGTCATCTGAGTAGAGTTGGTCTATTCCAGGGGAATGAATGAGATTGCCAGGGAAGAGAACATAGAGAAAGGAAGGTCAAGGCAGAGTCTGTAGGTTAGAGAAAGAGAAGAAAATATGAATGAGACAGAGAAAGAATGGTCACTGACATGGGAGAACCAGGAGTGTGTGGTGGTATGGAATCTGAGAAGGATTCTCAAGAATTCTCCAGAAGAGGGGATTTATATATAATTGATATTATATTGCTTGCCTTCTCAAGAGGTGGGACAGGAAGGGAGAAGAGAATTTGGAACTCAAAATGAAAAAAAAAAGAATGTTTTTAAAATTTACATTTAATTGGGAAATACTTAAAATAAATTTAAAAAAAGAAGAGGATGAGGCTTAGGGAAGAGCTATTAGAGTCCATTTACAGGTGGTCAGTCAGTCAACAACCATGTGTTAAACCTTTACTATGTGCCCTGAATTGTAATAAGTGCTGGAGTTACAAAGAAAGGCAAGAAACAGTCCCTGTCTTCCAGGAACTTATAGTCTAATAGGGAGCCAGCAGGTAAATAACCATAAACAAACAAGATAGAAACAGGTAACCAGAAGGTAGAAGGCATTTGTAACGGGGTACCCAGAAAAGTGGGATTTGAGCCCAGTCTTGGAGGAAGTAAGGGAAACTTATGCAGAAGGGAGGAGGAAGAGCATTCCAGGCCCAAGAGCCAGTACAACAGCTGGAGGCTGAAGGAATTAGTGCTGTGTGTGAGAAAGAGACCAGAGACCAGTCACTGCACTGGCAATGTTTGGAGGGGGGTAGAGTACAAGGAAGCTGGAAGGTTATGAGGGGCTTCAAAAGCAAAATAGGCTTTTATATTTGATGCTGGATCCACTGGAGATCTTGGGCAAGAGGAGGAGGAATGGGAGACCTCAGTCAGACCTGAGCCTTAGGAAGATCCTTTTGGTGGCTGGAGAGGATGGAGTGGGGTGGGGAGGCCAGGTAGGAGGCATCTCCTCAGAGGGCATCATCTGTCCAGCCCGTCCTAGACCTAGACTCCTCTTACCAATGGACTTTGGAAGTGGCTCCCAGGGCCAGTGCTCTGTACCCTGCGTCAAACTCCCTCACAATGAGAGCCATCCCCAAGCAGCCTGACTGGCCTGGAGAGCTTGGGGGCTCTCTAGCACAAGAGATCTTCCAGTAAATGAGAGATAACCACTTCTCAGGCATAGGAAGTCTTGTTCCTGGTCAAGCTAAATGGGATGCCCGCGGAGCCTGAGATGTCAGATTTCTATGACCTACTCATATGATAAGGGTTGTGTGGTAACGGCTGAGTGTGTGGGGACAGGCTGGGCATTTATGAATCTAAAAGGGTTTTGTTGAGATTGGGAGTCTGGGAGTTTAGTCCACCAGCAGGGACAGAGAATTGGGTGGGGAAATGGGAAGGAAGGGTCTTTAGCTAGCTAGCCTTTCTCTGGCCCCTCTGTTCTACACCCTCCTCCTCTCCCCCCCACTCCCCTGCCTAGTAGAATGTACAAGAACTGTACATTTTGTTTCCTTTGTCTATCTAGCACCTCTCATAGGGCTTTGAGCATATCAGGCAGGTGTTTTAGGAATATCTGTTGAATTGATGACAGTTCTCTCCTATAGAGCACCTAAAGGTTTACATGCACTTTTTATCTGTTATCTCATTCAATCTTCACAACAACCAAGGGAAATTATTGTGCTATTACCACCATGCCCATTTTACAGATGAGAAAATAGAGGTTAATAGATATTCAGTGACTTGCCCAGAGTCACACTAGTGCAGGTCTGGGATGTGATTCCAACTAGGTCTTCCTGACTCCCAGGCAAGAATGAATTCTCACAGCTACTCTGTTCTTCCTCCTTTTCCTCCTCCTCCTCTTCCTCTCCCTCTTTATTCCCCTTCATCTTTAGCCTTCACTTCCTCTCCTCCTCCCCTTTTCTCTCCTTTCTCCCTTTCCTTTTCCCTTTCCTCCTCTCTCTCTAGTGGAGACTAGAAGGGACTGTACAATGTGGGAAGGGCCAGTGCCCATTTAGAAATTCCTGCAGTCCTGGGCTTCTGGCCCCCGAGGCTGATGCCCCCACCCTTCCCCCAACCTCTCCTCCCACCCCCCACCTCTCCAGAGTCTAGTAACTCGTCACCAGCGGAAATGTGAACAAAGTGGAGACCTCGGGATGAAAGGAGTTTGGTGGGGGGGGAAGGGGGGGCTGGGGGAATGGCTTTAATTAGAGCTGCTCAGCCTCTGTAGTCCTGGAGCTGCTTGGGGTAATCCAGTTAGAGCCCTGGCCTCCTTTCATCTCAGCTGGCTGGCCTCTCGGGGGCCCTGGCACTGCCTTTTGGAGCAACAAGTGGCTGAGGGGAGTGGGGGGGGGGGGGGGGGGGGGGGGGGGGAGGAAAGGAGTGTGTGTGTGTGAGTGTGTGTGTCTGTGTGTATCTATGTGTGTGTCTGTGTGTCTCTGTGTGTGTCTGTGTGTGTGTGTGTGTGTGTGAGCTGAGGGGAGTCTCAGAGGCAGAGGCCAAGCACGCTTCTGCAAGAGGGAGCCAGGCAAAGGCCAGGACTTGGAATCTGAAGGGCTCTCAGCAGCTCCCAATGGCCCCGATGAATGACCCAGCCAAGGGAGCAGTTGGCGGTCGGCAGGGCAGTGGCTTGGAAGGCAGGCAGGCTGCAGGGGGTTCCTGACACCACGAACCCTCTTTATAAAAGGATCAAGTCTCCCGCTTTGTCCCCTGGGCCTTGGAAGGAAGAACTCCGAATGCTCTTTTGTGTGGCTGCCCCTGTCGCTCTGGCTCTGGCTTATTCCCCAGCCCCAGCCCTAGCGACCCCAACCGGCTGAATCCCTCCCCCTGGGACTGCCGGCAAGGACTGAAAGAGTGCCTGGGATGGGCATTAGCCTGGTCCTTTCTCTCTCTCTCTCTCTGTTTTGCTTCTTTCCTCTCTCTGTCTCCTTTTTCTCTTTCTTTTCTCTCTTATCTTCTTTATCTCTGTCTCTGTCTCTTTCTGCCCCCCCCCCTTGAGCTTCTTATGGTTGTGCCCCCTACCCCCATGAATGCTGGGAGTGAGAGAGTGGCGGGCTGGGCTTTGGGACAGGCAGCCCTGGGGGAGCCATCTGTGCCGCCGGGGTGGGATCCACTGGAGCTGAAAAATTAAACAGCGTTTTCAATTAACTTTTCCTCCCTTGTTTGGGGGGTGGGCGGGAGGGGGGTTGCTGGTGCGGGCTGGTTGAGTTTAACCTTTGAAAAGCTGCCAGAGAGAAGAGGAGGAGGGGATGACCTTTCGTTGGTGAGGCCCAGGCAGGGGTGTTCAATCTCTTCCCCCTAGGTGGGCTCTGGCCCCTTGGGAGGGCGTCCTAAGACCCTTCTCTTTGCCCATGCCATATGTGTTGTACTTAGTCTGAGAGGACCAGCGGTGGGATGTTACAAGGAAGGGAGGTTTGATTTAGCAGGAGTAGAGTGAGTGATTCCAAGAAGGGCTGGGGGCAGCTCCCCTTTCTGAGTTCTCCAAGAAGAGACTGGGATCAGATGACCATTTGTCAGGGACAGAATCCTTACTACCGATTTGGTCGCCGGAGGTCGGCTGAGTCCAGGCAATGTGACCTCAAAGCAATTTTTTCAGACAAATTTCAATTGGGGGGGAGGTCAGGAATGAGGGTGGCAGAGAACTCCAGACACAAAACCCTTCAGTCAAGGGGGTGCTGGAGAGGGGGAAATACCCCATGCTATTTTTCTGTGGGGAGAAGCCTAGACCAGGAGAACAGGACAACAGGAGAGTGCTGGGGTGGCATGCTCCTGGCTAGGGGAGAAGCACCATCTGGTAGTTTCCTATATTAACTGGTTATTCATAGAATCACAGAATTTCAGAGTTGGAAAGGACCAGAGAGACCATCTGGGTCAACCCCTACCTGAATGAGTTACTCTGACTGGAGATGCCAGAAAAGGTGACACCCCCTCCTCCCCTCTTCCCTGTGAGGTGGCCCATTCCACTTTTTTAATGGCTCTAATTGATAAGAAGTGATTTGGGTTTTGGTTTGTTCTTTTTATACTAACATCAAGTCTAAATTTGCCTCTTAGAAACTTCTACCCATCACTCCTAGTTCTGCACTGACTAGTGTCCTCCTTTCTACATCAAGTTTCTCCCCCGCCCCATCTCCAAACATCCTCTGTCCAGCTGTCAATGATTTTCCCCAAGTGTAAATCTGACCGTGCTCATACATTCCAATGGTTCCCCATTGCCACTAAGATCGGTACAAACTTCTCTATTTGACATCTAAAGCCCTTTGAAGCCTGACCCCAACCTACCTTTCTGGTCACATTCCCGATTGTCCGGTCAAACTGACCTTCTCGCCATTCCTCAAACAGGGTACTCCATTTCCCTCTTCTCTATCTTTATACTGGGGTCCCCTGTGTCTGGGATAGCCTCCCTCCTCACTTGAACCTCCTGGAATCTTTCGTCTCCTTCAAGATTCAGCTCAAGATAAAGTCTCCATCTCTCACATGACAATCCATTAGTCAATCCATCAACAAGCATTTATTAAGTGTGTACTATGGGGCCAGGTGCCATGTGCAAAGATCAAAATCAAAGAACCTTTGGAGAGCTTACACTTTAGTGAAGGGATACAAGTTATACATCCATAGGTAAACAAGTTACCAGAGAGAATGAATTAGGAGCCTCTGGGAGTAAAGCGCCACATGCTGAGATAAGCAAAAGGTCCCCTGAGAAAAGATAACAAATATCCAGAGATCAGATTATGACTTTTTGACGTTTACAAGGCTGGAAGACTAGGAGATCTTGTGAGTGGAAGTACCAATACTCTCTAGAGCTAGACTCAGTGTCCCTGGAACAGCAGTAGCTGAAAAAGACTGAGAATAAGCTAGATGGCCCAAGGAAAAGTGGGACTCCACAAGGGCTTGGGAGCCTAGGAGAGAGCTCCAGCCGAAGGAGAACCAAGGGAGAAAAGGACTCCCAGGAATCAGAAGTTGTGAGTTAACCCTTGGTCACATTCGCTTTCCAAGTGAATCCACTCTCCCCAGGGATCTTACATGTGCAAAGGAAGAGTGTACCCCAGGTTTTGTGGGAGAAAGATGTTTCTGGAACAACTCTCCTTGCTATACCTGCTTAGTAAATACCCTTTCTAAAAGCTGTTTTAAAAAACCCACCTATATAGGTATTTATTTTTATAAATATATAAGTTAATGTGTTTATTATATTACATATATTAAAATAAATTTAAATTTAAAATATAAATACATTTTAAAAAATAAAAATAGGAAGCTTGTTTTCAAGCTTATCTGGGGGAAAGCACTACTAGCAGATGGAGGGATCAGGGAAGGCTCCATGTAGAATGGACCATGTCTTCCTGAGTCTTTTCTTCTCCAGTTTGAACTGACCTTTTCCTTCAGCTGCCCCTCCTATGACATGGCCACGAGGTCCTTCACCATCCCAATCACCCTTCTTTCTATATTTTCTAGTTTTTCAATGTCCATACTAACATGTAGTGACTAGAATTTCCCAGCCATCCCTAAACCGTGCCGTCATTCTCTGGTCATCAATCCGCATCTCCTCCCTACTAGGAACTTGGATGGTGCCCAGGAACCACCCTAGGCTCTGATAGGTGAGTTTTTGCTTTCCCTTGCTGGGTCCCAGGCTTCCACATACCTCCATTCCTGTCTTCTTCTCCCCCTGAGTTTCCAGCTTCCCAATATGTATTGTCTTCTTCCAAGCTCCTTGAGGGCTGGGGTGCCCTTATCTGTCTGAACCAGGGGCTCCTTGCAGTACCTGCCACATGAAAAATAGCTTACAAACATTTTTAATATATTACTGCATCAGTGTATCTATCTATTTCTTTCTCTGCCTGCCTGGAATCAAACACACTCATGCAGATGTGGCCCAGTTTCTTCATCTGTAATATGGGAACAATAGCATTGCCTTACAGGGCTTCTGTGAACATCAAATGAGATAACGTTGGTGAAACACTTTGCAAACCTTAGAGTACTGTCTATATAAATGCTAGCCATCATCATTATCATTATCATTGACTAATTGATTTGTCTGTACTTATTATGGCTGCTGCTGTAAGAACCAGCAAATTGCTTTGTTGGACAACTGAAATTAGGCTTGCTGGAAGGGGAGCCAACTTGATATCAAAGGCCTTACTACTTGCACACAGATACACATACAGCCCTGCTCCCCAACACCTCACAGGCACTGCACAATTACACACACACAAACACACACACACACTCCTCTTTCCTGATGGCACACAGTTACAATTCATTTTTATCTACCCATAGCCAAACAACACAGTCTTACGTATGGATTCCTTAATGCTATGTGACTGACTGAAGACTCCTGGAAATGGATTGGTTCTTCCTACAAAGGTCAACTTCTTAGGGTGGCTAGGTGGCACAGTGAATAGAGCACCAATCCTAGAGTCAGGAGGGCCTGAGTTCAAATCCAACCTCAGATGCTTAGAACTTACTAGCTGTGTGACCTTGGACAAGCCTTGCCTTCCCCCCTCCTAAAAGCGCAAAAAACAAACAAAAAAAAAGGTCAGCTTCTCTCTTTGGCTATGTGATGGTCTTTATTTCATTCTTTATTTTACTATTGAGGATTAAATGAGAAAATATTTATAAAGCATTCAGAAGAGCGCCTGGCATATAGTAGGTACTTAATAAATGCTTATTCCCTTCTCCATTTCTCCTCCTCCTCCATAGAAAGTGCCATAAGTCACAGGAATGAAACCAATAATTAATACAAAATAAAATTCCAAGCATTCAAATAGCCCATTAGACTACACCCTAGCCCAAAGCTTAGACCAGTTCTTCAAATGCACCTGAGGTCAGCACTGTCTGAGCACGGGGGCTAGCTGCCAAGGGGTAGTTTTCTTGACTCCCCTTGCTATGACTCTAGTCCTTCAGCTGCTGGGCAATCATCTTTCTAAGGAAGCCTTTCCCTCCAGGAGGACAGTGCCCAAATGATCACACTCAGGAACCCACAATCTCTTCAGAACTTTTAAAAAAAATGCTTCAATGTTTATTGATATTTTTTGGTTTTATATCACTTTCAGTTTCCAGTATAGCCCCTTTCTATGCCCCATTCAGAGAAAAGGCGAATAAAAGAACAATTCAGCAAAACTAATCCACATATCAGCCAACTCTCACATTACATGCAGTGTTCCACATCCATAGACCCTCCCTTCTGCAAAGAAGAGGGGATAGCATCATTCTTATGACTCTTCTTCAGCGTCAAACTTAATTTATTACACAAATATAACATGAAGTTTCAATTTATTATTCTTTCCATGTACATTGCTGAAGTCACTGTATATACTGTTTTCTAGGTTTTTCTAACTTCACTTTGTCAGTTCATATATGTCTTCTCATGATTCTCTGAATTCCTTATATTCTTCATTTTATTATGGCATCATAATATTCCATTATATTCATACATCACCATTTGTTCAGTCTTTTCCCATCAACAAGTCTCTGTCCTGTCTCTACTTCTTTGCTATCACTGTAATAAATATTTTCATGTACATCAGACTTTTTCGGTCTCAGACCAACTTAGAGTATATTCCTAGGTCAAAGGGTATGGTCATTTTAGTCTTATTCTTAGTATTATTCAAATTGCTTTCCAGAATGGTTGGACAAATGCACAGCTCCACCAATAATGCATTGGTATGCTTGTCTTTCCATAGCCCTCCAACATTGACTATTCCCATCTTTTATCATCTTTGTCAATTTGTTGGGTATAGTAAAATCATAGAGTACTAGACCTGGAAGCAGGAATACCTGAGTTTGAATCCCACATCAGACACTTCCTAGCCATGTAACCCTGGGCAAGTCATTTAACCTCTGTTTGCCTAAATTTCTTCAACTGTAAAATAGGGATAATAATAGCACTTACCTCCCAACATTGTTGTGAAGATCAAATGAGATAATATTTGTAAAGCACTTAGCTCAGTGTCTGACACAAAGTAGGCATTTGACAAATGCCTATTTTCTTCCTTCCTTAAAGTTATTTTTCATTTGTATTTCTTTCATTATTAGTGATTTGGAAAAATCTTTCATATGGTTGTTTATAGTTTTCAAATATTCTTTTGAGAAATTTTTGTCCATATCCTTTGACAACTTGTGAATTGGGTAATTGCTTCTGGTGTTATGTATTTTTACTAATACTTTATATATTTTAGATATCAGATTCTTTGCAGAAATATTTCATATGAAAAGGTTTTTTTCTCAATCGCTTCCCTTATTATCCTAGTTGCATTGATTTTATTTGTGCAAAAGTTTTTCAATTCCATGTAATCAAAATTTTTCATCTTCTATGACTACCTCAATTCCTCTTTTAGTTAGGCATTCTACCTCTTTGTCATAACTATGACAAATTCCCAATATAGCTCCCTTATAATTTTTGTATGCTTTGAACTCTAGTCTCTGATATGAGCTGTTCTCAGAAAAGGAAACAGAAGGAAGTCAGTTTATGAACTCCCACCTGAGTCCCTTGGGAAAACTTGAGGAGACAGCCTGAGATGGGAGATGGATGGAATGTCATATATGAAAAACAGGTGGAAGTCCTATTTGACTCTCAATATAAAGGGAAGGAAGGAAGGAAGGAAGGAAGGGTCACACAGCCAGTAAGTGTCTGAGGCTGGATTTGAGCTTCAATCCCTCCACCCCTCAGCGCTTTCTCAGGTCATTAACCATACTCTTAAGTTTACTTGCCTCCCTTTCCAGTCTAAACCCTATAGTTTGCCATTTCAGCTCTGTATTATCTTCTGTTCTGGAATCCATTTCTCCTTGTCTTAACCTCACTTATCTTCTGTCAAATGACATGTTATCTTAAAACCCCTTGACATAATCCCACCTTTACTCTTGTCTCCTTTCCCTTAGTCTCTGAATATGACCCTTCTGCTCACCAAGTCTAGCTCTTTGACATAAGCCCTTGGTTCCCTTTCCTCCTGTCTTCTCCAGCAGATTACAACCTCAGTTATTCCCTGGTTCTCAAATCTTCAGCCTCTCTCTAACTAGTGGTTCCCTTCTTA
This sequence comes from Petaurus breviceps papuanus, assembly GCF_028583685.1. Lineage (NCBI taxonomy): Eukaryota > Metazoa > Chordata > Mammalia > Diprotodontia > Petauridae > Petaurus > Petaurus breviceps. The sequence continues at coordinate 30,515,720 of NW_027185850.1, read as the reverse complement.
TTGCTTTCAAACATACCCATGTAGCCCCATCCTTAAAAAAATCCTTCACTGGAATCTATGATTGCCTCAGGCTGCCCATTCTGTATCTCTCCTTTTTCTCAGCCAAACTCTTTGAAAAAAGTTGTCTACACTTGATGCTTCCCCTTTCTCTCCTCTCACTTATTCCTGTGATCTGTGATATGGCTTCTGACCTCATCATTCAACTGAAACAGTCCTCTCCAAGTTCACCAATGAACTCTAAATTGCTAAGTTTGATGGTCTTTTCTCAGTTCTCCTGGGTCCTGACATTGATGCAGCCTTTCACATCATTGGTCATACTTTCTTCCTGGGCTCTTTTCCCTTGGAGTTTTTGTGACACTCCTTTCTTTTTGGTGCTTCTCTTACCTGTTGGACCAATCATTCTTAGTCTCCATTGCTTCACCATCATCCATATGACATCCCCTCCAACTGTAGGTGTTCCCCAAGGCTCTGTCTTTGGTTGCCTTCTCTTTCTCTACAGATCTCTCAGTAAACTCCCATGGGGTTATTTAGAATGACTTTGTAGATAACTCACAGATCTATATATCTAACCCTAGTCTCTCCCCTAGGTTCAGTCACACATCACCAGCTGCTTATTAGATATTCCAAACTAGGTCTCCCAGGTGTTTGACATCTCAAATTCAACATGTCTAAAACTTAACTAGTCCCTTCTTTTGAACACCCCTATTTCTACAGAAGGGACCATCATCCTTCCAGTCTTCCAGGTTTGGCATTATCTTGGACCCCTCCCTCTCCTTTACCCCATATATCTAGTCAGTTGCCAAATCTTGACATTTCTACCTCCACAATGTTTCTCACTTCTGACTCCTCTCTACTTACACAGCTGCTCCCCGCCTTTTAGGGTTTCCTTCCCTCTTGCCTAGATTTGGAGCTAGCAGGGACCTTAGAGGCCATTAAGTCTGAGCTCCTCATTTTTCCGACAAAAAAACTGAGATACAGAAAAGTAAGGTGACTAATATCTGAGGCAAGCTGGGAACCCAGGTCTTTCTGACTCGAGGTACAGTGATCTATCCACTATGTCACGGTCCCCCTGCCTCTAATCTCTCTCTATTCCAGTCCATCCTATACACTACTGCCAAAGTCATTTTCCTTAAGCATAGATCTGACCATGTGACTCCTGTATGCAACCAACTCTGGTGTCTACGATCAAATAGAAACTCCTCTGTTTAGCTTTTAAAGCCCTACACAACCTGGCCACAACCTACCTTGCCAGGATCATTAGGATATCACTCCTCCTTCCATATTCTGTGAGTGGGCCAAATTGGCTTCACTGTACCTCATACATGCCATCCCATCTCCTGTCTCCATGGCTTTGACCACTGGCTGTCCTGAGGGCCTGGAATGTATTTCCTCCTTTCCTCCTCCTCACTGAGTCTCTCTTCCCTTTAAGATGCAGCTCACACACCATTTTCTGCATGAAACCTTTACTGACCTACTCAACTGCTCTGGCCCTCCCTCCCAAACTGTGTTTATCTCCTGTGTGTGTGTGTATAAAGATATATACATGTATGTATACACATACATATATATTTCTATTTCTCATTGTGTATATATATTTATTCATTTTAGATTTGTGATCTATCCATATATATATATATGTGTGTGTGTGTATGTCTATATCCATATATGTATACACACACACAAATCTCCTTGTTGTCTCTCCTGTTAAAGTATCAGCTTCTTTCTCTAGGAGGTATTTCATTCTTGATTCTTTTATCCTCAGGGCCTGGTAAGCAGGAGGGGTAAGCATAGTGAATGTTTGTTCATAGATTCATTCTCTGTAGTGCCTCAGTTTCCCCCTCTGTTCATTGAGAATTGAGCTAGATGACCACCAAAGTCCCATCCAGCTCATGAATGCTATGGTTCTTTGATTATGGCCCAAGCCCCTTGTTTTACAAAAGAGGAAACAAGTAAGTGTGGAATTTGCCCCCAATCACAGAATGAGCAGGAGAGACAGGGCTCAGTCCCAGCTCTTCTGACTCCCTGTTCAAGGCTCAGATCTGCCACATTGTACTTCCTCCCCGCCATCATGTTCCTGCGCCCTCATAGACCACACTGCACCAAGAGGCTACATGACTATGCAGGCATATTGTCACAGGAACATGGAACTTCAGGGTCAAAGGTACCTTGGAAACAACCTAGTGTAGATTCCTCATTTTTCAGTGCCTTGCCCATGGAGGCTCGGTGATTGGCGTCTGCCTCTTCCTCCCATTTTGGGGTCCTTTCCTCTATACTGCTGCCTTCCCCAAACATTGCACAGTCCTATAGATCGATAAAGACAGGGCCAGCTGAGTGAATAAGACCCCAGTAGTGACCATTGCCCGTTGGACCGTGTGCTATATATAGAAAGCTGCTGTGTCCCATAGCTTGCTTTCTCTTCCAGCCATTCAACCCCTCCCTGCTCCTCTCCATCAGAGTTGCATTGAATGAATAAGACTGTTAGAGATGGTGGTCATTAGACCAGGCTTGTGCGAGACCTATTCCCCTCACCTGCTATCACAGCTCTGAATTGGAATCTGAGATCCATTGCCCTCTAACCCTCTCCAGGCCCCTGTGGAGCATTCTCGAGGCAAGGGAGGCTCAGCTCATGGTGCAGCAAGCTGATGGATAGCAGTGGTCCCAGGCCTCACCTCCCTTGGCAGTGTGTGGAAGGGCATTGTGCATCAGCCAGGAAGGTGGAGGGTCCAGTTGCTCAGGATCTGGCTCCAGTCTGAGGCCAGTGCTGTGGCTACTCAGGCGAACAGATCATTCAGCCCTTCTGAGCACACTTGGGCCCCCATTCCTTTTGGAAAAGAGCACAGTTCTCAGGCTGACCTCTGGAGTCTGGAGGGGACTTCCTCTGACTGGAGGGGACTTCCTCCCACTGGAGGAATTCTTCCTTAGACATGCTGAATTCTGGTCATCCCCTAAAGCTGCACTAAAAGACAGGGAAAGAAGGGGAACAGAGCAAGAAGGATTCTTAAATAAGCAAATAAAAATAAAGCATCAAATGAGCTTCCCCAGGGTAGAGGCTATGGAGGGAACATGGAATGACTCCCTCTGTCCTTCCAATGGCAATGGCAGACTGATAGGGGCTGCACAGTGCAGCGGGAGACCTCTACCTGCCAGAGGGGAGGGACGCTGGCTGCTTTCCTTCCTTCATCCCCAGATCTATTCATTCATCCTTTGAGCCTTTTAAAAGAGAAGGCTGGAGGCTCTCAGAGATACTGGAGAAAAGTCTAGCCAGTTCCCAGGCTTCTCAAAAAATGGAAGGTGGATGGTACAGTGCAGTGTGCTTTCTGAGGACCCCGCCCAGGGCCCCCTAAGGAGCCACTCCAGCCTGCAGGGCCCATTTAGAGACCTTCCCAACCACCTGAATCAGGTCCTTTCAACAAAGATCTTTCTTCACAGCAATCCTGGGATGGGGGGCTGAGGGTGAGAGAGGGCAGAGTCTCACCCTAGATTACACAGTCAGAAAGGCTTAGACCTGGGACCAGAGCCCAGCTCTCCAGGCTCTTTCTCCTGCCTCACTCTCTAAGACTCGAATCAAACCTTCTGCAAACATTTATCCAGCACTGTGTATTAGTCACAGGGTTTAGTGCTGATGAAAGAAAGAAAAAGCAAAATCAGTTGTTACCCTCAGAAAACCTGTGTTCTAACAGAGGCCACACAACCTATCCATACACAAATAGGGACATACAAGTTACACATAAAACAGATACAAGGTAACCTGGAAGGGAAACACATTAGCAGCTCTGGGTACCGGAAGAGGACTCCTGCAAAAGGTGGTGCTTGAGCTAAGGCTCGAAGGAAATCCCGATTCTAAGAGTCAGAGGTGAGAAGAGAAAGCATTGTAGGCATGGAAGACAGCCTGGGCAAAGGTATAGAGATAGGAAGTGAGGGGGATCACTGAAAAACAGTGAGAAGGTTAGTTTAGTTGGACATCAAGAAGAATAATGTGTAATAAGGCTACAGATGCTGGTTGGGGCCAGATTGTGAAGGCCTTTAAAACAGGAATTCATGTTTGATCCTAGAGGTAAAGGAGCCATTGGAGTTTATTGAATGTGTGTGTGTTTGGGGTGGGGAATTACAGTTTATTGCTTGGGGGCGTGGCTTTGCATAGAGGGGAGAGGGTTGACATGGTCAGTCAAGTCAAAAAGCATTTACTATTCGAAAGGCCCTGTGCAAAGTTCTAGAAATAGAAATACAATCTAAAAGGAGGGTCCCCTCCTCAAGGTCTTAGCTTCTCATGAGGGATGACAGACATAAAAGAGAGTTGAAAAGCCTGAGCAGAGTAGGGGCATGGTAGAAAGATTCAGGAAATCAGAAGCAGAGCCAGGAGATCAATGAAGGTGTGAACATGGCTGGCCTGTGCCCTTCCTACAATGGCAGTTCCAGGACAAGTCACCAAGGGGGATGGGAGGAGGCAACACACTGTGAAAGGCTCTTCCAAGCCAAAAGTTGTCAGCCTGCACTAGAGTCAGGAGCGGAGCCAGGAAAGGCCGAAGGAAGGAGCCCGACCTATAACCAGAAATCCACAGGGCTGCTGTGTCCAAGTTGAATTAGAGCAGGTCTATTTGAGGCAGAAAGACCAACTACTATCTACAATAATGTAGATGAGAAGTGATGAGACTGAGCTAATTTAGTGGCTGTGTGAGTGTAGAGGAGGGGATCTATAGAGATAAACATGGCACAATTGGACAACTGATAAGTTAAATGGGGTGAGGGCCAGCGAGGAGCCCAGGATGCCTGAGTGTCGAGGGAGCAGACAACACAGCACCTTTCCAGAGGCACATGGAAGGGCCTATGATGGACCCAGCCACTCCTAGAATCATAAATTCCTCCAGCTGACTCCTGGAGAGCATTTCTGGGAGTCAGAAAAGATGATAATGCCTTCAACGGAAATGCAAGGTGTGGAAGAGAGATGGGATTGGGAGGAGAGAGAAAGAGATCGGCTTCAGACTCGCTGACTTTGAGATGCGTGTGGTATTTGGATCAAAATGTCCCCATGTTTGTGGTGTGGGACTGGAGCTCGGAGAAAGACCAGGACTAGGGACATAAATCTCAGAAAAATTTGCATTGAGATGGTCATCAAACTCATGGCGGCAGATGAGGTCACCAAGTGAGAAAACATAGGGAAAGAAGAGAAGACTCAGAAGAGAGACTGGGGGTGGGTGGGGTGGGGAGGGGACACCTGCAGTTAAGGGGTGTGAGTGTGATGATGACCAGCAAAGGAGTGTGAGAAGGAGCAGTCAGACAAGTAGGAGGAGAACCAGGAGAGGGCAGGGTCATGGAAGTGCAGAGAGAACAGCCAGGAGAAGGGGGTCAATGGCCTTAAGTGCTGGAGAACATTGAGAAAGGGCCTGAGATTCTCCAGGGAATCCACCAAGAGACTGTCCGTGCTTTGGAGAAGCTGCTGAGGGTGCTGTTCACATGGACTTCCCTCCAGAGATGAAATCCCAGGCCTGATAAAAAACAAAATTGAGGGGAAAGAGTCTGTAGAGAAGAGAAGGAAGATTCCAGGGAGGAGATCCTCTAATAAATGACGAGGGGAATGAGACGCATCTTGCCTCAAAGATGGCTGAGATACCGAGCTCATTTTTTAAGTCCGTCTTTAAGAAGAAAAATGACAAAAAAGGAATTTGGATAATTAGAAAGTAAATGCAGACTTGGCAAAAATTGTTCCTGATAGAAGGCAGGTAGAAGAATACTGGGAAAACGTAAACGCTCACAAATCAGCTGGTAGAGATGATATCCATCACAGAGCACTAGGCCTTGTGTGCTGGGGTGGGGGCAGGAGTGCTGCACACAGAACCACTTATAATCAAGACTGAAAAATTGCAGAAAGGGAGGATGGTATGAGAAGGCTGGGAGTGAGATTCCGACGCAGTTTCCTAAACTGAAGATCCAAGGATCATTGATTTAAAGCTAGAGGAGTCCTGAGAGGCCATCAAATCTGAACCCCCCCCCTTCCATTTTACAGATGGGAAACTGAGGCTGATAGAGGTTAAATACCTTGCCCAGAGTCACCCAGTTAGTAAGGGTCTGAGTTGGGATCTGAACTCAGGTCTTTCTGACTCTAGAGCCAGTGGTCTGTCCACGAGCTTCCTTGGGAACAGCTGGGAAAAAATAGGCATAATCTTGATTTAAGATTTAAGGCATAATCTTCATGTTTTTCTGACCAAGAATAGCCTGGGAGCAATGGAGATCTTTGTATGTGTGTGCATGAGTGTTATCTACATGTGTGAGAGTGTGATATGTGTATATGCATGGTACGTGTGTATGTGCGTGGGTGGGTTGGTATTGTACTGTGTGGCTACATGTATGAGGGCGTGTGTATGAGGGTATGTGTATGAAAACCAAAGCACACAAAACAGAACAATGCTGACAATGTCGATGTTCAAACTGGTAACAAGGACCAACATTCCCGTCCAGATGCCCAGATCTGGAGCAGACAGAATAGATTCAGGCACTTGTCAAGCCCTCCCACAGGCACGTCAGCCATCACCTAAGGGAGAGGAGGAATCACTAGGGAGAGGTGGGCCTGGGGCAGGAACGCTTTGGGACTCACTCCACAATGTCACTGTAGAGAAGCTAGACAGACTTGCATGTATTTGAAGGCTGCTAGAAGGTAGTCATCTCTGACACCTGTCAAACCAGAGAAATTATGTAAGTGGACCTCAATAGGCTGGAGATCTGAGAGCCTGGCAAGAAATAGAGATGGTATTTGAAAAAATTCAGAGGAGTTAATTTAGGAAAAACCCTGCCTGTGACCTAACTCTTCCACTGGTTATCTGGATTTAAGTAATCTTGGGGCTGCTGGTCCAGGGCCCCTGGGCCAAAATGGAGCTGCTATCTGAGGGTTATCACCCGGGGGGCAAACAGCAGTGAGGGCTTTAGCTAGTAAATGGGAAGGAAGGCAGGTGGACAGGGAGGCAGGCAGGGAAGGAGGGAGGCAGGGAGGCAGGCAGGGAGGGGCTTCTCATGGTAATGATTAGGATCCCACATCATCACAGTACCCTGAATACTTTTACAAGGTTAAAGCAACAGCTTGAGTCTGTATGGGGTGTGCATTTGTTTCCTTTCCAGATTGCCAGCTAATGAGGAAAGATTAAAGGAGCTAAATCTGTTTAGCTTGGCTAAGTGAGGATGGAGGAGGTGGGGAGGGCAGGGGAGGGCAGAGGAGGGGAGGCCCTGCCATGGGGTGTGATAACTGTCTGCAGATTTCAGAAAGGTGGAAACACTGGGCAGCGAGGAGAGCATTTGTCTCAGGCTGTACATAGGGGCATAGCCCTGGGCAGGGGGAGGAAATGAAGGGATGGCTTCCTGACAGTGAGAGATGAGGGCTCCCAAGCAAGTGGGCTCCCTGAGGGAGAGAGTGGAAAGCCTCTGTTTGGCCCGAGCCCAGCTCAGGCCAGAGTGGGAGAACAGGCAATCTTGGCTTTCCCAGCCCTTCCTTACCTTGCCCAGCTCTGCCCTGCCCTTAGGACTCTGAGACACAGACTTGAGTTTCTCTGGAAGGAGATGTCCCTGACCCCATCTACATCCTAAAGCCCAGAACATCTTGAGGTGTTCAGAGACAGGAATGTGGCAGGGAAAAAGATGGTCCCTTGCCTGTGAAAGGAAGGAACCAAGCACCTACTATGTGCCAGTCACTGTGTTAAGGGCTTTACAAATACCTCATTTGATCCTCACAGCACTCCTGAGAGGCAGCTATTATTATGCCCATTTTACAGATAAGCACAACCTGCCCAGAGTCACACAGTATAAGACTGGATCTGAACCCAGGTTTTCCTGACTCCAGGCCCAGAGCTCTCTCCACTGCACCACCCAGCTAACTTCCCCTGGCAATGGCTACTGAACCTCCAGGTTTGTGATTTCTGGAGAGGCCACTGGTGTGGTCATTGCCAGCTGAGGTTTGATCTGAACAGGATGGGAAAGTGGATTCCCCATTGGCAAAGGAGATGCAAAAGCACTGTCTGTTAGGGTTCCTCGATGGCTGCACCCCAGTTGGGAGCTTGCTGGCTCTTAGCGAGGGCCCCATGGGCACATTCACCCCAGTGCTCCCTCCTCTCTTCCCTTGCTAACAGCTGCACATGGTCATTTAGACTGTCTGTCCACCCCACCCCCACCCACCTCTCCTTTCTAGTCCTTCTTCCCTCTCTGTCTCTGTATGTCTATCTGTCTGTCTCACTGTCCTTTTCTCTCTCTCTTTCTCTCTCTCTGTGTCTTCATCTCTTGTTTTCTCTGTCTACCTCTGTGTCTCCCTCTCTCTTGGTTCTTTGTCTCTTGCTCTGTCTCTCTTTCTCTTGTTTTGTCTCTCTATCTCTCTCTGTGTC
>NW_027185850.1:30499109-30507353 GCF_028583685.1 Petaurus breviceps papuanus | reverse complement strand
TCTCTCTCTGTCTCTCTTCCTCTCTCTGTGTGTCTCTCTTTCTCTCTCCTTTTCATAGTTGACAAGGGCCGAATAAAGACCCTTTTAAAAAAAAAAAGCCATTTTGTTTCTTCTGGGCGGGCATGCTGAAGGCGAGTACGGGAAGATTATAGCCTGTGAGCTGAGGGCCTTCCTAATGGGGGGAGAAGCAGGACATGATGGCAACCTAATGGCAGTAATTGGCCCTGCCTTTGACAGGGCCCATATCACAGCTCAGGAAAAAAGAGATGTTTAAAGTAAAAATTTACACAAAATTATACGGTTTCGGGGGTGAAAACGACTGTTTGGGTTTCATCTTTTTTCTTCCTCTTTTTCCCCCAGTGGATGCTCCCTTGGCCTTTTTCTACTGGTGTGGGTATGGGTGGGGTATGTCCAGAGGGGGTTGGCGTGTACTTGTGTCTATGTGTCATACACACACACACACACACACACACACACTCACACACATTCACACACATACTCACACTCACACACACACACACACACACACACACACACACACACACACACAAACACTTCACTCCTTACCTTTCAGGAAGGCTCCATTTGACTCCCCTGCTCTACACCCTCCAGTGGCTCCCCAGTGCCTGTGATCAAATACAAATTTCTCCACTTGGCATTTAAAGCCATTTACAACCTGGCTCCTTTCTGCCTTTCCTGGGTCTTCTCCTGGCCCTGGTTCAGAAAATTTTATCTTCCTATTTATCGTTCCATGGACTTAGGCTGCCCTATGTTCAGGAAGTGCCACCTCTTCCAGAAAGTCTTCCCAGATCTCCATGGTAGCTAGCCACCCTGCCCCCAATAATTTTAATTGATTTTATATCCATTTGGTGCATATGCATATTCATGCAGCTAGGCAGCACTGTGGATAGAGGGCTGGACTTGGATACAAGATTTGAGTTTAAATTCTGCCTCAGATACTTGCTAGTCACAGAACCTCTCAGCCTCAGTTTTCCCATCTGTAAATTAGGGATATAACAGCACCTTATCATGGAGGTTTTGAGGGTCAAATGAGATATTATTTGTGAAGGGCTTTGTAAACCTTGAGGGATATGAAAATGTCAGCTTTTATTGTTGATAGTATTATGGCATGTTGTGTCCCCAGGTGAATGTGAGCTTCTTGTGGGCAGGGACTGCCTTGAGGGTTTGAGGAGCTTAGAGGGAAGTCTTCTTGTTCTGTCATATTTCAGTCACTTCTGACTCTTGGTGATCCCATTTGGGGTTTTCTTTTCCCCGATTTCCTTCTCCAGCTCATTTGACAGATGAGAAAACTGAGGCAAACAGGGTGAAGTGACTTGCCCAGGGTCACACAACTAGTAAGTGTCCGAGTCTGAATTTGAACTCTGGAAGCAGAGTCTAGGTCCACCTAAGTGGCCTAAGTTGAAGGACTAGGAGGAGACCAAGCAGGGAGATGTCTATTAGAGCAGAGTTACTGTGTACAAGAAGAAAGCAATGTAGCCCAAGAGCCGCACCTAGGACCACATGCTCAGGATGCCAGGTGCCACCACGTCCTGGGGCTGGCTGCCACCTCCCTCAGACCCTGTTCAGCCCCAGGGTCCAGTTCTAGCCTGGGACTAGCTTCCTAGGGCCTGGAGGAGTTACTCTGAATGACAGTCTGAGCCCCACTAGGCCCCAGACTGGGAACACGGCCAGGAGCCCTACCTGCCAGTCTTTAGATGTCCTAAAGTACTTGTCCCTTCCCCAGAGCCATCCCAGCAATGTTTTCATTCCTAAAACCTTGAGCAGAAGTAGCAAAAGGGGCCCTTGGAACACAGGTTGTCAGAGCTGGAATTCAGCTTCTTCTGCCTGTCCCTAGATGGACTAAGACAAGAGTCAGTCAACAAGCCTTTATTAAGCACCTACTATGTGTCAGGTGCTATGTTAGGTCCTGAGAATACAAAGAAAGGTGAAAACTATCCCTGCCCTCAGGGAGCTCACAGTCTAACAGTCAAGACAATGTGTAAACAGCTGGACCAACAGGACGGGAGCCGAAGGGAGGAGGCACTTCTCTGAGTGTGGAAGTGAGTGGCCCTGTCCTGTCACAACTGAAGGTACCTGGGTAATATGGAGCCACCAAGCCATCATCCAACAGGCATAGGAAGCCCTTTTTGGGTCTATTTATAAAAAAAAGAGCACCCACACTAGGAGTCAGAAGGCCCAAATTTGAATCCTAATTCTACCCCACTTTGAGGACCTTAAGCAGGTACCTTCTCCTGGTTAAGCCTCAGTTCCTCCATCTGTAAAATGAGAGCGAATGAGAATGGATTAGGTTTCTCTCAGCTCCAAGCTCAATGAAGGGCAGGGAAGCAAGCCCCGTGCCATACTTGGGTAGAAGAGAGGAATTTCCAGCCCTTTTGGGGCCTTGTTTGAGGGACCATCAGAAACATCGCTGGAAACTCAAGTCAATCACCAATCCTGCCTGTGTAGACAAGGACCTCCCTGGAATATCTATCAAAAGCTCAGGGACACCATAGGCTTTTGGTGCAACAAAACCTTTCAGCTTGATGGTTTGGCCATGACCTGTCACCCACAGTTAATAAAAACCAGGCAGCTCCTTCTTGCACCAAAGCCTGAAACCAGATGAAGTAGATAAAATAACCTAATTCTTCTCTGAGCTGATTTTCCACATCTTCTCTATCACCTTCCCCAAGAAAGGGAATTAGAAAATTAATGAAGGAAAAAAGTAACAAAAAGAGATAACGACCTTCCAGAGGTTGACTAGCATAGTCACCCAGTACCTGGATAAGAAGGTAGTTCCCCATAGGCCACTTGTGACCCCAGAACTTCCTCCTAGCTGCATGAGACAGTTCCCAGAATCTTCCCCCAAAATACTATCTATGTCAGTCATAAAGCACCCATAGACCCACTGAGATACTGCAGGAAGGGATGATGTAGCATTAGTCCCAAAAAGACTAGAGGTGCTCTGGGTCCACACAGCTGTCTCTAGGTTAGACTAGTTCCACTGGATGGTGAATGAATGTGCACGGAAGGATGAGACAGCTTGAGAGCAGGATCAGAGGGCATGGCTTCAGAACACCCTGATAGCCTGTAAACCCTGGGTGAGGGGGAAAGGTTGATTGGGAGCCATTGGACCCATAGCAGTTAGTCTGATATTATTATAGGGATCAACTAACTATACATCTTCAAGACCAACCTCTTCCTCAAACGCCAGTCCCCAAATCCCAATGGCCTACTAGACATGCCCATTACCTCCTTGAATCTAACATGTCCAAAGTATACGCACTTCTTCACAAAATCCTCTCCACTTTCTGTCCATCCTTCCTTTGGGAATAGAATCACCACCTTTCCTGACCCCTAGGCTCAAGATATTGATCACCTGGGTGGCTAGATGGTGCAGTGAGTAAAGCGCTGACCCAAGAGTCAGGAGGACCTGAGTTTGGTTCCAGCCTCAGACACTTAACACGCACACAAAAAAACTAGCCGTGTAACCTTGGGCAAGTTACTTAACCCCAATTGCCCTCCAAAAGGCAAAAAAATAAAAATAAGATATTTATTATCTCCTGTCTATGCCCTCCCATCCATTCAAGCAGCCACCACTTAAGACCAGGCCTTCATCACTTTTACCTGGACTATTGTACCTGCCTCTTTGTTGGTCTGTCTTCTTCCAGTCTCTCCCTGTGAAATTCATCCTGCCCCTACAGCTGAATTAATCTCTCCAATATGCTGTTCTGATCTTCACCAATCATCACCAATCCCAGGGAAACACTTGCCAGTTCCATAGGCAACTCTATTGCCTACAGGATGAGGTCCAATGCCTTTGTTTGATATTCAAGGCCTTGAAACATCTGACTCCAAACCATCCTTAGGTCATTACACATGGATGGGCCTTTCCATTCTTATCTCCCAGCACTCTTTTCTACTCTATGGCTTAACTCAGACCATTCCTTCCACCTGGAAGACTGACCTCTGTCCCATCTCTATCATTTGAAATGCTAGTCATCCTTCAAGGTCAAGCTCAGTTGGGATTTTCACTGACTTCCTTGTCTCACACCCAGCTAGCAATGGTTGCTATCTCCTCTAAACTTCCATTGCACTTAATTTGTAATATCCTTAAAAGCACTTATCACAGGCTGCTCTATGTTCATTGCACCAGCATCTTAGCTTATATTAGATTATAAACTCTTTGAGGGTTGGAACTCTATATTACTTATCTTAATTTTCCTTGGTAATCTAGAACATAGCTCAAAGAATATTTATGGAGGGAGGAAGTGATAGAGGAAGGAAGGAAGGAAGGAAGGAAGGAAGGAAGGAAGGAAGGAAGGAAGGAAGGAAATGATTCCTCAAAGCAGGGGTGTCTGGCCAGAGATCAGGGTCTTTCTAAGTAGATCTGAAAAGCTTACCCAGTAGATCTCCAAGTGAGTTGGTTGGCTGAAGAAGATTTTCTAGATTTATTCCTATTAAATTTCATTTTATTAAACCATGAGGTTGAAGCTAATAAAATGAAATTTAATAGTGGTAAATGCAAAGTCCCACAAATTGGAGAGATTCAAAAAGTCATCTTCAGAAGTACAAGATGAGGGAGATATTACTAGATGTCAATTTACTTGCCAAAAATCTGGAGAAATACACAAAACAGATCAGAATTCAGAGAGAAATGGACAAGGAAGATAGCTTCGAAAGTATCGTGTTGAAATATGATTTTTAAAAACAAGCTGTACATCCACCAATTAATCAGCAAAGATTTGTTAAGCACCTACTAAGTGCCAGGTACCATGCCAGATGCTGAAGATACAAAAAGAAACAAAAGATAGTCCCTGCTCTCAGAAAACTTACAATCTAGTAAGAGAGAGATTTGTAGTTTCACATTTAGCCTTCTTTTTCTGTTCTATTCATTTTGTATGTGGAAATATTCTCTCTTTGTGGCATTATTAAACTCAGAATGAAAAAAGGATGTGGGAGTCTCAGTAGACAGCAGGCTTAGTTAATGGGGTGATTTAGAAGCCCCAAACCCAATACACTTGACTGCATTAAGAAAGGCCAGCATCCAAAAAGAAGGATCCCTGACTGAGGCCATCATAGCGTCACGGTGTTCTCCCCTGGCCACACCACACCTGATATCCACCATTTTAGGCAAGGCATGGATCAGCTGGGGAGGGATTTGGACCAAAGTGATGAAGGTCTCAAAATGGCCCCATGTGGGAATCAGTTGAAGGAATAAGTCATGTGACCCTGGAGAGAAGAAGACTCCAGGAGGTGGGAGAGTTGTCTCCAAGTGTCAGAAGGATTGTTCCATGAAAGAGAAGTGAGACTTGTTGAGTTTGGTCCTGGACAATAGAACCAGGAGTGATTGAGGCTAGGAACCAGGGAAGTGGTCGAGAAGCAGATTGAGGTTGTCCAAGTCAGGAAAAATTTCCCAATCCTCTGCTGTTGTTCAGTCCTTACTGGCTCTTCATGACTCCATTTGGGGTTTTCTTGGCAGAGATACTGGAGGGGTTTGCCATTTCCTTCTCCAGTTTATTTGACAGATGAGGAAACTGAGGCAAACAGGGTTAAGTGACTTGCCCAGGGTCACATAGCTAGGAAGTGTCTGAGGCCAGATTTGAGCTCAGGAAGATGAGCCTTCCTGACTCCAGGCCCAATGTTCTATCCACTGTGGCACCTAGCTGTCCTAACATTCAGAGCTGCCCAAAATGGCAGCAGCTGCCTGGGGAGGGGCTGCTGGTTACCCATTCCCTGGGAAGTTGTAAAGGGGACTTTCGATCATCACTCAATGGCACCTCTGATGTTCTGTGGGTCAATTGGCTCAGAACAGAAGAAGGAGAATGTTATCATACATGTGTTAAAGTGCCATCCAAGGATGAGTTGATCTCATTATCACTGTTCCAAGGGGAACAAGCCACTGGCATATCAGGTTGGGGGAGGCCTGAGCAGGTGGTATACAGGAAGCTTAGGCTGCCCTGTGCAGCATTTCCTGGTTGCTCACTTACTGCTTGGACCCTCTGAGTCCCCTCCCCCTACCCAAGGGTTTGGGATTCCAGGAGAAGAGGGTTCTTGGGGGTGGGGGGAGGAAGCTAACTAGATAGCAGAGAATGCTTGGCACCCAGCAGCCAAAGACCACTTTCACCTCCCAGGGGCTTTTAGGACTGATTACTACCAGACTCAGCTGGACAGAGAGGCCCATGCTCACTAAGCTCTAATCTCAAGGGCCGTGTACAATGGCTGCCAAGCCTAAGTCTATGCTTCAGTGTTCCCTGCCATCTTTGATGGGGCAATCTCAAGGAGGCCCTTCAGACTGGCCTGCCACCCTTATCTTCCTGTAGGCCATCATGTCCAGGATAGAGGAGGGAAAGAGCTGGGCTGTGAGACAGTGAGAACAGTGAAGTTTGTTGGTGTCTTTGTAGCCCCAAAGTTTGACACAGGGGTCACACAACCAAGGATTGAATGAAATGGAATTGAGCCAAGCCCCTGCAACCCAAATGGACCCTTAGTCTAGAGGGGCAGGCGCTTGGCCTTACAATATTCCCCAAGTCTCTGCCTGTGACTAGAGGCTAGGTCAGAGGTCTTTGGAATGTCCAGAAGAGATTGGGCCAGGAATCAGGACACCCAACACTGCGTTGGACTGACTGCACAACCCTTGGAAAGTCAGTTCACCCCTGCTCAGAGTTCTAGTTTCTTCCTCCTTAAAATGGGAGAAGTAATACTTGTATTGGCTACTGCCCAGGGCTGTGCTGAGGGCAGCCCTCTGTAAAACTTCAAAGACTAGAAAGATGGGAGCTGCTGGCATCAGCCTCTGTATTGCTGACAGCAGAGGACCCGTGGTTTGCCTTTTGTGGGCACAATCTGAGAAGCCAGGGAAGGCACCAACCTCTGCCCCATGTGCCCAATTTAGGCCTGCCTGTATATGTGCAAGATGGACTGCCTGGAGCTCTGAGTCAGCCAGCCAGCTGGGGGAGTTGGGGTGTGAGAGGAGTGGACTAAGAAGGGAGGCCAGAGGGGGAGAACATCTGTTCAAAAATAAACACGGCCTCTTGCTAAATGGCCTAGAAAGTGTCTGGAAGAGGGGGCTCTGGGCTGTGAGGTTTCCGAGGGGGGTAAGCTCGGGAATGTTTTGTCTGGAGGGCCTGGGCCTGGGGGGCTCCCACATCCTGCACTTGGGCCACATCTGGGGAAGTCGTCTGCACTGGGGCTGAGGACTCCCCGAACACTCTCCGCTTTAATGACTCGTGGTGCCGCAAGAAGTGGACAAGTAATGACCATTCCAGGCGGCCCTCGGGAAGTGGCTGCCCAGCTGCTGGCTGGGGCTCCCAGACGGGCCCTGGAGTAAGGGGCATCCTGTGGGGCAGGCCCTCAGCTTTCCCCTCTTCTTTGAGCAAGGCTGAGGCCCAGTCTCTCTGGCTTGCATATAGGAGGGACTTTCTGTGGGTCTTGTCACCCTGGGGACCCAGTGGAAGCAGAGAATGATGGAGGAGGCTGGCCCAGAGAGCTGCCAGCATGGCCAGCCTAGAAGGAGGTAGAACTGGGCATAGATAGGCAGAATGGGGTGAGTTTGGCTAGTGATGATCTGTGGTCTGAGCCTTTGGATGCTAGTTTCTGTGCTTATGTTTCCTACCCAACCCCTAATCCAGTGGTCATTTCTGTGTGAGAAAGAAAGACTGTCTAGGATAAGGGATTTGGGTTTAGGAGCAAACTCATCGCTCCCAGCATAACGCCCTAGAAGCCAGGTCCTAACATAGGGCTACCCTCCAAGAGTGGAATGGCCCCACCAATCTGCTCCCAGCCTGGGGTATAATACCAGGTGGGAAGGGGTGAGGCTGAGCCCTGCAGAGTAGGGTTGACTTCAACTGGCCTTTGCTCCACTCAACTCAACCCAGTCTTTGTCTGCCTTGGCTTGATCTGCCCTGGCCTGCTCTGCTTAGCTCAGTTCAGCCCTGGTCTGTCATGGTCTGTCTTGCCCTGGCCTGGCCTGCTCTGCTCAGCTCAGTCCTGGTTTGTCCTGGTCTGTCCTGGCCTGGCCTGGCCTGGCCTGCTCTGCTCAGCTCAGTTCAGCCCTGGCCTGTCTTGCCCTAGCCTGGCCTGCCTGACCTGCTTAGCTCAGCTCAGCTCAGCCCTAGTCTGGCCTGGCCTGGCCTGCTCAGCTCAGCTCAGCCCTGGTCTGGCCTGGCCTGGCCTGCTCAGCTCTGCTCAGCCCTGGTCTGGCCTGGCCTGGCCTGCTCAGCTCAGCCGTAGTCTGGCCTGGCCTGCTCA
>NW_027185850.1:30447714-30499009 GCF_028583685.1 Petaurus breviceps papuanus | reverse complement strand
TGCCCTGCCCTGGCCTGCCTGGCCTGCTTAGCTCAGCCTCAGTCTTGGTCTGTCCTGGTCTCCCCTGCCCAGCCCTACCCTGGCCTGCTCAGCTCAGCTCAGCTCAGCCCTGGTCTGGCCTGCCCTGGACTGGCCTGCCTGGCCTGCTCTGCTTAGCTCAGTTCAGCCCTGGTCTGTCCTGGTCTGTCCTGGTCTGTCTTGCCCTGACCAAGTCTGTTCAGCTCAGCTCAGCTCAGTTCATCACAGCTCAGCTCAGCTTGGGCTCTTGCTCATAAAGCTGCAGGTGTGAGATGTTGTTATTTAGTCTAGAGCCTGGTATGTGACAGCCCTGGCCTGCTGCTGCTGTAGCCTAGACCCAGATAATTAGTCCATTACGACTCTCCCACCTCGGGCTGGGCTGGGCTAGGCTAGGCTAGGCTGGGCGGGGCTGGGAGGCCAGGCCGGAGGGGGGAGGGGGAAGCCCACCCTCAGACTCCTTGTAATTCCACTTCCTGTGTTTTATGGACCCTGGCTGTTGGGGGGCTGCTTCTCCAATTGCCCACCCCCACCTCCTGCCCATCAGCCCCAAGTAGGTTGCCATGGAAACCAAATGTTATTTCCCAGCTTTGCATTCAAACAATTTTGTCAAAGTTTTTCCACCCTCCCCCAGTGGAAAGGAAAAGCCCCAAACTGTGTATCTTGTGGGGTGGGGGGCAAGGGAGGGGGAGGTTATCTCTGTCCTCCGTCGCCCTAATCCCCTGGTCAAAGCCCTGACTCTTCTGCTCCTTCTCTGTCTCCCCCTCTCTATCTGTCTCTGTATGTCTCTGTCTCTTGTCTCTCCCTCCCTCTCCCCATTCTGTCTTTCTATCTCTGTGTCTCCATTTCTCCCTCTATCTCTCATCCTCTTTGTCTCTGTCCCGTCTCTCTCCCTCCTCCATGTCTCTCCCCCTTCCTTTCTGTTTCTCTCTTCCCATCTCTCTCTCCCCCCTCAGTCTCCCTCCCCCTTCTGTATCTCTCCCTCCTCCATATCTCTCTCTCCCACTTCTGTATCTCTCCCTTCTCTGTCTCTCCCCCCTCCTTCCTTTCTGTCTCTTTCCCCCTCTCCTCTGTCTGCCTCTCTCACTTATCTCGCTCCCCCTCTGCTTTCTCCCCCACCTCTTTGTCCCCCCTCTGCCTCTGTCCCCCCTCTGCCTCTGTCCCCCTTTCTCTGTCTCTCTCCCCCTCTGTCTCTCTCTATTTTTATTACACGCTTATCGCCTTTTCCCCTCCTGCTTTTGAAATTGATTTCCTTTCCTTGCTCCCCCTATTCAGGCCCTAAACGCTGAATGTTCGATATTTCATTTGAGGCCGCTAATCGCATTACTGCCCTTGACGTTTTACAGATATCATATTATGGGCGCAAATTTGGCAAATTATTAGCGCTGTAATGTATAGCTTGTCAGAGGTATTTAAGACGCTAAGAGCCCAAGGCTTATCGGGGTTAGCAGAGAGCTCTCATGGAGCTTTTGAAATGCAGAGAGCCCCTTATAAAGCACACTGACTCTCTCTTCAGCTTGTGAAAAAAGAGAGAGGGAGAGGGAGAGGGAGAGAAAAGGAAAAAAGGGGAAAAATGTCATCCGTCTATCAGAGGCTTCCAGGGCTGATAACAAGCGAATTCTTCTCTGTGGGCTTCACTGGAAATGTGAGAAGCTTTTAAAACATTTCTCAAGCTGTCTGGAAAAGAAAAAAAATCTTTATTGAAAGGATGTAGCAATCTTTTTTACTGTGGCCTACTTATCTCTTGGGGAAGAGTTCTAACAAGGAGATCCCCTGCTGGTCAGCAGCCTGAGGCAGACAGAGCCTGAGCCCCTGCCAGCCTGCCTGTGCTGGAGCAGAGCCAGACACTGAGTCCACAGGGCCTGGGGAGCCAGGTGCCAGGGCTTGGGCTGCCGGGTAGTGACTCTGGGACCCTGGCAGTGGGCAATGGCTCCAGGCTTAACTGAGGCAGAGAAAGTCCACTGAACCTGGGCCTGCTATAGTCCTAGCTGTGGGCCCTACCTCTGCTCCCCCAACCTAACTCAATGGGCACTTGTTGCTTGAATGGATGAATGTAGAAGTGCCTCTGTTTCTCCCAGTGCCCTCAGACTCAGCCTGCCCTATCCCTTCCCACACCTGCCTATTATGGCAAGCAATGAAGGCCTTCTCCTGACTGATCAGCTACAAATTCATCCCTGGCATGGGGCTCTCCTCTGATACAAGGTTGAAGAGCTTAGAGAGGGAGGGTCTCTAGAAAAGCCTACTGAGGGGATGAGAATGGAGGCTTCTTTCCAAATGCCTCGGCCTTTGCAGTCTCCTAGAGGCAGGCAGATGGAGACTGGAGGTAAAGGGAATTCCAAGCCCAAGGGTGACCACAGAGCTGACTTCTGGAGAGTCACTGGTAGGACTTGGGGCTGGACATGAGGGGAGAGGAACTGTCCTTTTGGTCTCCAGCTTTCAGCCTCCTCTCCCGCCTTCCATTCTGCTCCTTTGGAGACAAGGGAGTAGGTATGGCTAGCATAGCCTATGGGGTTGTTGGGCAGTCCCAGGAAATGTAGGATGGTAGCTTTTCCTATGGGGAGGGAGAAGGATTTCCCCAGCCTCGTGATATTTTATGATACTATGGACTTTAGAAAGTCAATGGCCAGCTGACTGCTGGCAGTGTCAAAAGTAGGAGGGAAGGGAACCCTGAACAGCTCACTGCATGGAGCAGGGACAGAAGTGGCACAAGGGGAAAGTGGGGTCTTCCTGATGTTCAGGACAATAGACAGCACCCCATCCATTCTGGTTATTCTCTGCTGTGCTAATAGTCACATGAGGTAGTCTCCCCTTTAGTCTAAGCTGCTCACTCCCACCCTGGAAGAGAAACTGGGGGTGGGGTAGGGGGAGCACAGGCTTCTGGCATCCCTGAGATGCCAGGATCAGCTCGAGGACACTGCCTACAGGAAGTTGTTCATGCTTGCCCTTCCTCTCATCCTTCTTATCACCTACCAGCTCCATGCCAACCTCATAGCTCCCTTTCCATCTCCTCTGCTGCCATTGTTCTAGGGGCTGCCACCACATAGGGTGACAAACAGACTTTCTCAATCACCTGTGTGTCACCTCCACCACAATGTCACATCCCAGACTGCATCATTCCACTCCCTACATGTGTTTGACCTTGAGCAAATCATTTCTTCTTTCTGGTCCTGTTTCTTTGTTTGTAAAAAGAAGGAATTGGCGTAGACGACCTCCAATGTCCCTTCCAGATCCAGATCTTAATCCTATGACTTTAAGACTTTACCACTTCCAAGACACCAACTTACAAATTAGACTCCCTAAACTTAAGAATTTGTCCTCCTCCTTCTCTTTTTCTTTCTTCTCTCTTCCTCCTCTTTCTCTCTCCCTCTATTCCTCCTCTTTCTCCATCTCCCTTTCCTCCTCTTTTTCTTACCCTTCCCCTTCTCTTTTTCCCTCTCCTTCTCCAAAGGTCTTAATCACTCTAGACTATTTTTTGTGTACATCACAATCTTTGGTATGCTTCCCTCATAATCCAACTTGATTTCCTCTGCTTTCATGCCCAGTCTTGCCACTGTAATGACTAACTGCCTCCCCCTCCACCAAAATCCCCAGCCTGGAGTATTGCAAAAGCTTCATAGTAGTTCTGCAGACCTCCATTCTTGCTTGCCTACAATCCACCCTTCAAATTACTGCCATATTTGTCTACCTTATGCAAAACAGCAGTTGATCTGCATTGGTAGAGGTAATTTCCTTGCCAGGAGTTTCTGATACCAGTAAAATCACAGGTCTAGACCACTACCCAAAAAAGCAGTATCAAATGATGGGGCCACCACAAAATCCAGAAGTTTCTAAGCTGGAAAGGACCTCCAGGCTGCAGAATCCAGCCTGTCCTTCCACAGCCTCCCCAAGAAATAGCATCTGGTGAAACATCCATTTTAAAGCCTGTAGGGAAACAGTTCAGTCTACTTAGAAACAAGTCCAAGTGTGAGGAAAACTTCCCTAGCATTGAGCCTGGGAGCGCTTCTGTGTTCCAAGTTCTGCTGTGAGGCCCCCATCAATCAGTCAATAAGCCTCCATTAACAGATGGAAAAGACCCTGGGATTCTCAAGTTCTATCTGTATCTGACCAAGCACAGCCTTTAAAATATCCCCAAGGGAGGGGCGGATATCCATTCTCTGACCAAAGGCTGCTAGTGTGGTTCCCAAAGCCTTCTAGTCCTTCAAATACTTGAAGACAATAATAAAACCACAGCTCAGACATTCCTGGGGCACTTGGATAGATGTTACCTCCCTGGAGCCTCACTCCAGCCCCAGAAGTAGGTACGACAATGGACATTTTACAGAAAAGGAAGCAGTAGGTCCCCATTGTCCTTGGAATAAATGACACAGCTCCTCTGATCTCTATCTCAAATCCTCTAGTGTGGCTCCAGCCTGCCTTCCCAGGACTCCCCCATATGTACTCTATGTGCCAACCCTTCTGGTCTACTGGGGCCATTCCCCGCACATGACCTTCCCTCTCCAGCTACTATGCATTTGCTCACACTGTACCCCATGTACCCCTCCTTACCTTTACCCTTCGGAGGCTTCCTGATTGCCCTAATTGTTAGTGACCCACAGCCATCACTGTATTTCCTTATCAGAGAACATTCTAGGAGGGAGGGGTTCCTTCAGGCCAGGGACCTCACCTTTGTGCTCGTCCCCATAATGCTCAGCTTAGTACCTGGCACATAGTAGGAGGAGAAAGGGAGGAGGAAAGAAGAAAGGAGTGCATTTAAGCTTGTGAAGTTGACATTTTGAACCCAAGCAAAGGGTTTGTGTTCGGAGGTCTAAGGTGTGACATTATAGGAAGGGTATGAATAGGTTGGAGACAGAGAATTCGACTTCCAGCACTGTGACCACAACCCTGTGATTCTGATTCTCTGTCCTTACATTTGTTCCTAATCGACATCATCTTCTCAGATTCAGTCTACCATTCTAGTCTGTCAAAATATTTTCACATCCTGACTATCATCTGACATGTTAGCTATCCCTCCCAGCTTTGCATCATTTGCAAATCTCATAAGCCCGACTGGGTAAAGCTGGAGACTGAGATAGACCCTACCAGAGCCACTGACACACGAGAGACCTCCAGCTATGACTTGGATTGTTCTATATATCCATCTACTTCCTGGAGTCATTACTCCATGGGCTCCTACCTTCTCTTATTCTCCCAATTCCAGTGACACTGAATCCTCTACTGCCCAAGTAAACCGTTCGTTCCCCAACCCTGACTTCCTGCTCTTTCATCCCAATCCATATCAACCCTGTTCCTCCCATGTTCCACCCTAGATATGCCCACCCCTTCTGTGCCCTCTGAAATTCCTACTTCATAACTAACAAACTTCCTTTTCTTTTAAACCTTTTCCTCTCCTGCTCCTCCAATCTTCTGTCACTCACAAATACCTGGCTCCCCCCAGATGACATTTAATCCCTGACCATGCTTTCCAGGTGATGGGTTCTCTTGAACCCCTGACTCACTGGTCCCTGAAATGGAGTCCAAATACTCTCTGGGAGAATTAGTCCCCTTAAGACTCCTGCTACACCACGATCACTCAGTGACATCTTTTTTGAGGTTCACTTTATCTAAATTTATCACCGAATCCAGATCCTGGTGGCCCTTATCTTCCAGCTCCCAAGACATCCTCCCTCCTTTGTCACTGAGTTCAATGCAGGACTCCCAGTCCCCATCCCTGCCCCAGTTCCTGATCTCACAGGAGGGGATGTTACTCTACAAGGTGAAATTCTCTCAAATATCTTCCAACTCCTTAGTCTACTCACTTCACATGCATGTCCTAATACATCTACACACAGAAAGTCCCTTGTGAATGTCACCCAACACTGTACTCCCATGATGAAGAACTGAAATTCCTTTATCTGACCATGATCTATGGTTAAATATTCTCTTATGCCTTACTCCTCCTGAAACTATTCTTCATCCTCACTGTGATCTCTACTTTTTCCATCCCTCAATTCTCTCCCAAGCCATCCACCTATGCTGACCATACTTTACTCTCTTCCTATTCAATACTCCACTAACCTCTACTCTCAAATCCCTTCTTCTCTTGTCCTACCAATACTCATGCCTTGCCCAATCCTAGCTTTGGGGTACTCCCACCATGTGGCTTCTTTATTCCTACTGTCTTGTTGCCAAACAGAGCTACAGCAACCATGCTGACTGGGTTCATTACAAATATATGCTATCTAGCCACCACTGGGTCCTCACTGAAGCAAGACAGTCCCTTTACTCTTTTCTAATAAGTTCTATATCCCATTTACCAAAACAATTGTTCCAAACCTTCATGCATCTCCTCTAAACTCTGGCACTGACCCACTATCACCACCCTCTTAGCAGAGGACCTCAATTCATAATTTACTTAGAAAATCAGGGCCATTTCCCTTGACTTTCCTACACTTCCATTCTCCTCATCTCATGGTATTTCTATGTCATCCTTGACTATCTCCTCCTTCACCCTTGTCTCCATGAAAAGGTGGCCTTTCTTCCTCACCACAGCCAAAACCTCATTATCCACCCTGGGTCCCATCCCTCCTGTCTTCTCCAGCAGATTGCCCCAACTATCATTCCTACTTTCTCTGTAATCTTCAGTGCTACCTCCCCATCTATTGGTTCCCTCTCTACTCCCTACAAACACACTCAAATTTTCCCCATTCTTAAAGAAATTCTAATGAGATGCAACCATCCTTAATAGCTTGTCATGATATCTCTCCTTATCTCAACCAACTCCTTGAAAAAGCTCTACACACTCTTTGTCTCTATTTCCTCTCCCCTCACATTCTTCTAAACCCTCAGCAGTGTGACTTCCAATCTTATCAATCAAGTGAAATTGCTCACTGCAAAGTCACTAGGGATCTCTAATTGCCAAATCTGGTGGCCTTTTCTCAGTTCTCAGCCTTCTTGACCTCTCTCTAGCATGTGACAGAGCTTACTCCCTTACTCCCTGGACTCTTTCTTATGTCTGTGTTTTCATGACCCAGCTCTCTCTTGGATTTCCTCTTCCTTGTCCAACTGTTCATTTTCAGTCTCCTTTTCTTTGTACTTGGTGTCCCCCATGCCTGGAATTCTCTCCCTCCTGACTTCCACCTTTTCATTTCCCTGGCTTCCTTCAACACTCATCTGCCTTCTGCAGGTGGTGCTCTCAGCTGCCTTCCCCTTTGAGACTGACTTTCATCCACTCTGTATATCCCATGTATGTGCCTAGTTATTTCCATATAATCCCGTCTATCAGAATGTGAGGTTCTTTCTTGGAGGCAAGGACTGTTCTTGTCTTTCTCTGTGTCCTTACCACATAGCAGAGAACTGAGTATTTAATAAATGCTAGGTTGACTGACTGACTGACTGACTGACATGAATGCACTACACACTGAGTGTAGCCTTAAGCTCCATCCTGATCCTTCTCTTTTCTCTGTATACTCTCTCATGAGGTGATCTCATCAGCTCTTGAGGGTTCAATCATCATTTCCATCAGATAATTCCCAGATCTATCTATTTAGCCCTAGTCTTTCTCCTGAGATCCAATCTGCATTACCAGCTATCCAATAGACATTTCAAACTGGATATTCCATAAAAACCTCAAAGTCAAAATGTCCCAAAGAGAATTTCTCTTTCCCACCAAACTACCCATCTTCCAAACTTGAATGAAATGAATTAATGAAAAAACACTTAGGTGTTCATGGTGTGTCAAAGCATCCTGCCAAGTCCTGGAGTTACAAACAGAACAGTAGGACAGTCCCTGATTTCAAGGGGCTCTCCTTCTAATGGGGAGGTGACAAATAGGGAACAAATGTGACAAATCAGATGGAAACTTCTTTATTTCTCTCAAGGGCACCACCATCCTTCCGATTATGGATCCAGGATCATGACCTGTGTCATCCTTGACTCCTCACTCTAACTCATCCCACATAACCAGTCACCAAATCTTGTTTCTATTGTTGTTGTTGTAGGCAATTGTGGTTAAGTGATTTGCCCAGGGTCACACAGCCAGTAAGTGTCTGAGGCTGGATTTGAACTCAGGTCCTCCTGAATCCAGGACTGGTGCTGTATCTGCTATAGCACCACCTAGCTGCCCCCCACCCCAGGTACATATAGTTCTCTGCACTCACATACAGCGCAACCTTGGTCAGGCCTTCATGAGATAATGGTCTTGGTGAAGGAGTCATTAATCAAGGAGGAGGCAGGGAAGGGTCTTTGGTGTGGAGGTCACTGCAGGATGGGATAACTGTTGGTGAAGAGGCAGAGGAAGAGAAAGAGGAAGATTGAGGTCCAGAGATCAAGTCCACACATGAGAGGGGTGAAAAATAGCTGGGTCCCTTCCTGAAACAGTGGTTCTGGCAAAGGAGTCAAGAATCAAGAGATTGTAACCTCCCTGGCATTTTTCAAGACAATTCAAATCCCACCTTCTGCACGAGGTTTTTCCCAGTCCCTGTCCCTGTCTCTCCCTGCTGCCTCATAGCCTCTGAAATTCCCTTCAGTTTATTCCATATACATCTTCTTGTGTGTACATAACTCTTTACATGTTACCTTGATTTGGCCTTTTTTTGTATCCCCTATGCTTAGAAGAATAATGCCTGGCATACAGGCGATGCATAATAAATACTGGTCGACTGACTCGCCTTTAGAGTGCAAGCTCTTTTGAGATAGGGACGACTTCATCTTTGTCTTTTTATTCCCAGAACTAAAGGAAGTGCTTGGCACATAGTAGGCTGGTTGATTGATTGAGTGATTGATCTATGCCTTTTTCTATATCATTGATTAAAATGTTAAATGGCTTGGGGCCAAGCACCCCCTCAGAGACCTCTTTCCATTTGACATTAAACCATTAATAACTCCCCTTTTAATCTTCCCATTCAACCAGTTCTGAAATCAAATAACTACACTCTCATCTATCCCACATTTTTCTCCCTTGTCCATAAGAATAACATAATAATAGCTATCATTTATATAGTGCTTTAAGGTGAGAAAAGCACTTTCCAAATATTATCTCATTTAATCCTCACAACAAGCCTGGGATGTAGGGGCTGCTATTATCTCCATTTTTACCAATAAGGAAACTGAGGCAGGCAGTGGTGAAGAAGTCCAGCTAGTACACATCTAAGGCAGAATTCCAATTGTAGATTTTTTCCTTCCTCCAGGTCCAGTGTTCCGTCCACCACACTGTCTACATCCATACCATTTCCCTGATGTTCCAGTTAGTAACCTTGCCCCAAAAAAGAAAGAAATGAGGTTAGATTGACACTACATGGTTTTAAATGAGGCCATACTGGCTCTTTGTGATTACCTCCCACGTGGACTATTTCACTAGCTGCTGGTAGGTCTGCCTGCCTCAAGTCTCTCTCCAGTCCAATCCATTATCCTCTTAATTGTCGTACTAATCTTACTAATCTTGCCCCTCCCTCATTCAATCTCAATGACTCCCACTTACCCCCAAGATCAAGTAAAAGATCTTTTCTTTGGCTTTCAAAGCTCTTTAACGCCCCCCCCCCCCACACACACACACACTCACACACGAACATCTTGTCTGCACAGAGCGCTTGTGTGCCATCTCCCCCTCTAGACTGGGAGCTCCTTGGGAGCAGGGGCTGTCTTTGATCTCTCTCTGGTTCTCCAGCACTTAGCACAGTGCTTGGCTGGCACATAGTGGGTACTTAATCCACACTCCTTAACTGAAGGATTGCTTCCTTCTCACTCACCCCCCACCCCCCTTTCATAATCCAGCTAAGAAGCAAAGTCTTTCCCACTAGTCTGCCGTCTGCATTTTGCACTTCTTTCTGGTTTTTGAACATTTCAGCCTTTGTTCCTCCCCCAGATCACTTAAGTACATCCTCTATTCCAACGGTGGCTAGTAGTCACAGCTGTCCAGTCTTTCAGTCCCAGAGAGCATCCTTCATCTGGTTGGGTGACGTGAACTCAGTTCAGCTCCATTCAATGTACTCCTGCTCCAACAACCTTTATTAAAGCACCCTAAACTTGCAGGGTATTGTGCAGGGATGGGAAGGGAAGCCTGGGAAGCCAGGGAAGCCTGAAGGCCACAGGCCACACTTAAGGACCCAGAAGGTCACATGTGGCCTTCAGGCCACAGGTTCCCCACCCTTGTATCTACCTACCTGGAGCAACAGCCCCTTCCTCATCTCTAGGTCTCTTCTCCCCAGTATAACTTTTTAGGATCCCTTTTTTGTGGGTCTTAATTCTCCTTGTTAGCCTTAGCTCATTCTGAACATTAACACTGCTGACATCCCTCTTCCAGCACTGCGACACACCTTAATATTCATCTTCCGTCACCCCCCTGGCTTCTTTCTTTTGTTCAGATCATTTTAAAATCTGCGGTGGTTGATGAGCTCCCTATGTATCCACATCAGTCACTTTTGACAACACCTTGAAAGTAGAGATGGTTTCCTTCTTTATTCTTGTGTTCTAGGGCCTAGCATAATGCTGAGGGCATAGAATGTATTTAATAAATGACTTGTTGATTAATTGGTTGATTCCTCATCATAATTGTTTCTCCTTGTGTCTCTTTGTCTCCCGGTGTCAGAATTTCATCTTTAAAAGCTTCTTGTTAGGGGCGGCTAGGTGGCACAGTGAATAGAGCACTGGCCCTGGAGGCAGGAGGACCCAAGTTCAAATCTGGCCTCAGACACTTAATACTTACTAGCCATGTGACCTTGGGCAAGTCACTTAACCCAACTATCTGCCCTCCTCCCTCCAAAAGGGGGGGAGAGAGCTTCTTGTCCTTCTTGGGTTGAAATCACTGTGCAATCCTGGTACACAGAAGGTACTTCATAATTGTTTGCTTGCTTACCAAGCCCTAGCAATTCTACCTCCGAATATCTCTGGCATCCATTTTCTTCTCTCTGTTCCCACTGCCATCTCTCATCAAGATTATTATTTTATTATATTATATTATGTTATATTATATTATATTATATTATATTATATTATATTATATTATATTATCTTGTATTATCTTGTATTATCTTTTTTTTTTTTGTTTTTTTTGAGCAAGAATGGAGGGCATTGGGGTTAAGTGACTTGCCCAAGGTCACATAGTTAGTAAGTGTTAAGTGTCTGAGGCTGGATTTGAACTCCTCACTCTAGGGCCGGTGCTCTATTCACTGAGCCACTTAATAGCTGCCCTTATCTTTTATTATATTGTGTTGTATTTTTCGCACCCACCTGGACTATGGAATAACCCCTTCACAAGGCTTCCTGCCTCTACCTTCTCCCTCTCTACTACCTGGGTTAGACCTCACCTACAGGACTGTATTCTGTTCTAGGCAGGGGGAGATAAAGGAACAGCATTTATTAAGTACCTACTTTCTACTAAGCACTTTTTATAAATACTTCATTGGATCCTCACAACAACCCTTCAAGGCAGGAGCCCCATTTTACAATCCAGCAAACAGACAGAGGTTAATTGACTTGCCCAGGGTCATACAGCTAGTAAGCATCAGAATCCAGATTTGAACTCAGCTCTCCTTGACTACAGTCTCAATTCTCCAACCACTGCACCAGCAGCTGCCTCTGAAGGACATTAATAAGCCAGGGACCATCCAGCGGAAGGTGAGCAGGATAATGTGATAAACTGAGGCCATACCCCATAAGAATTGGTGAAAGGAACTGAGAGAAGTTTAGCCAGAGGAGAAGAAGGGGGGCATAATAATATCTGACATGTTTATAAGGCTTTAAAGTTTGCAAAGCACGTCCCATATATCATCCCACTGGAGCCTCACAACAACCTTGAAAGGGGTTATTATTCCTACATCTTCTCCAGGTACAGAAACAAGTTTTGAGAGATTCAATCACTCAGCCATGGTCTCACAACTAGGGATTGGAGAAAGCAGGATTTGAACCCAAATCTCCCTGAGTCCTGGCCAGGAACTTCTCTCCACCAAGCTACTGCCTCCGAACACACTAAGAACTGTCTTTTGGAAGACAGCTAAGGTTCTGCTTGGCCCTGGAGTGATGAGTGGGAGGGGCCGGCTCCAGAGCTGGGAGGCTCCTCTTTCTTTGAGGCCCAGTGCCCCCTTGGGAATTGGACCAGGAAGGATTCTGTTCAGGTCTGAGTTGGCCTAGATGCCAATACGCCCCTCCCAGCTCTGCAGTCAGCCCTCTCCTATCCCTATGCTGAGAGTACCAGGAAGACCATATTCTATACAAACTTTGTTTAATGCTGGAGTGACACGGGGATAGTTGGAGGGAAGGGAAGAAAAGCAAAGTCAGAGCCAAGCCCAGAAACCTGGAGGAGTCTAGGAAGCAAGGGCTCCTGTTTGCCTGGCTGCTCCTCTCCTTAATTTGAGCTGGGTAGGGCTGGCAGCCAGGGACCGGCCACCCCCTACCCCAGGACATCGGTCCTTTTCCTTTGGGCACACAGAGAACAAAGAATGGCCCTTTCCTGGAGTTTTCCTAGGAGGAAGCAGCTAGTGAAATGCTCCCGGGCTGGGTCAGAACTGGAGAGGTCCTCGGTAGAAGTTTGTAGCGAGGCATGGCCCTTCTAGCCAAGCCTCCCAAGCAGCCTCGACCCTAAAGATGAGGGTCCCGTTCCCCAGCGGAGGCCCAGCTGGGCTCTAGGCCGGAGGTCTCCAGGCGGATGCAGGGCCAGGCCGGGCCGGCTCAGCTCCCCAGCTTCTCCCGAAGGGGCTGTGCCGGCCTGTTCGGGCTGAGGATGGGCTGGGTCTCTTCCTCCTACTTCACGGCCGCCTCTCATGAAATGGCGCTTCGGTAAGTGCTACTTAAGGAAACACATGGTCTGCCCCTCGACGGGAGCCCCCTCCGCCTCTCCCCACCCCCCCACCAACACCTTTCTTTATTCCGTCCAAACCTCACCGAGGGGAATTCGAAGCAACTGCGGTGATAAATCCGCCTCCAGATAATTGGCAAGAAAACAACACTTGTGCAGTATATAACGTTTTATGGCGGTTTCATGTACTTTATTATAATACTAATGAGCAGTTATATTTCAGGAGCTAACTGCACGCGGGATTGCTTGTTAGCATGATACAAAATGGCATTGCAAACAGCGCGAGCCCGCACGCCGCCCGCCTAGCCTCCCCCACCGAGCTCCCATTGGCACTCAGTAATTAGTATGCAAATGAGGCCCCGGGACCACACAAGTTCTAGTATATTACAAGGGTTTTATTACGCTCTTGCGAGTAGATGATGGAAACGGCCCATGACAGTGTTTATCTCGCTCCCTCTCTCTTGCCTTCCCTGTCTCTGAGTGTGCCCCCCAACTTCCCTCCTCCCCTCGCTCGCACACCCATGTGGGGTGTGTGCAAACACACACACTCCCGTCCCGCCGCCGGAAATGATGGCGCAGCTCCGATCCTCGCCTTGCAGTCGGGTCCTCGGGATCCAGAATCCCGCTCGGAGAGGTGGACAGCTCCCCTCCTCCCAGGCTCTGGTTGGACACTCAGCATGGGCATCAAGTTCGAGGGGGCGCTGGGGTTCTACCCCGGCCTCCAGGAACATGGAAGCCTGCTCTTCTCCAGGCCTGACTGCTGCCTTCTCTTTGGAGTCCTGTCGGTCTGTGTGAGGTTTCCAAAGTTGAGCCACAGATTTCACTGTCTGAAATCATCAACTGCTTGGAAATGGGTGGTCCATGGTCCAAGTGACCAACAGTGTCTCTTTCCTCCTCCCACCGAGGGGCAATAGTGCTTCCCCCTGGCCTGAGAGTTGGGAAGATTGGCCACCCGTATGATGTCTGTAGTCTAGGGTTTCTATCAGTGGAAGGGCCCTGGAATTCCAGACAAATCATTTCCTGCAGGAGCAAAATTCAGAAGTGCCATGCTGTGCGTTCCTAGATGGTTCACTCTCTAGGCTTGGTCTCAGTCAGTCAACAAGTATTTACTAAGAACCTACTATGTGTCGAGTACCTTCTTCTAACTATTAAACCATGAAATCTTAGGGATCATCTTGTCCAGCCTTCCTCCCATGTAGGAATATGCTCTACAGCCATCCTGACAGGGCCATTAATCCTCTTCTTAAACACTGCTTGTGATGGGGAGCTCACTACTTCATAAAGCAGTTCATTCCACTGCTGCCTGGCATTAATTAGTCCTCTCATCCACTCCCACATTGGAAATGCCTCTGTCTTGAGGGCTGCCCTCCTGACTAGTAAGACCACCAATTCACGAGGCTGAGCCTAGTCACACTCATTTCATTCCTGACCCAACTCACTCTCCAGACTTCTCCTTCTACACCCACCCCAATCCTTCCAGGATATGTCTTACCATTCTGGTCACCCCCTCCCCACTCTAAACATGCTTGTCAACTTCTCACTGATAATGAAAGCTGAGAATGTGGCCCAACCTTCCAGAGTAGTCCCAGGAGGGAGCCACCCTCCCTTTCTTGGAAAGACTCTTCTCTCAATGCATCACAGTGACATTTGGGTCTACCATGATCTACTAATTCATACTGGGTGTGCTGGCCACTAGATTCCTGAGCTTTCCCCAACATGGGGACTGACTGTCCTGTTCCTACCATCCTGTATTCAACTAATTTGGAGAACTCAAACCCAGAACTTTCCACACATCCCTGTTGGACCTTTTCTTGTTTGCTTCAGCTATCATGGCCTGATGGGCTCTTTGGGGATCCTTTATATTAGCTGATCTTGCAGGCTCAGTTCTCCCCACAAAACTAAGTGTGACTAATTATGTGTGTGGCCATCTTCTTGGTCTTGTGGGGTCCCCACAGGGCACTGATCTGGAGACACAGATCCCATCTAAATCATTTCTAGAGAGAGAGAAACAAAAGGGAAAAGCATCCTGAACCTGCTTCCCCTTTTCAGGCTTATGTCCTTTGAACCAAGCCTACCACACTCTGGTCCCAGGCTTGTCCTTCTGACAGCCTCTTGTCTAGCAGCTCCCCCTCAGCTACTATCCCTCATATCTTGTCATCTTATTTCTTGTGGCAAAAATAATTACAAGGTAATATTAGTGTCAGAAATCATTGTGTCAACAAGGTATCTATCTGCCCAGGGCACTGCCAGCTCTTTAGACTAAGCCAGTGATAAGCTAGATTTCTCAGTGTTCCCCCCATATCCCTACCCTACCCCCCCCCCGCAGGGGATTCAGACCTAACCCCTAACTCCTTAGCTCCTCCCTTTACCTCTCCTAGGAACTGGAACCCCCAGCTTTAGGCTACTTCCCTCCCAGTTTCTCATTGAGGGGAGAGAAGACGTGATGGGGCTTCCCTTCTCCTTCCACCCCAGGGTCTTTGGCTTTGGCTATGACCCATATTTTAAATCCTTGCTCCACCCTCAACCAATCAGGAGTAATCACCAACATCTGATTGGGCCCTAGTAGCCCACTCTGCCAACTAGTTCCCATGAGATTAAAACATCCCAGAGCTAGAAATTAGTAGATCAAGAAATTCCATCCATCTCATTTTACAGATGAGGAAACTGAGGGAGATTTTACAGATGAGGAAACTGAGGCCTAGAGGGAGGAAGGGACTTGCCCAGAAGTGAACATGGACTGACTTAGTAACTGCGTTATCACCACCACAACACCTACCAAAGTCAGAGAAATGTTCAAGGAAATACAATTTCCGGTCCCCAAGAATAGTCCCGACATTTCCAATGCATTCTTTCTGGGTTGATCGATATGCTGAATAGAGTAAGGCTAAGAACCAAGCTCTACGGTCACTGGAGAGCCTCCTTCAGGCTGATATCCTCTTGGGTCCAGTTGTTTAGCTAGCTATAAATTCACCAAAATACACAAGCGTTTGGGCAACATCTCAAAGGAGACTGTGGTTAAATTGGTAAAAGGCCACGACATTCCTCCGACCTGCATGGTCTCCCAAGACCCCAGAAACCTCTTAACCGAAGCTCCAGGGATGGGTGCTCTGGAGAAAAACAGGGAGGGGAAGAGGCCTCTAGCAGGTCTCCCTGATCTGAGCAGCAAAGACCTGACTCGCCTTGGAGAAGGCAAAGGAATCAGATAATCTAAGGAATCCTTCTTCACACACACACCCATGGTCACCTAGCCTTGGGCTCTTTCCCTCCCTCCCTAAATTAACGGGGATCTACTTAACTCCCCAGTAGAACACAAGCAGCTGGAGGGCAGGAACCACTTCATTTTTGTCTTCGTCTTTATATGCTTAGTACAGGAGTAGGTGCTTAATAAGTGAATCCTATTGTTTTGATAAATAACAAACAAATCCATTAGATTGTGAGCTCCTTGAGGACAGGGACTGACTTTTGCCTCTTTTGTATCCCTTTGTATCCCTAGTCCTCAGCACATTACCTAGCACATAGTAGGCTCTTAATGTTTATTGACTGGTCACTTGAAATGATTGTGGAATTGAATGACTCTAGTGACCCACTAGAGCCTGGGTACCAGGCTCCAGCCCCAATATTAACTAGTTGTGTGACCCTGGGTAAGTCTATTAACATCTCTGGCCTTAGGTTTCAGGACCAATCTGTAGAATGAGGGGATGAGGCCCCTTCCAGCTCTACATCTTTGATCCTATGACCACAAGCCTGGGTACACACTGCCAAACCCAGTCCCACTGTCAGATTGATGTATCTATGACCCATGTGAAGCTCCTACTGAACCTTTCTTCTCCATGAAAACTTCCTTGATTTCCATGAGGTGGAGTCTTGGTTCTCCTCAAGGCCTAGCAAATGCCCCACTGGCTAATTAGAAAATGGAGATCTGAAAAAAGAAGGAAAATGGAAATCTGATTAGAATACATGTGGCATTTGATTGGGTTGGATGGTGCTTGGGGCTAGGTACGAAGTCACCCATCCTATCAAGTGCCTGAGTGTTTCCTGCACACTTTGACTCATGATGAACACTGGCTTTGCCCAGCATCAGTTGGTTCCCTTTAGCTGGCACAGTGCCAGCCTCAGCACTAAATGTAGAGGTGCCCCCCACCATGAGTTTGAAAGCTAAGACAGGTGCATCTGAGGCAGACGGGATAACACAAACACTGAACTAAATGAATGTGACTCCCCCTCCATCATTGACAAAAAGTAAACCGAGGCAAAGATAACCACAGCAGCCACAATGATCCTAGCAGCTGATAGTTATGCCATGCCCATTTACAAAAATGTAGGCTAGAGTATGAAAGGGAACTGTGCCAGGTAAGAAAGTGGTAGCCTGCTTCTCTTCAGAGTAATCAGAGCAGAATGCAGCAAAGAGGCAGGGTTGAAGGGCCTACCTGAATGGGGAGAGAGTTTGGTGAACTGGTAGAAGAGTTTGGAAGACAAGATGTCTAGGTGAAGGAAATATTGATCCCAGGGCTTGGCAGGGAAGCAGGAAACCAGTGATATCATAGGTGCCTCACCCTGGAAGACAGAAATGAAGGGGGCACTTGACTTAGCCGAGAATAGGGAGCAGAGCCCATGCCATGCCAGGGCAGAGACAAGGCACAAGCCACATTGAGCAGTGGAGACAGGGACCATATGTAGAGGCAATGTCTAGTCTTAGACTGAGGGTGAGGCTAGAGAGAGGGAGATGAAACTGACCTGGAAGACAGAAAGAAGGCAGAAGCAGCAGGATGGGTAGAAACACCTGGCCCTGTTGGACATGTGGCATCAAGGGGAGCACATGGAGAAATGAAGTCTCTGTCCATGTTTCTGACCCTGAGCAGTTGGGCCAAGGGAGGGGATGGGAGGCTCTGCTCCATGCAGGCCCTTTGACGTGCTGGTCCCCACTTGAGATCCCAGAGCGATATTCACCCAGAAAGTAGCAGTGGCCTGGGACTCTGCCAGACATTAGGTGAGGTGGACTGTCGGATCAAGCTCCATAGCGGAGACCCAAGACCAAGGATCAGCAAGCCAGACTCCACAAGTCCTGGGGACAGAAAAAATGGGCCCCATGAATCCTCAGCATAAAGAAGAGGAGAAAAAAAATCTGTGTAGCAGGCAGTTTTTGTAAAGCGTTGAACTGTACCACACATCACCTCCTGACAGGCCCTGATGTTAGCTCCTGGAATGGATCGCAAGAGACTCATTAGAAAAAACAAATATTATCGCACGCTGAAGTGATTTATGGAGAAAAATGAAAAATTTGGTGTTGTTACGTTGCCTCTCCCTCACTCCCCCTCTCCTCTGCTTTCCACAGGGAAGTTATTTATGGCTGCAGCCCCTTAACAAGAGAACAGCAAGGCTCGGTGCTGATCACTCCTGCAAACGGCCTACATTTGATTTTTATTAGTGACTTAAAGCTTCTCTTATTTGCTTTATTGTCCTGGGTGAACTCAAATGCATTTTAATGCCCGCTGCTTAGGCCTTTGCTGGTCCTCCAGCCTCCACCCCCAAGCAGCCACGGCTGGGGCTGGGTCCAGAGTCATGACCAGAAGAGACTGACCGTGAGCTTACTGAATGTAGGGGCAAGGGCAAGCCGTTAGCTGGACTGGCATAGGGCCAAAATGTGGCTAGGGTGCTTAATGAACACTCTGATGATAAGAGGCCACGAATGGGGCCACTGAGGAGAGGCGGGGTAGGCTCAAGTGCCTGCTTCCCAGTGTGCAGGCAGACTCTTTATCCAGGTGGGGAAGGATGGGGTTATCTCCAAGGAAAGATGAAGGAAGTCTCCCTCAGGGGTGGTCAGTCCTCTAGCCATCTACTTCTGTCCTTCCCATCCCACAGGCGTGCCAAGGCTCCATATCCCCGAGGAGGGAACCAGCCATTCAGCTTGACCTTGAAAACTGGGATAGGCCATGCTCTGCCATTTCGTCTGGTGACAGGGAGCTCGCTACCTTCTAGCCGTTCCATTTTCAAACCTCTCATAGAGTTGGGAAGATCCTCAGTGTTGAGGTGAACTCTGCTCCCCTGAAGCATTCTCACTGGCAGTCTTTAAGTACTTGAAGGCAATGATCATGCTCCCAAGCTCCTTTCCTCCATGAGTCATCTCCAGTTTATCTATCACTTGTACATAAATATTGTTTGCATGATGTTTCCTCTATTAGATTGTGAAACCCTTGAGAGCAGATCTTTGCCTTTCCTTGGAGCCCCAGCCCCTAGCGCAGTATCTGGTACATAATAGACATTTAATAAATGCTTGTTGATTTGACTTGGATATGCCTGACCTCAGCCAGACTGATTAGGGAAGAGTTTGGCTGCCGGAGAACCTTTCCTGGGTCAGAGCTCAAAGCTTCCATCCCAGGCCCGAGACAGATCTACTCTTTGTCATCCCAGCTCTCACTTCAAAGGGACTTTTCTGCACTGGTACCTATGAGATCGGGGTTAGATTGTCATACTTATTATACAAAGGAGGAACCAGCCTGAGGCTCCTACAAGGGAAGAGATTAACTACAGCTGGCAAGGCTGCTGTCCACCATATACAGACCTGCCAACTCTCTACAGTCTCCTGCAGCCTCTAATCCCATGTTCCACACATTCTCCTAGGTCCTCAGGACACAAAACACAGAAAGGAAAAATTAATCCTGGCTGGCCCTCAAGGAGCTTAGGTTCTGGGGGGAGATATGTAATAAGTAAGATACACAAAGTGTATGTTATACAAAGTAATATACTTATATGACTACAACATATACAGAATATATACAAAGTTAGTCCAAAGTAATTTCGTTGTGGGGGTGGGGAGAAGCTCTACCAGCTAGGCTTGGGGAGCATCAGGGAGGGCTTTCTGTAGGAAGCGACCTGAATTTGAGGGGAGCTGGGGATTCTAAGAGGCTGCCGTGAAGAAGAAGAGTATTGCTGGCTTGGGAGAAAATTAGGACAAATGGAGGAAGACGGAAAATGCAACAAAGTATTTGCCTTCTTTCCCTTAAAAACAAACAAGCCAGGAGCTCAGCGCCTGCGCAGCCCTGAGGCTTTCTTCCTGCTCGCTTGATTCCTTGGAAGTCGTCTGAAAAGGCTCAGCGCTGGCAGCGGCCACTTTACTCTTCTTCTCCGCGCTACTTCTCACCTGTCACAGCTCATTCTGCCAGCTGCTGCCTCTGACACTTATCTCACTGAGCCTTTGTGGCTGTTCTCAGTTACCAGCCTTCACTTCCATTTTTTGTTATCTGGTCACCAGTGAAAGGCTCTGATTGTGTTTCTTCTTGCTCATCCCATCTCCCAAAGTCAGCTCCTCTCTTGGCTTCCTGCACAAAATCCTGGAACCGCAACAGGTCACAGTCAGGAATTGTCTTCAGCAACCACCTTTACTTTACAAGTCTGTGAACTTGGGCTTTTTAAAAATTATTTTGGATAACTTTTGTAGAATAATTAATTTCCCTTGTAAACCTGTGCATTTTATTGTGTGCATTTAAAAACAGAATTCTGAGAAGGGATGCCTAGGCTTCATCAATCATGTGCCCAAGGAAGATTCCAAAACACATCAAAAGGTTCAGACCCTTCTCCCCATCTAGTCTAGACCATACTCCCAAAGGAATCCCCACCACAATATGGCCAACAAATCCAGCCTCAATGGGAAGACCTCCAATGAAAGGGAAGACCCAATCAATCAGTGATCAACCAGCATTTATTAAGTGCAAGGCACTGGGAAGAAAAAAACAAAACAAAAAAAATGAAACAATTCCTGCCCTCAAGGAGTTTCCATTCTATCTGGAGAGACAACATGAATGCATTTAAATAGATTATTTAAGTACATAATTACTAAATAGATTATTTAATAGATTAAGTAGAAATACATTCAAAGTAATTTGGGGATGAAAAGTCCTAGTAGGTGTGGAGATGAAGAAAGACTTCATGGGAAAGGTGGAATTTGAATGGTTTAGAGGGAAAAGAAGGATTTTTAAGAGGCAAAAGTGAAGAGGGAGTACATTCCAGACACAGAGGGACAGCCTATGCAAAGTTGTGGAGGCTCGAGATGGAGCATCGCCATATGCAGAACAGTAAAAAGAACAGCTTGGCTAGTCAGCAGAGTGTATAGAGAAGGATAACAAGACTGGGAAGGTCAGTGGGGCACAGGTTGGGAAGAATTGTCAATGCCAAATACCTAGAGGCAATAGGGAGACATTAGAATTAGAAATTATGAAGTAGGAAGGAGCAAGGTCAGTTCTGTGCTTTAGGAAAATCAGTTTGGAAGTTTTCTGGAGGACGCACTGGAGAGGGGAAAGGTTGGAGGCAGTGACTAGTTAAGAGGCTGTCACAGTAATCGAATCAAAAGCTTGATGAAAGCTTGAACTAGGGCAGTGCCATGCTAGTAGAGTGAAGGGGACAAGGGGAGAAATGTTGTAGAGGTAGATGCAACCAGATTAGACATTGGTTGGATATGTAGGGGTGATGGAGGACGAGGGGTCAAGGGTGATGTCCAAGTTGTGAGCATGGGGGACTGAGAGGAGAATGGAACCCTGAACAATAACAGAGAAGTTTGGGAGAGCGATGGTTTAGGGGAGAGGGGGAAAGAGTGAGTTCTCTTTTGGATGTGCTGAGTTGGAAATGTCCAGTTTGAAATATTCAGTGGTCAGCTGGAGACGCAGAATGGTACATAAGGGAGAGACTAGGACTGGAGAGACAGGATCATCCTCTACTTTGGGAAGGCTCTAATTGTTAGGAAATTGTTCTTGATATCAAGGCTGCATCTCTCTAAGTGTGACTTTCATCCACTGTTTCTTAACTCTGCCATCTAGGACGAAGGGAATAAGGCTGATTCTTCTTCCACACCACCGCCCTTTGAATACCAAAAGACTGCTGCCCAAAGGCCCTGCCCCTAATCTTTACTTGTCCCTGATGAACATTCCCAGGTCCTCCAACTGAGTACATGAATGAATGAATGAGCATTCCTTA
This sequence comes from Petaurus breviceps papuanus, assembly GCF_028583685.1. Taxonomy (NCBI): domain Eukaryota; kingdom Metazoa; phylum Chordata; class Mammalia; order Diprotodontia; family Petauridae; genus Petaurus; species Petaurus breviceps. Next base: position 30,477,264 of record NW_027185850.1, on the reverse strand, counting down.
AGCTCCTACCATTTACAAAGCAGTGGGGATACAAATAGAAAAATAAGCTGGTCCCTGCTCTCCAGGAGTTCCCATTCTAATGTGAGACAACACCCAGGGGAGGTTTGAGCTGCACTTCAGATAGAAAGGTCTCCTGGTCCTTAGGGTGCAACAGAAAAGCCGATGGTAATAAAGTCTCTCCTTTGATGTCATTTCCCCTCATAAAATCCTATCTACTTCTGATGTTTAATACTGGACAGAGTCAAGAACTTTCTTTTCTGCTGTGGCTTCAGCACCTACAGAAACAGTGGCCAGGCTGCATCTTGAATGTGGGGGGATGCAGTACCAGAATGATGACTGTAAGGATGGGATAGACGCAGGACTGGTGTTCTGAGGGGCACAGCTATTCCCAGGACTCTTGGGTTCAGGGTCTTGGGCTATCTCCAGTTCAGTCTGAGTTGAGATAGTGGAGGTGGTTTGACCCTCCTGGTACCTGCCACCTCCTCTCTCCTTCAAAGTGACCTGCTGCTTCAACTAGGCTGTCTTGCCTATCCCATGGCTAAATTAATACTAATTCTCATATGCTCTGCACTTGAGGTTTTTCAACATTCACCATTCCTAAAATGGATTTCATCCATCTTATCACTGTCCTTATAATGTGGTACCCAGAATTGAATGCAAGGCTCCAAGATGTGGTCTGATTAGACCACAGAGGGACTGTCACCTCCTGCCTCTTGGGAGCTCTTAGCACTGGCCAAAATGACTATCACGTGGTGGGGGACATGGAAGGGGGATCCCAGCATTACATTATTGACTCACATGGAGCTTGTGCATCAGTCATAAACTGGCCACCACCGGATCTTTTTCAGACAAACAGTCCAGCAGAGCCTGTCCCTTCTTGTAATGCTGAGGACAACTCTTAGAACATATATAAGGCTTGATATTTATCCCTCTTCCATTTTTCCCTAGTAGATTTGGCCCACTTCTGGACCCTGCCAAGGTCTTTGGGAATTCTGCCTGGCATCCAGGATGCTGGCCATCCCCTCTCAATTTTCTACCAGATTACTATGAAGCAGTCTTCCCAATACATTACAGTCATCTACATCTGCAGATTTTCTCTCACCTATCAATTTATTAACCCCATTTTAAAAGCAGGGGGGGATAAAGCAAGTCTGGCATAACTTGGTTTGGATGAAGCCAGCTGCCTCTTTGGAATGAGTCAATGCTTCCTTTGGAGATGCTCAGTTCCTGTTCCCTTCTAGAATTTTCCCCGGGAATCCAAGTCAAGCTCCTTTGTCTTTTGTTTGCTGGCTCTGTTCTCTTTCCTTCTTTGAAAATTGGGAAAACATTTGCCCTTCTTTAATCCTGTTCTATCTCTCCCATTTTCCATAATCTTTCAAAGTTCCCTGCCGGTGGCCCCGCTGTCACCTCCGCCAGGTCTTTCAGGACTGGAACGTGCAGTTCATCTGGGCCAGGGGATTTGAATTCATCAGAGGCATCTGGGTGCTCCTTTCCTCGCCCCTTATTTATCCTGGGCATCCACTCCCTTTTCACCATCTTTGTTGTCATTTCCAGTGCAAAGGTCACTCTCCTTGGCAGAGAAAACAAGATTTGAGCAGTTCTGCCTTCTCTGTCCTCATTGTCCTGTGCCCCCCCCCCCAAGCAGTTAGTGCTCCCATTCCTACTTTGATGCCTCTCTTTCCACCGATAAACAAGCTATTAAGTGTCCATTATATGACAGTCACCGTGCGTGGTGCTGGGGCTACAAAGGCAAAAGGGAAGCAGTCCCTGCCTGCAGGGAGTTTACAGTCTAACTGGACAGACAGCATTGCTATCTCCGAACCCAACACAAGATAACTGTTAGGGGGTGGGGGGAGAGTAGGCAAAGCCACAGTCAGGAGACAGAACATCATGGTTGTTGGGGTTTTTCTTCACTTGTAAAGTGGGGATAATAACAGCACCAGCCTCATAGAATGGTTGTGAGGACCGACTGAGATAGCCTAAGTACGGTGCTTTGCAAACCTTAAATCTCTATAGAGATGCTGGTGATGGTGACAAGGAGTGATGAGGATGAAAATGGGAGGAACAGCAGGAAAGCCAGTGTGTGTGTGTGTGTGTGTGTGTGTGTGTGTCCGTGTGTGCACTGTGTGAGTGTGTGCATTGTGTGTGTCCGTGTGTGTGCGCATGTGTGCACCGTGTGCATGTATGCATTGTGTGTGTCCGTGTGTGTGCGCACATGTGTGTATGCGTGTGTGCACTGTGTGCATGCATGCATTGTGTGTGTGTGTGTGTGTGTGTGTGTGTGTGTGAGAGAGAGAGAGAGGGAGAGGGAGAGAGTGGGGTAGAGGGAGGTGTTGGAGGCTGGAACTGAAGTCCCTATGGTGAGACAATAAAGAATCAATCAGAGAGGAGTAAAAGGTTTGCTTTGCTTCAGTGAGGACCCGGATGAGGTTGGATAACAGATATTTGTAGCAGACCCAATCAGCATGGATTAGTGCCGTTCAACAAGATGTGAGCAGAAGTGAAGGAGATGGCAGAGGGGGAGAGTCATCCAGGAATGGGTTTGGCAAGGGATTCCAGAGGATAGTTTCTCCAAACAGAAAAAAAAAAAAGCCCTTTCTTTTGGCCTTAGCTTTCCTGGCCCGCCTCAGCTCATCACTCTTTACTTTAGCTCTTCTGCCCCTAATCTGACATCCCTCCTTTTATTGTATCCCTCCCCCCCCACCTCCACACCCCCTACTCCTGTCCCATTGCAGGCCCTGTCTTCTATTACTTCGAATTCTAAGTTGGTGGGTGGATCTCAGTGTCTCCACCACTCTCCTCTTAAGCAGAACAGCTGCTGAGAGCTTTCTGAGGCCCTAGGGGTGGTCATGGAGAAGGCCTAGGCAGGAAAGATGGGCCCAGAATTTCTTTAGTCACCTCCTCTAAACAGGGTAGCCTCCAGACAGCCTGGGTCTGGGCTCCACTGGTCATGGGAAGATTTGTCCTGGGGAAAGATCAAATCCTTCTGGGCAGGAAAGAGGATCAGGGATCCCAGGTCTTGGAAACAGAGACCTGCCCCCTTCTGAGCCTGCAGCTATGCAAAGAGGTCCTGGGTTCTGGGGCATCCAATCTAAGCCAACCCCTGCTGGGTACACCATTCCCTGTGCAGTATGGAGAAGCCCTGGCCCCAGGCAGAGAGGGTCAGTGGGGAAGGAAGGGATTACATTGTTGTCTTCAGGAAGGGGATGGGGAGCATATGAAAAGGGTGTGAGGGGGGGAATCCTGGGTGCTGTTATTCTGTGTGATTAGTAACTCAGGCTGACATCTAAAGACAAGAGGAGGCCTCCCTGCTGGGCCGCAGTAAGTGACCCCCTCCCCCACACCATTTTTCCATGCCAGATGGGAGGATAACCTGGCTTTGCCTTGGGCATCAGTTTTGTGGACTGTCCGCACCCAAAGACCACCTTCCCCGCTGGCAAAGTGGGCAGCCCAGCAGGAGGAGGAGGGGTGGGTATCAGATGAGGAAAATGGGGGACCTGCAGTGAGCTGGGGAGGTGGGGCAGCCTGGGGCCCGGGGCCTCCCTGCAGGGAGCTCTCCATGGTGAACTGCCACATTCCTCAACAGCGTTGCTAGGTGCGGCAGCCAACTCCAGAGCCAGCCTAGAGACGTGGGCCTCAGTGGGTGGGTGCTTGTGTGGGTGGGTGGTATGCGGTAGGCCTGGGCCCCAGCCCCCCAGCCAGAACTGCTAGTGGACTGCTTGCCTCCCCCAGCAATTTTTGGGCAGTTCAGTACACTTTCTATTTGGGTCTGGCCTATCTCATCTCCCAGGCTATCTCCCAGCCCATCCCAGCCCACCCTCCAGGACTTACTTCTTTGTGCCACTACCACCACACACACACACACACACACACACACACACACACACACTCACACACACACATACACACACACATACCCTACCCCGCCCTGTCTTCCCTCCCCCTTTTCCCCTCCCCCTCCTGGGGGATACATAGAGGAGGCCAGGCCAGGCCAGGCCAGGGGTTAATGCCCAGTGACACCTGCAGGTTGCCTAGTGTTGTTGACACGGGGGAGGGGGCTGTGGGGGAATCGTTGGTGGCTTTATTATGAAGAGCCCAGCAGGCCTGGGGCCTTTTATTGTCCAAGCAGCAAATAAATAGATGGGCAGAAGTAAGTCTTCCCCATGGCTTTTACCAACGGGAGGCTAACAGCTGGACAGGACATGACAAATTGGGCATTTTTCTTTGGGGACTGATCCTTAACAGCAGTCAGGAAGGGAGGGAGGAAGGGGGAGAATGAGCCCAGGACATGTGTGTGCACACCCGCATATAGGCTTGGAGTGGTGGGAACAGAGAGAGAGCCAGAGACAGAAACCAGAGAAATTGCCAAGTCTCCATGCATCCATGTGACTGTGACTATATTGGAGGGTCAAGAAAGTAAAAAATGAAGGGGACTGGAGCAAAGTCATTAGGCACACAAATGGCTGCCAATGTGTATTTCTGCTCTCTGGCTGTGTGTACATGGGGCAGGGGGGAGGGATCAGAGAAGCAGCAATTACAAGGGTTGGTGTGTCTGGGGCGGGGAGAGGCAGAAAGGCAGCTTGGTGGGCCTTGGTGGAGAGGACAGTGATACAAAGCTGCCTGGATTCATGCAATGGTGGTGGGTATGGGGTGGGGGGGCAGGAATGGGGAAAGGGGGGAGGATTAAATGCAAAAAATATAAGTCTGAAGAACAAGGTTGTTGGGGAGCAGGGGAGAGCCAGAGATGATGCCCACTCTACTTGGCAGGGCCAGGAGGATGGCATTTGTTCCCTTAACAGCCACAGAGAAGCCCCAGGCTCCAGTGACTGGACTTGGGGAGAAGACTCCATTTTGGATCGTTGAATTGGAGGTACCAAAGAGATCATAACCTTTTCTTTAAAACACGCACACACACACACACACACACACACACACACACACTGTAATGGACATATTTGGGGTTTTTCATTATCTACATTTCTGATATGTTTATAGCCCTGGAAGATTTACAAAGAGCTTTACAAATGTGGTCTCATTCAATCCTCCCCACAACCTTATGAGGCAGTGAACCAGATGTCATTATTCCCCTTTTGCTGATGAGGAAACAGGCTGAGAGGTCCAGTAATTGGCCTATCATCACACCACTAGTAAATGCTAGTGATAGGATTTGAAACTAAGTGTCCCCAACTCTAAGAACAGAGCTCTAGCCACTACCCCACACTCTCTCCAACAACAAACAACTGAAAGTATAGGGCTGAGGTTCAGAGAAGAAATTCTGGGGGTGGCTAGGTCGCGCAGTGAATAGAGCCCTGGAGTCAGGAGGATCTAAGTTCAAATCCGGCCTCAGACACTTAACACAAAAACTAGCCATGTGACCTTGGGCAAGTCACTTAACCCCAATGGCCCTCTAAAAAGCCAAAAAAATAAAGCACTGGCCCTGGAGTCAGGAGGACCCAAGTTCAGTCCCAGCCTCAGACACTTAATACCCCCACACAAAAAAACTAGTCATGTAACCTTGGGCAAGTTACTTCACCCCAATTGCCCTCCAAAAAGGCAAAAAGAAAAAGAAATTCTGGCTAGAAATCAAGATTTGGGGACCATAGTCTAGTGAAAAAGTATTTGATGAGTTCCCACTAGGTGCCAGGGGAAGGGCAGGGGAGACAAAGAAATAAAAAAAAAAAACAGCCCTTTCTTTCAAGGAATTCACTGACTATTGGGGGAGACAACATGCAAATAAGTATGTTCAAAGAAGAGGTAGATGTATGGGATAAATTGGAGAGAAATTAACAAAGGGAAGGCTTGTTATAGAAGGTGAGACTTTAGCTGAGACTTCAAGAAAGCCAAAAGGGAAAGATGAGGAGGGAGAGCATTCCAGGCATGGGGAACAGCTAGTGCAAAAACAGGGAGGTTGGAGATGGAGGAACAGAAAGGAAGCCTGTGTCACTGGATTGTAGAGTGCTTGGTGTGAACATTGAAACTGTGAACATGAATGAAATCTCCAGGGGAGAAGTATAGAGAGAGATGAAGTGGAGCTCTTAGCTGTTTGATCACTTGTCAGGTGTATTTCAATAAGAAGAGGGGCAGGGAGGGAGCAAGCATTTATTAAACACTTACTGTATGCCAGACACTGTGCTAAGTGCTTTACAAATATTATTTCAGTAGGAATTCTTTATGAGCATGGGTTAGACCAGACATCACTGAGGTCCCTCCAAGCTCTCATATTGTGTAATTCTGAGAAACTAAGGCAGGATGAAGCCTCGAAGTCTGAGACAAAACTAGAATCTCCTCTTTTTGACCTACACAAGACCCATGTCCCCAACAGGGAGAGCAATTCCAGCATTCTCTGTCTACAGTTCTGCCTTCCCTCTAATCCAGAGCTTGAGAGAAGAGAAAAGAAGCTGAGAAGCCTGTCAGAAGAGGCTGGGTATATGGCCTCCATGGCAACATAGTGTACTGGAAAGACCAAACTCTCCTCAAGCCACCCCTGGATAAGATTATCGCCTGGAGAAGTCTAGGCAGAGCTGCTCCTCCCTCTCCAGGAGAAGATACCACACACAATTCTGGTATTTTTTCTGGGTATTCTCTCCAGTAGCCCATTTGGGAAGCCCTTGAGTGGGCCAGACAGACTTTTCAGAGGTATTAGAGAGAGCTGGGAGCTGGGACAGCCAAGAGAGGAGCAAGGATACCAGCAGATCCTCTGGGGGTTCTACCTAGAGCCTCAAGGTAACTTCTGGGAAGGATTCGCTTAAGTGGAAGTAGTATGAGTAGGGGTCAAGCTGGAAGAGGCCAATTACTTGGTTGTTTGAAGCCCTAGGCTCAAGTGTAAAAGAGCCTTCCTGAGCAAGAATGGAGAAGTTGAGGGTGGCAGCATCCAAGAGTGATAGCCCAGTGTGGAGAGCTGGTGAGGGGCAAAAGGGAACCATTCTAAGAGATCCAGACTAGATTGACCTTAGAAAGTGTATATCAGATATCTTAAACTGGTAGGGAATTGGACCTAGAATTCTGGGGACTCTGGAATCTCCTCCCCTGAATTCTTGAAAAGATTGGTGTACTTAGTGTCTGCTCCATAACGTTTGTCTGAATTGGATAGAGGGCTGACCCAGAGCAGAGGCATTTCCTGGGTGATATCTAAAGCTTGGGTGCTAGAAGACATGCAGAAGGATTTAAAGAGTTGTGGGTAGCTCCTGCCACCTTGGAAGTTTGATTGGGTGGATATATTGCATGGATAGAAAGCCTATTTCCAGACAGACATCGTTAGTCTCTAAACAGTATACTCACAGGACTCCTACTTATATCCATGACTGGGTTGCCTGACTGCCACTGTGTCTCTGGGGGAACTGGCTGGTTGAGATGACTCCCAGCCATAGATGATGCAGAAGACACCTACCCACCCTGGCCAGGTCTCAGAGTTTGGATACCCCCTTGCCTTTCTCACACCCCTGGGGGTGATGGTTGCACCCAGATCCAGAGCCATTGCCATTCCAAGGCAGGGCTCTCTCTGTCTCTCTGTCTCTCTGTCTCTGTCTCTGTCTCTCTCTGTCTCTCTCTCTCTCTGTCTCTCTCTCTGTCTCTGTCTCTGTCTCTGTCTCTCTCTCTCTCTGTCTCTCTCTCTCTCTGTCTCTCTCTCTCTCTCTCTCTCTGTCTCTCTCTGTCTCTCTCTCTCTCTGTCTCTCTCTGTCTCTGTCTCTGTCTCTCTCTCTCTCTGTCTCTCTCTCTCACCCCCTCTCCCTCTCTTCCTCTGCACCTGGGCAATGATTCCTATAGGGAGGGGGTAGAGAGCAAGGGCAGCATGGGACCTTTCATCTTCCAGGAAGTCCCTCCCTCCCCCAGTCCCTGGCTCCTCACTCTCCTATATAATATTGCGCGTTAGAGCTCATAAATGCTGCTCTGGGTCCCCAGCCTGATTGAATTTGGAAGCCATTGTTTACAGACGTCTGGCTGTACAGGGGGATTTATTGAATTTTCCATGAAATGTTGCTCCCCTAATGCTCTGAAAGGCGAGGAGCCCACATCAGAGGGGGCCTGCCTTACAGGATCAGGTTACCTTGAGATGGAACGTTTGTTCCAGAGTCCCTGACATCCCACCGCCCAGCCTGTGCTTCAGCCTAAGTGAGGATGACATCCCCTACCTCTCAAGGGCTGCTCATTGCAGGGTTACCAACCCACCTCACCTGGGCTGCAGGGCAAGAAACACACTCTGGACGGCACTGTCCTTATGACCACCCTCTGACGGTGGGGAGTCCAAGCATTAATAGCCCCATTCTACCAAAGAGGAAGCTAAGTTTAAGAGAGAGGAAGTGACCTGCTCAATCCATATCAAAGTCCACATTTCAGATCCAAGACTAGAGGAGGGGTTGTATGGCCCAGTGGGAAGAACACTAGTTTGGTGTCAGCAGAACTGGGTGAATCCAGGCTCTGCCCAAGATCAAGTGTGTGAACTTGGCCCAGCTTGAATCTTAGTTTCTATAGCTGTAAACTATCAGGGGGGAAATGCATGATCTCAAAGTCTAGTACCAAATCTGAGCACAAGGAAAGGGTAAAGGGAGGTCTTCTTCCTGGAGAGAAGCACACCAGGAAAGAACCAGCCTGAGCCCAAAATGAAGGATCGGCTGCAGAATTCCCTAGGACCCTAGAGCTGAGGGAAAATGTCGAAATCATCACAGGCCCAGATTCGCAAAACTCAAAGTCAGAAGGGGCCAACTCTCACCTGAGCAAGAATCCCCTTGGCGATCAATCCAGCTAGGGCATCTCCTTCCAGCCAGGGGGAGCCAATGCCTTTCCAAGGAAGTCTCTTCACTTCAGAGTAGTGCTCAGCATCAGGAAAACTGGCCTCACATTTAGATAAAAATCTGCTTTTTTGTGGAAACATTGCCCCTGATTCTGCCTGATGGGGCCAAGTGGAACAGGTTGATCTTCTGATGCTTGAACACAGTCTTCTCTCTAGGCTAAACATCTCTATTTCCTCCATCTGATCCTCACTTGGCATGCTCTCAAGGCCATTCTACCCTCCTGGTTGCCCTCCATTGGATGCACTCCAGCTCACCAACATCCTTCCCAAAATGTGGCAGCCAGAACTGATCCCATGTGGTCTGACTAGGGCTGAAGGCAGAAGGACCTCCCAAGTCTAGAAACTATTCTCTCTTAAGGTAGCTTAAAGTTGCCTTAGCTTTCTTAGCTGCCATATTTGGGGGCTCATATTGAGCTGGGAGTGAACCAAAATCCTCAGACCTTTTTCAGACATACTGCTAACTAGCTACATGTCCCCTATTTCATGCTTTTGAAGGTGATTTTTTTAACCCATGTGTAAAACTTGATATTTATCCCTATTTAGATGATTGGATTCAGCCCAAGATTCTAGCTTGTCAAGATTTTCTTGGATTCTGGCTCAGTTGTCCAGCATGTTAGCTGTCCCCTTCCCAGCTTTGGATCATTTGTAAATTTAATAAGAATAACATCTATCTCTTTAAGTCAATGAAAAAAATTGCTAAAATAACACAGAGCCAGCCATAGATATCTGGGACTCTCCACTGGAATCCTCCTGACAAGTGACCATTGAACCAACAATGAGTTGAGTATGGCAGAGTCAACTGGACCTAAATCCACTTGATAAAACCTAGGTATACTAAACTGACAACATTCCCCTGATTTTCCAGTAACCTTGTCACAGAATGAGCTGAATCTGGCGTAGTCGGTCTTCATGAAGCCAGGCTGCCTCCTGGGGATCCCTGCCTCCTTTTTGAGATAGTCAATTTTACTCATTTCAATTCAGCGTCAATAAAGCATTTATTAAATGTCTACTTTGTATAAGGCATTATGCAAGGCACTCTGAATATCAAGACAAACCAAAATACAAGCCCTGCCCTCAATGAGCTTACATTCTAATAGGGGAAATACACTATTTATAGCTAAGTAAAGCTCGGATGATTTTGAGGAGAGAATACCATCAAGTATAGAGTTCTTGAAAGAATTTCTGTAGGAGAAGGTCCTTGAAAGGAGCCTTGAAAAATAAAGGTTTGTAAGAGGAAGAAAAACTTTAGTAAGACGTGGTAGAATTTTGTCCATTAGAAGAGTTTAGTTCTCTGGCCTGTAGTTTGTAGGCTGTATTTCTTTCCTTTTTTGAAAACTGAGACATTTACCCTTCTTCAGTCTGGTAGCACTTCTCTCCATTCTTCCAAAGGTCTCTGATGGTATTTGCACAACTCCATCTTCCAGTTCATTCAGCACCCTACCTCACAGGGTTATTGGGAGTAGCAAAAGACATCATATATACGCACAGAGGACTTTACAACCCTTAAAGGGCTATTATGAGCTATTACTCTAAATGTAGTTCATGTGGGCCTACTGACTTCTTAAATCCATCAAAGGTACCAAGGTGCTTGCTTACTATGTCCTCCCTTGTCTTTATTCAAGGAGTCAATAGTTCTTCCTCTTCGTGATGTCTTGGACCCCTTGGGCAATCTGGTGAAACCCTTCTCAGAATCATCTTTTTAGATGCATAAGGCAAAATGATAAAGGTTTACAGCAGAAACCAATTACACTAAAATATGGCTATAAATGTGTGTATATCCATACATGTGTTTGTGTATATATAAATATATGCATATATGTATGTACATATATACTGTGTGTAGATGTGTGTGTATGAAAAAGTTCATTAACCCCAGGTTAAGAACTACTGTCCTCTCTAGTCCAAAGATGTTTCTCCTTTGTAAAGAAGTACTTTGAAAAGTAAGTAAAGTAAAAGTCTAAGAGCCCCACCTTCCCTCTATCTATCATCTGTTATGATTATCTGGTTTGGCCAAAGCAGAAAATGTCTCCCTTCTCTGATCTTCCCCTTGTCTCTAATTTGTATTATTTTTTAAAATTCTCTTCTTTATTACCCTTAGATTGCTTTTCCAACCTGTTCATTCTGAGCTTTACCACTCCTTACATTATTTTTATAGGGCTACGGCATATTTGTACATTCGTCGCGTGTCGATGGCCATCATCTCCTTGTCCTCCTTAAATCCAAGATGGTGGACATGGGTTTGCTCTGCAGCCATACTTCTCTCTTTTGAGAAGCCAGGCTTGTGACCTGTTTCCCCAACTCTATCTATTTCCTCTTTCTGCCAGAATCTGCCATGTGTCTAGTCTCCTCCTCCATTTCTCCCTCCACTTACTTTCACCCAAATTCTGGCCACTACACTCCCTCCTTCCATTCCTTACTCTTTCTTCCATCGGTGTCTCTTCTTATCATATATTGTTAGTCTTCTCCCTTTACGACCTGTACTATTCTTTCTGAATAAGCTCCTATCATACTCCTAGAACCCATCATGGGCTGCATCCCAACCAGGCTCGGTGCAACCTATGATGTCATATTGACTTCCTTGCATCAGGACCTCGAGTTAAGTTAGCTGCTAGGCTTCTGACAGAGTTCCAGAAGACCAAGGTACAATTGAGGTTCCCCATCCAGGGTTTCATAGGATTTAAACCATCCAAGAAATTATCTAATCAAGCAGATTCATTTAACGGATTAGGAAAGTGATGGGTGATGTGACTTACTTGAGGTCACACAGATTGTAAGTGGGAAAGTCAAGACTAGATGTCAAGTCTTCTGACTCCCAATTTGAAGATTAAAACAACAACATGAATATATAGAAAATAGAAAATGAGGAAGGTTTTCTTGACCTCCAAGTTCCCCAAATAGCTGAACCCAAAGTCAGAAGCAGCCTTGGAGGGCATCTGGTCCAACCTGCTCCTAAGCAGGATCCCTCAGGACAGCCCTGAGAAGACTTCATTTGGACTCCCGCAGAGGCCTCCGAAAATGTCTTCCCAGGGCCACCATCCCACGCGGGCACAGCTCTGATTGTGAAGAAGTCCAAAGCTTTCTCCAACTTCTCTTCATTCCAGTGCCTTCCCCTCTTTGTTATTTTCTATTTATCCTGGCTAGAGCTTGCTTTCCATATATTTCTTTGCATGTTGTGTCTCCCATTAGATTCTGAGTTCCTTGAGGGTGGGGTCTGTCTTTCGCCTCCTTCTGTATCCCCAGCAATTTAACATAGTGCCTGGCATATAATAAGTGCTTAATAAATGTTCACTGACTGACTGCTAGTCTTCTTTCCCATTCAGGACTCCCAGAAACCTGCACTCTAGACTAATTTTTCAGATTATTGGGCTTCCCCCACAGCTGGCCTGGGTTCAGCTGTCAGGGACTTTTGCACTGCTTTTGAGGAATCATAGTTTAGAGAGGATCCTGGTTCAACAGTCCAAATCTTGCATCTGTCACTGACCCCTTGCTCTGATGTGCAATCTGGCAGGGGACTCGCCTTTCCTAGTTTTTTGGGTATAAAATAAGGAGTCCTGGAGACTACTTCCAGATCTCAGGAGCCTGAGATTTCACCCCTTTTCTACCTATGATTCTGCAGAGCTTACACCAAGCTAGGCCTGGTCTTCTGTTCAGTCCTGGCCTTCTAGAAGCTAGCAGAGCCACAACTCTAAGGGTGTCTGAAATGTCTCCCAGTCCCAAGCAGGTGGCAGCCCTCCTACTCTGTCCCAGTCTGGGCCAGCCTCCTCCCCCGCCCCCCTGCCCCGTCCTTCTCCCTTCCCTTTTGGTTAGAAAGGACAGAACCATGTCCCATGCTGAGAGCTGTGAGGCCTCGGGGAAAATAAATGTTCCTCCAGAGAAAGCATGTGTTCACCATGTTAGGAAAACATGGCGCACGGCAGGGACTGGGCTGGCTTGGGCTGGGATAGGCTGACCTGGGACAGGCAGAGGGGGAAGGATGGGGGATCCCCATGAAGGAGGGGGAGCACTGAGGCCCCCAGACAGACCCTTCTTCACAGGGGTTGGGGTGATGTCAGGAAGGTTGTTTTCTCAGATTTCATTGGTTTATTTATCCTGAGCCTGGGTTCCCATCTGGTCCAAGTTCCAGAAAGACTGTGAGCAAAGGCCACACGCCACCAAAGGAGTCAGGCCCTGGTTAATTGTCCCCACCCCCAATTCTTCCACCACCACCCCTAGCCTCTGGTGCTTAATAAATGTTGACTGACTGACTGATTAATCTTACCCAGTCTTCTTCACCATTCAGGAGTTCCAGAGACTTGCACTCTAGACTAATTATTCAGATTAGATACTAGTAGACTTTAGCCAATGGAGAGAATAGGGAGGAAGAGGGCCCAGGCCACCTTCTGATCTCTTTAGCTGGGGAACCAAAGCTGAGTCCCAGCAGTGGCTGAGATCCTTCCTGCACTCCTGGACCCAGGGTCAGCTCACCATGTGTAGACATGCATGAACACACATACACACTGTCTGAGCTTGAAATAAGGATTTGCCTGAGATCCTCAGGTCACCAATGCCAGGAGCTGCTGGAAGGAGGAAACGTGAGAGCCCCCAGCAGGCAGGGTACCTAGTTAAGGGCTCTTTGATGGGCTCTCTTCACTCCGGGGATGAGGCATCTAGCAGCCCCACCGAGGTCAGCGTCTTCTTCTGGGCACTAGGCCTGGAGGCCATTTAAACACTAAGTGCTCCTAGCTCAGAAAGGGGCTTCTAAATTTTAGTCATCATGTCTCTTGTGTTCTTCTAGTGGAAAAGATTGAAAGATGCAGGTAAGACAATAGCACTATCAGTAGGGGCATAAGCAACACATTTCACTAGGATGTGTAGCCAGAGAATTTTATGTTTTTTGAGGCAGAAACATTGAATGGCTAATAATAAAGGATCTGGGGCAGCTAGGTGGCACATTGTATGGAGCACTGGGCTTGGAGTCAGGAAGACTCAGCTTCCTGAGTTCAAATCTGGCCTCAGACACTTACTAGTTGTGTGACCCTGGGCAAGTCACTTCACCCTGTTTGCCTCAATTTCCTAGTCTGTATTATGAGATGGAGAAGGAAATGGCAAATCACTCCAGTATCTTTACCAAGAAAACCCCAGATGGGGTCAGGAAGAGTCATACATGACTGAAAAGGATTAAACAATAGCAAATGATAACGGATATTATTTTTATTCATCAAACTAAAGACACTAAAACTGAACTAAACCTAATTTTTAAATCAACTAAACTATACTTTAAAAATACAAACAACAATGAGACACAAAATATTGATTTTTTTGGAGACCTTCAGGTATACACAGGACCCCACCCCCACCCCATGCCAACTTCAGACATCAAGTGGATCCCTGGAAGGAGGTCTCCAGGAGAATGGACCTAACATTTTCATCAATAACTGAGAAAGTCATGAGTGGACTGCTTTATCAACTCTACACATGGTGCAGAGTTTGAGGGAAGGCTAAAAAGCCTGGATAACGGAGTCTAGATTCCGCAAAATGTGGGAAGGACAGGGCAGATTGGATAATTTGAAATTTAATTGAGATAATTGTTGCTCACTTGGATCTGACTCTTTGTGTCTATGAGGTTTTCTTGGCAAAGATATTAGTGATTGAAACTTTCCTTCTCCAGTGGATTAAGGCAGAGATCAAGTGACTTGCCGAGGGTCACACAGCTAATAAGTGTCTAAGGTCACATTTGAACTCAGGTCTTCCTGATTCCAGACCCAGAACCTATCCACTGAGCCACTTAGCTGCCTTCTAATGGGGATAATTAAATTATCCCAATTTATCCCAAAAGGGATAATTATCAAGTCTTGAATTTAGGTTCAAAAACCTGATTTCACAATCAGCCAATCATTCAACAAGCATTTAGCAAATGCCTACTGTGTGTACCCAGTGTTGTAATAGATGCTGGAGTTACAAAGACAAAAGTGAAACCACCCCAACCCTCAAGGAGCTTACAGTCTAGCTGGGGAAGACAATGAGAACATATATATATGTAACTACAAATTCCATACCACTTACAGGATCATTTGGGGCAGGGTGGGGTGGGGTGGAGACCAGGGAAGGCTTCCCTACAGAAAGTAGTACTTGAGATAATCCTTGAAGGAAACTAGGCATTCTAAGAGGTGGAGGGGGAGCAGAGGGTATTCCAGGCATGGAGACCAGAGGAGGTGGAGTGCCTTTGAAGAGATGGGTAAGATATATAGCAAGACAGCTGTTTGTCTAAAGATCTGAGGGCTTTAGGGGACTGCAAACTCAATCTGAGTCAGCAGGGTAATGAGGCAACCGAAAAAACTAAAGTGATTTTTAATTAATCTTAATTACATTAAGAATCGGCAGAGCTTCCAGCAACTGGCAGGTGATAATCCCACTGTCCTCTGCCCCCGGCAGACTTCATCTGGAGTCTTGGCTTCACTTCTGGGCACCATATTTTAGGAAGAATGGACAAACTGGAGAATATTCAGAGGAAGCAGACCAGGATAGGGAAGGGTCTTGACTTCCTGCGAATAGTTGAAGGAACCTGGATGTTTAGTTAGGAGAATTGGGGTGTGATAGGTCTCCTCCAGTATTTGAAGGGCTGTCACATAGAAGAGGGATTAGTCTTGTTCTCCTTGGCCCCAGAGGTCAGACTTCAGAGCAATTGAAAGAGCCGAGTTTCAAAGAGGCAGATTTAGACTTGAGGTAAAAAAAAAAGCTTCCTGACAATGTTGTTGTTCAGTCCCATCCAACTTTACATGACCCCATTTGGGGTTTTCTGGACAAGGATACTGGAGTGGTTTGCCATTTCCTTCTGCAGCTCATTTTACAGGTGAGGAAACTGAGGCAAACAGGGTTAAGTGACTTGCTCAAGGTCGCTCAGCTAATAAACTTCTGAGTCTGGATTTGAACTCACAGTCTTCCTGACTCCAGGTCTAGCATTCCAATTATTTAGATACTAGCTGCCTTCCTGATAGTAAAACCTATCCACAAAAGTGAGGAGCCACCTGGGAAAGTCAAATAATTAAGCAATCTAGCATTTGTTAAGTACCTGCTATGTACCGCCTCCGGGCACCAGAGGTACAAAGGCAGAAATGAAAGTCTCTGCCCTCAGGAAGCTTCCAATTATGCAGGATTAAACAGACTTGGAGAAAGGGAGATTGAAGATTAGAAAGACTGTTCTTGGGGAAAAATTTGGAGGAGAGGAGAGGGGAAGGGGTCCTAGCTAGATTATCAGTAGAGGGGTTGGCCCTGGCAGGGAGAAGGGTCACTTCCCCTTTAGAGAGCAGAAAATGGGAGGCAATATCAAGGATTTCAGATGCAGAGAAGGAAAGGGGAAGGTAGCTCAGGGCAAATGTCCTCAATTTCCCCAGTAAAGTATTAGTCACAGTTCTTTGCTGGGAGGGAAGGAAGTCTTGGGGAGAAAAGAGGAAAGTTTCGAACAGCTGCTTGTGGGGAAATGTTTTAGATTCTGTCAGGAAAGAAAAGGATTGCCTTGCACCAATGAGGGCTCAGGCAAGATTATCAAACAGGAGATTGTAGTGGTGGGGTAACTCAGAAATAGGGTTTGGCAATGGTGAAAATGGGCAGCTTGGTGGTTCCGTACATAGAGGACTGAGTCAGAAAGACCTGAGTTCAAATGTGATCTCTGATACTTACTAGCTGTGTGACCCTGGGCAAGTCACTTCACCCTGTTTGCCTCAGTTACCTCATCTGTCAAATGAGTTGGAGCAGGAAATGGCAAGCCACTCCAGTATCTTTGCCAAGAAAATCCCAAAATGGGGTCACAAAGAGTCAGCTATGACTAGTCAACTTAACTACAACAGTGTGAAAACAGCAAAGAGATAAAGAGTCAAGAGATTGAAAGAGTAGAAGCCAGTGTGAAGATGAATCAGTTACCTATAGAATCAAGATTGGGAAGAGAGGAAAATGGGTCTCCCTCACTGAGGATCTTTACTAGGAACCTGGAAGACCACTGTTTGCTGAAGCATCAGAGAGGGATCCCTCTTCACTTGTGGGTTGGAATAGAGGCTTCTGAGGTCCCTTCCAACTCTGAAATTCTGTGAAATGTTTGCTGAATTGAATTGAATTGTGGACGTCAGAGCAGGCTTTAGGGAAGGGATTCCTTAGCTTGGTCTTGGAGGAAGAGAGCATAGAAGAGAGACAGTTCTCAAAGGGGAGAGAATGAGTGAAATATAAGAATCAGTTACTAGTCTGAGATGTAGAGTGCATGAGATGGCTGGGAAAGAGAGGAGAAATCTCAATGGTTTTAAGCCAAGCAGTGGAGAGCGCACCTAGCCGGCCCAAAGACCAGCAAAGTGGGCCTGTGCCAGATGTCACCCCAGGGTCTGGAGTTGAGGAATCTGTTCTGTTCTAGGAAACCAACCCAGCAGAGAACCCCAGAAGTGTACAAGATCTTAGAGGAGGGATAGTTCAATCCTGAAGCAATCTCTGGTTAAGCAATAAACTTTTATTAAGTCCTTACTATGTTCCAGTCATTTATATGATAAATACAAGCTAAAAAGAAAGCCTCTGACTTCAAGGAGCTTACATTCTAAAGAGGGGAGATAAAACATAAAAGGAATGTGAAAAACAAGAAGAGGAAGGCACCCTCGAGAGGTCACGAGGTCACAGTGGCAAAGTTCAGAAAGGCAGAAGTAGTTCCAGGAAAGGAATGAAGGTTGGCCAGCCTGGGCCTTTTCCTCAAAATGGAACCTCCCCCCTCACCCCCCCCCAGAGGAACTCACCAGTGGGAGAAGGGAACGGAACCCACAGAGCGGAGGGATATTCCAGGGTGAGAGGCAGTTGAGGCATGATATTAAAGCCCAGTCGAGATTCCCAAGAGGGAATCACAGCAGCTGTTCCAAACTCCTTTCTCCCCAAGACTCCCTCCTCCCTCCCCGCAAAGAATTATGACTCCTACTTTACTGGGAAAATTGAGGTCTAGAAGTAGAGATTCCAAGGAAGGGCGAAGAAATTAAGTGACAGGGAGATCAGTGCTTCTTTCTGCAGGCAGCTTGGTGGGCTTTGGGATGGCTCTCCTTGTTGGAATGTATTTCTTTGCAAAGACCCTAAATCTCCCTCTATATGACATCTTCATTTATCCCTGTCCCCTGAGGCCAAGCAGAGCAAATGCGCCCTGTCTTCTCTAGGACGACCAGCCCTTCAGGTAGCCAAGGCAGGCAGGGCTAGCAGCCAACACGCCCACAGCTCCTGTGCTTGCCTGGGAGGGCAGTGCCTTTCCTCATTACTGGCTTCCCTCCCACCAGTGTGCCCCTGAGAACCAGCACCCCCAGCTCTGTTTGTACTCAGGACAAGGTTTCCAATTTGCTCTGCCCTCCAAAGAGCTGAGAACTGCCAATAGCACTCACAGGGCATTATCGAGCAGGGTCTCTGGTGTCACCCCAGAGGACCCGAGGCAGGGGGTAAGAGAAGCAGCCCATTGACTGGGGAGAGATGCCTGCCTGCTCTTTCCACAGGCTAGGCATTCCGGGAAAGACAGAACTGGAGTGGGAATGAGGGAGGCTGAGGACAAAGGGAAGGAAGACTGAGCCAGGGAGGTGAAACAGGGACCTGGGGACATCCTGCCCCTACCCTTAGCCCTGGCCCTAAGTCCTGGCCCAGCCTATGCTGTGGAAGGCCTGACTACACTAAGTTGATCCCCAAGAACTCTACCCTAAGGCTTAGCTTCAGGCCTAGGTCCCCAGACTTTTCCTAAGGTAAAGCCTAGGAGTTCCAGAATCAGACCCCTCACAAGGTCACAGATCCTTCAATCAACCCTTAGGGCTTAAAGCCCCCAGCCCAAAGCAGAACAGTGAGCCTGGCTGCAGGAATCAGATCCTTCCCATTAGGCAGATCAATACTCAACAACTCACAAGCAGACCTGGGGAATTGAGGAGAGAAGGAAAGGGAGGGGACAGGCAATGAGGGAGATAGGGAGGGAGAAAGGAACTTCACTTTGAAGAGAAGACCTTGGAGGGACAGGAAGCATGGTAGGATGGTTAGAGCAATGGACTGGAATTCCAGGGGACCCTAGGTAGATCCTTGACACTGATTCATGCTGTGTGTAACTTTGGGCTAATCACTGCCCTTCCCTGGGCCTCAGTATCCTCATCTGTAAAATGGGAGAATGCTCTCTAAGGTTCCAAAGGTTTGGATCATGGTGCCCTGTTCCTGGACTCTGCCTCCCTCAGATCAGCTCCCTACCAGGGTCAGTGCCATGCTGCCTCCTCTTCTTTTCCAAAGCCTGAGCCCTCTGTGATACCCACCCCTAAACTCTTCTTTCCGGCCTGAAAAATGCCTCCAACTCCCAGCTCACTGTCAGGGATGGCCCATGAACCCTAAGCCCGGTGAGTGACCAGATTGTTTCTGGCCCGCCCCACCCACTTCCCTTCAAGGAAGGATTCAGTATAGTGCCCATCTGAGGAAGGATTTTCAAGAGCCCTTGTCCTCTCTTCCAAAATCCCCAATACTGATTCAAATACCAATTAACTGACATGTATTAAGGTCCTGCTGTGTGCCAGGCATTGTCATGATGCTAGATGATATCTTATGGCATTTTTCATTATTTCCTTGGGATATGATCTCACCAGCTACATTTCAGGATCAAAGGGCACGTTCAGTTCTGGGACTCTCGTGGTGTGTTTTCTGAAACTTCTTCAAAGAGATTTCAACAATTTACAAAACTGCCAGTGGCATGTGAATGCCCCTACTTCTACATAGCTTCCTTGGTAGCTTTCCTTTATCTTTACCAGTAGAATCGGTGGCAAAGTACCCAGGTCATTTCAGTTTTGGGGGAAGATGGGAAAGAAATTATAAACACAGGATTCTATCACTAGGATCGAAAGATCACTCGCTATGCTAGGCTAGAACATGAAATAGAAGAGAATAGAAGATAGGAGACAGAAGTCAGACTTGGAATTTCGTCGGGACTCCAAAGTGAGGTAGTATTTTCTCTGCAATTTCCCTGCATTCCCTGGGACAGAGAGAGGTTAAGTGATCTACCCAGGGTCACACAACTTGACTCTGGGTCTTCCTGGCTTTGAGGCCAGTCCTCTAGTCATTATGCCATGCTGCCTTGGGTAAAATGAAATGAAATGGAGACAAAAGCCAAGTCTGACATTGGGTTCATTTGTACAAGATGGGGAGGTGTGGCTGGACAGCAGCTGGTTTGAAAAAAAAAAATCCAGGGCTTTTAGTGAGCTCAGCAATGTACCAAAATTGCTAAGTGAACTTTAGACTCCATTATCTGTAGTGTGCAGGGTGAAAGGATGGCAGCGCCACTGCCCCCTTCCCAAATCAGGCGACGTCTCCAGAAGTGCTTCCTTACAATAGGCATCACGTTATTCAGTTCTGGGTGCTGAATCTAAGAGAGAGGTGACTGAGCTGAGGAAGGGCCTTAAGTCTGTGTCGTGTGAGACTTGGCCAAACGAAATGGAGATTCGTTAGCGTGTGGAGAAGAGAAGGCTTAGAAGGGCTGGGAGGGGATTTGCTCGGTTTGGTCTCAGACAGCAGAACTGGATGCCCTTGGGGAGGACATGGGAAGGGGGGAATTGTAGGATGGTAGATTCAGGGTTCACACAGGGAAAAATTTCCTCCCAGTGGCTGGTGGGCTCCCCTTCACCAGAAGTCATCAGGAAAAACTAGCCGGCCACATGTCCGGGCATCGAAGGGATTCTCATTAAGGCATAGATCTGAGATTCTGTAGCATCAGAGCCATTCTGGAAAATCTGGGCCCCAAGATCCACATAGAAAATATTTTGGAGGTAAAGATGAGGGTAAGAGAGAGGCCCACTGAGCTGACCAAGAAAGATCTGAAGCACAAGGTGGCATTGGACTCATTGCCTAAAGGATGGGTAGATGTTGATGGGGGATGGCATGAAGGGGATTGTTCTTTCTGTTTCGTGACGTCTGTCTGCCTCATTTTCCCAGTTAGACTAGGAGTCTGACTATTTATTTTGTTTATCTCCAAGCCCCCTCACTGCCCCAAATCCTCACCACAAGGGAGTCTCCCATAGAAAGATTTCCCTGTTGATCGAGTTCATGGCTGAGAAGGGTGTTTGGGGAAACCTTTGGACTCCAGGTAGAGACTGTGGACTGTTCCTTCTCAAAGTGGGACCTGGGAGCCAAGGCTGGAACCTCAGATTTGGGGCCCTTTGTGGAGGTCTGCTGTCTAACTCCTGAGGAATTCCAGGCATCTCTCCCCAGCCCAACCCCACCCCATCCTCCTAGGGACCTCTGGTTTCTGAAGAGCTGAATGCCAGGTGAGATCAGGGGCTCTGGAGCCAGGGGGCCTAGGCTTGAATGCCAGCTGGGCAGCAGACTCTTTGAAGCCTTGGGCATGTCTCTGCCCCATTCGGGGTCCCAGCCTCATCCTTTGTGAAAAGAAAGGATGGCCTTTATGATCCTGTCTTCCTACCTGGTTCTCCATTTCACTTTCCAGTCACCTCTACCTTGAGGGTACCCCTCAAGCCCATGCTAGATCTGCTCAGTCACCCTATGCCCACCCCAGCCAGCCATGTTCTTTTCTCCCTGCAGAGCCAGTTTGGCCTGGCCAACTGCTCTGTTATTTACACCCCACCCCCACCCCCATCTTGTGTCCTTGGCCTCATGCTGTGGCTTTGGCCAGGGCCCTGACCCTGACCCCACCTCCTGAGCCTTGGCTGCCCCAGGTAGGACCATTCTAGCCTCATTCCTATGTCCTGGCCCCTGGCCCTCTCCCTTCCCCTATGCACTGTCCGTTCTGGACCAGGGGGAGGGAAAACAGGTTCCCACCCCACGGCCAGGCCATTGCCTTCATTTCCCTTTGCTAAGCCTTTTCCAGAGAGTGATTTAAGGCCTTGAGCAGACAAGTGCAGAGCCAAGCTTCTAAAGTCAGCACTCTGAGCATTAAGTGGGAAGAGGAGGCCATTGTCGTGTGTGTTCATTAGCTAGATCTATTGGCAGGGAGGGGAAGACAGAGAGGGAGGGGAGTGGGAGCGTCCAGCCCACCCAGGATGGAGACAGAGCTCTGCCTGGCCAAGGATGCCCCCCAGGGTGGCTGAGAGGACAAGGGAGCCCAAGGATGGGGAACCTGCTAAGGAAGGAGGGGCCTGTAAGCAAAAAGCATTATCAGCTGAACTCAGGAGGTCAGGGGGCAGGCATCCTCTGATGGGCTAAGGTGGGGCTGGCAAGAATTGCCACCTTCTGGATGATGGGGGAGTATAGTACTTTCCTTTCTCTCCTCCACGGCCAAGGAAGGTTTAACTGGAGAGAAAAGTTAGTGTTCACTTGGTCATATAATGACCATAACTCCCATAGCTGTGACAGCATTAGGGCTACTGAGCATCTCTCTTGTGGAGGCAAAGGTCAAATCCATACTATACATATATATATATGTATAATTCCCATTTTACAGATGAGAAAATTGAGGTCAAAAGAGGTTGTGCCTTGCCACGAGTCATGGATATAAATTGTGTCTAGATCCTTTGCCCCTAAAACAAGGCACCTTCTTCATGTCAGACCTGAAAAGACCTTCTTCTCTGCTTCTTCTCCCCAAAGGCATCTTGGGCTTTATTAATAATGAAAAAGACCAACTGAGAAAGACCATCAGCCATCTCCAGCCTAGATGCCAGCTCTCCCATCTGCACCAAAGCCATGAGATTCATCTACACACAAATTCAGGCATGTTCATTAAGAGTATCAGGGGGCACAAGCAGGCTTTCATCTGCTACAGTTACCCCCTGCTTGTAAGCTAGTTGACAGTTGGCTGAAGGATGCTAAGAACCCAAGGAAACACTCTGCTTATGGTTTGTTGATTATGAAAAAGCATTAGAGCAAACATTGCCTTGAAGTCTCCCTTCCCACAAGGTGTCTCCCATCCATCCATCAAACCCAGTCGAAGCTACTTGAAAGATAGAAGAGCAGCAACCCCATTTGGTGACCCTCTGATCAGAGACGCCAGGCAAGGCATCAGTCAGGGAGAGGCTCGCTCGGCACAGGTGTTCCCTGCTGGCTTTGATGGAGGAGATGCAGGGCAGCGTCCGAGGGGAGTGGGGGGGGGACATCTCCCAGATGTTCTAGTTTGCTGACGGCTCCCACAAATCCCCAGGACCCTTGCACAACTTCCTGGAAGAAGCCGGCTGTTACTCCAGGGAGTTTGGTCTGACCATCCACAAAGCAGAAGATCATCTATTTGCCTATTTATGACATGCAGTTGGATAAATAACCTATAGAATGCATTCAAAAGTCTTTCATTAAGCACTCACTGTGTGCCCAGTGCATCAAAAAGACCCAGGGACACAAACACAAAGAAGCAAGACAGTGCCTGCCCCCAAAGAGGTCACATCCTAGTAAGGGAGGTCAGCATATACGGGGTAGTATTGTCATGGGCAGAGAGGAGTGTTTCAGACGGGGAAATCAGAGGGAATGGGGATTGGAGTCCTAGGCATTGGTTGGCAAGCCCTTTCCAGAAATGGCACTATCGAATTGATTACTGTTCTCAGTATAGAGCTGTTAAGTGGGAGGGTATGGGGAGGGAGGATAAAGGGAAGTGACAGATGAGTCTGCAACTGTTCACTAATCGGAAGCCTTGGGTCCCAGAAGTAGAGACCAGAGTCAGAGGTGGAAGCCAGAGTCAGAGGTGGAGGATGGAGTCAGAGGTGGAGGCTGGAGTCAAAACTGGAGGCTGGAGTCAGAGGAGGAGGCTGGAGTCAGAGGTGGAGGATGGAGTCAGGGGTGGAGGCTGGATCAGAGGTGGAGGATGGAGTCAGAGGTGGAGGATAGAGTAAGAGGTGGAGGCTGGAGTCAGAGGTGGAGGCCGGAGTCAGAGGTAGAGGCTGGAGTCAGAGGTGGAGGCTGGAGTCAGAGGTGGAGGCCGGAGTCAGAACTGGAGGCCAGAGTCAGAGGTGGAGGCCAGAGTCAAAGGTAGAGGCTGGAGTCAGAAGTGGAGGATGGAGTCAGAGGTAGAGGCTGGAGTCAGAGGTGGAGGATGGAGTCAGAGGTAGAGATTGGAGTCAGAGGTAGAGTCTGGAGTCAGAGGCGGAGGATGGAGTCAGAGATGGAAGCTGGAACCCAGGTCCTGTGGCATGGAGAGGACCAGGAAGGTATCATGATATTTATCCAAAACAGACAGAAACATGAGTTGGGCCCAGAATTCAGTAGGAAGAAGAGCAAATGTGATTCCAGCTTTCAGGAAATTGAAAATTGAAAATTCCTTCACTGACCAGGAGCTTCTTCAGGTAACAAAGGACCATCCTTTAATAGCAACATTTTTGCAGACAGGTGTGTTTAGAGCCTGCTATCAGGCACACATCTCCCCATCTTTCCCATAAGAACAGTGGGAAAGCTTTCCCCCCATAGGATTTAGAGCTGTAGGGCACCTTAGAGATCATTTTATTAAAACCCATTTTTAACAGATGAGGAAACTGAGGACCAGAGAGGGTGAACAATTTATCCAAATTAACACAAGTTAACAGGCTCTGCGATCCAAACCTAGAATTCTTTCCTCAACCCAGGGCCCTTCTAGCAGGGGTCCCTCGATCTTTCCTTTCTGCGCCATTCCTGGGCAGTGGGTCACCCATGCTGACCCTGGGCTGAACACTGTGGTGCTGGTCTAGTGAACAAATCCATTCAGATTATTGAGGATGTGGTCAGGTGTGGGCTTTTGTCTCATGGCTTTAAAAAAAAACAACTGGTTTTTAGTTAGCAGGATGGATACAATGTGGGAATGGTAAGAGGAAGTGGGGGATATTGTGTTGTAAAAGACAAAAGGCATCCATGCATCAGCAATTTTTATCGGGACCCCACCCAGCATGTATATCCTAAAAGATCCAGATAACAAGGAACAGGGAGAACAGATGCCATTTTCTAATAAGTCAAAATATTCTAGATTTCACAGAACCACTTCATTGCAGAGGCTTTGAGGTCCCTCATTCAAGATGACCCCCAAAAAGAAGACTGACCACAGGTGGGGAACTTAGGGCCTCAAGGCTACATGTGGCTCTCTAGGTCCTCAAGTGCAGTCCTTTGACTGAATCCAAACTTCACAGAATAAATCCCCTTAATAAAAGGATTTGTTCTGTAAAATTTGGACTCAGTCACAAGGCTACACTTTAGGACCTAGAAGGCTACATGTAGCCTCAAAGCTGCAGGTTTCCCACCCCTGGACCAGGCATAGGCAGAGTGTGCCTGGTCTTTGAGCCCACTAGGTCTTGGAATAGATGGGAAGCCTAGGGGTAGTGAAGGAAGGAGGAATGGGTGTCCTCTGGCCCCCAATCTGTGTTCTTTCAGTAAATTGTGGCCTGGGAATAAGGCTGCCTAGTTCTTAGATGGACCCTTCACTTTTTCCTCCTGGGACTTAGAGTGAGCCCTTCTCCCTCACTGAGCCTGGGAGGGACAGAAGGGCGGGGGGCATCAGAAGCAGGTGGGCTTGGGTCCCAGCTTACCAATGGTGTGATCCTAGGAGACTTCTCACCTCCCCTGGCATCAGAGACAATAATAAAATAATAGTGATAGTAAATAACAATAGTTTTCCAAGGCTTTAGAGTTCCCAAAATGTTGCCTTGTGCTGTTGGTGATGCAAATGTCACTGTGCACATTTTCCACCTGGGGGAATGGAAGCTTTGGGATTTTAAGTGCTTTCTGGGGTGCCCAGATCCTTTAGGGGCGATCCAAGGACTGCTTGCCCAGCAGTGATGTCCCTTGGGCCTGGCTGAGGAACCTTTGCCCTCTCAGTGAGTAGCCAAGGACCTGAGATTCCATTCAGGCTTGAAGCCTCCTCTCAAAAAGCCAAGTCTGAGAAAGGATACGGAATAGTACCGCTCAAATGCAGAACTCGAACCCAGGACTCCCAAGTCAAAGAATTAATAAGAGGAGAAGGAGGGAGGATCCTGGCTGCTAATCAATGCTTGTTGTGCTTCCCCCTCTTGTCCTCTCCTCTATTTCCCTCCCAGGGCACTCTGAAAACCCTACAGAGTCGTGGGAGCTCCTCATCAGAATCCTTAGACTGTGGCTGGGAGCTCCCTGACCTGCTGGAGGGCTCCACTCCCCCACAGCCTGGCCCAGGAGCTCCCAAGATGGTAGAGTGAGGGGATGGCCAGGGTAGAGATGGGGGCGCAGCAAGGAGAAGGGGCTCCTGCCAGGAGCCCTTGGCCAAGCCCAGGGCTGCTGGGAAGGCCCAGTATTGGCAACTGTGAGGCGGGGTCTTTCCGGCATCTGCCTGCCTCCCCCCGCCCCCTCTGCATCCCCCCATCCCTGCCTCCCCCACCTCTGGCTTTGACATCTCCATTCTCTGCCACCACCGCCCTCCCTGCCTGGGTTAAATATAGTGACCGACTTTGGAGGTGATTAGTAATAAAAATTTAACAAGCATCCATATGTGCGTCTCCCTGTCACTTTTATGAGGCCATTTGCAGGGGAGAGATATAGGAGTGCCTTCAGTCTTGCAGCCGAGCCACTCCAATCTGGCTGAGCTTGGCTCCCCCTGGCCAGCAGTGGGCAGAGGGAGGGACCCGGGCCAGGGGCCACCAGGTAGGGAGGAGGCCAGCCTGAGCCCAGTGCTGGCAGTCACCCCGAGGATGCCTCCTCCGAGCCCCAGAGAGGAAGCAGCTCTGGACTTGACCACAGACAAGTTATTGAGCTTCTCCAGAGCTCAGTTTAAGAGCCAGAATTGGCTTCAGGGACCTTCCTGCAGAACCTTCTGCGGGCCAAATCTTGCCAAATCCCACTGATAGCCCAGCTCTGTGCCAAATGCCTGGGGCAAGAGAAGCGACCCAGGAGGGCAACTGACCCATTTCAAGGTCTTGAAAATCCCTCCTAGGTCTGCGTCAGATGGGGATGTAACATCCCAGTGCCTGGATCTGGGAGGCCTGAATTCTCCAAACACGGTGTGCTCATCTAGCACGAGGCACCGATTCACCTATATTGTGCAGATCACGGGAGGTTCCCCACATCTGGAGGCTGCATGGCTTTGAGCAGCCCAAGGCAAGGGGCCAGTGTCCAGGACTGGAGGGGTCCTCACCTGGGCGGGCTCCCTCTTCCTCCTTTTGGGGGGGCCCCCAGAGTTGTGTCCCCCAGCCAAGAGCTCCCATGAGCTTTCCCAGTGGCTCCATCTCCCGCCACCATAACTTTTGCACAGGGAGTGACCCTCATTCCTCATGGCTATTTCCTCCCCAAGCAGAGGTCAAATCCAGAAGTCTTGAGGCTCTCCTGATGTCTCAGGGCTCTCTACCTTGTGAAACGACTGAATCTATGCCTCTCTTTTGTGTGAGCACTGTATCTCCCTCCCTCTTGACAGACACTCTTCTCCGGGAGCTCAGTAGGGACTCCACAAACCCTTATCAACTGATGGCCTGACACACGTCAGACCCCGCTAGAATGTTAACTTTGGACAGGCAAGGATAGTTTAATTTCTTCCTCACCGCTCAGCATAGTGTCTTTGTATACAGTAGATGCTTAATAGGTGTTTGTGGAATTGAATAATCCTCATCCTTACGTCGGGGGGCTTTAGGAGGAAAGTGCTTGGGAGTTTTGGCAGATGGAAACAGTGCTGTGGCAGTAGGGCGCTGTGTGCCCAGGGCGTGGCCAGCCGTCATGAGGCCCCAGGCTCCCCATTCTCATCTCCTCCCAAGGGGGGTCCCAGGTCAGTGACATCACACGGTTCCCTGTGGGCTTTAGGTAGGTGCCAGGAAGGAAGGAACCAAGCATTTATTAAACGCTTACTATATGCCGACACTGTGTTGAGCCCTTTACAACCCGTGTCTAATTTTCTTCCTCTGACAACCCTGAGAGCTGGGCTCTCCTGGTAGTAAGCCAGACATCAGGTGTGGGAGTGGTTCATTGTTCCTGCTTCTGAAGCCAAGCAGAAGGATCAAGGCCAATCTTCCATGTGACCGTCTTTCAAATATTTGAAGTGTCCCCCGAGTTCTTTCCTCTCCAGGCTAAACACTCCAGGTTCCTTTGGCCAATTTTCATCTAGTAAATTCAAGGCCTTTCACCATCCCCATCCTGATCATCTTCCTCTGGGCACTATCCAACTTATCAATGTCATTCCTGAAATGGAGCGCCCAGACACCAGTGAGGTCCCCAAGAGGTGACCTGATGAGGCAGAGGCCAGGTGACTCTCCCCTCCCTGTCCGTCTAGATGCGGCTCAAGATGGCATCATCCCAGGGTGTGGCTGGACTTTGAGAGGTCTGGATCAGGCTCAGGGTCCAGATCTTCAGACAAAGTGCTGCCTAGCCAGGGCCTCCCCACCTTCAAAGTATATGGACAGTCTTCCTACTCATCCCAGTTTCCAGATGAGGGACAGGAAACCTGGCATGATTGCCTAGCAAACTGATTACATAGCCAGTTAGGGGTGAAACTGGGTGTGAATCATTTGATCCCAAATCTAGGTGGCTCAGTGGACACAGTGCCAAGTCTGGGATCAGGAAGACCTGAGTTCAAATCTGGCCTCTGACACTTACTAGCTGTTTGACCGTGGCCGAGTCGCTTCCCCCTGTTTGCCTCAGTTTCCTCACCTATAAAATGAACTGGAGAAGGAAATGACAAACCACTCTAGTACCTTTGCCAAGAAAACTACAAATGGGGTCATTTGACTGAATAATGACTAGTCCATCCATTTCACAGTATGGCCTTTCAGGGGCAAGACTACTGGGCAAGGGCACATCTACTGGGCAACCAGTATCTTCTCTTCCAAAGGTGGTGCCCCGAGGGAGTTCTGGGGCCAGGAAGTCACCAGCATTGAGCAGGCATTTGGGGAACACCTCTCAGGCTGGTGGGAGGAGAGCTTTAGAGGGGTTCTGCCTATAAGCCCACTTTGCACTGTTAGAGACCCAGGCCACCATGACTTTGAGCAGCCCAAGGCAAGGGGACAGCATCCAGGACTGGAGGGGTCCCCACCTTGGCTGACTCCCTCTTCCTCCCTCCTAGGGAGCCCCCAGAGTTGTGTCCCCCAGCCGAGAGTTGCTGTGAGTTGTCCCAGGGGGTCCGAAGCCCCAGAATGGAGAACTGGGCAAGGGAGGGAGGAAGGAGGAGGTCAGAAAGGCAAAGTTTCTTGGGAGGTGAATTATCAGAGGGACCAACACAGGCCGGGCAGGCCCTCGGCAAGGGAGTAATAGCGTTAGAGAGTAAAGCCCAGGCGGGAGCCTGGCCACAAAAAGCCTGGTTAAAGCAATGAGCACTGCTAAACCTACCCTCGGGAGGGACGGGCAGCCCGGCACTCAGGCAAGCGGGTGGCGGCCCCTCTACCCAGCCAATCCTTCACGGGAGCTAATGCCAGAGCCTAACGCAATTACCCCCTCCACCTCCTTGGGGGAGTCGGGGTTGCACAGAGGACGAGCATGCCCCGCAGCTCCCAGGCTTCTGAAGCAGAGGGAAAAGGGCAAGAGGCGGCCTGGCTGGAAAGGCATCCCAAGCTGAGGCCCCCCATGGCGGGGAGGGGGCCGCAGTAACACTCCAAGCTCCAAGGAGAGAGCCGCGATCCTCGGGAGCCCCTGGGATCGGCGCATGGTTCTGTCAGAGATAACTTACCCAGCGAAGGGAGAAGTCAGGAGTCAATTCTGGGGTGGGGGGGGGATGTAGTACTTTCAGGAAGAGATCTACTATGAGAGGCACAGAGGGACCGAGAGAGAGAGAGAAAGAGGAGGAGACAGAATGAGAGAGAAAGAGAGGAGAGAAGGGAGAGAGAGAGGGACAGAGGGTGAGAGAGGAAGGAGAGAAGAGAGAGACAGAGAATGAGAGAGGAGAGAGAAAAAGAGAGAGGAGAGAGGGGGGAGACAGAGAGGAG
>NW_027185850.1:30443160-30447314 GCF_028583685.1 Petaurus breviceps papuanus | reverse complement strand
AGGAGAAGAAGGAGAAGAAGAAGAAGAAGAAGAAGAAGAAGAAGAAGAAGAAGAAGAAGAAGAAGAAGAAGAAGAAGAAGAAGAAGAAGAAGAAGAAGAAGAAGAAGAGACGGATAGAAACGGAGAGAGGGGGAGGGGGAGAGAGACAGACAGGCAGGGAGAGACAAAGTAGGAAAGAGAGAAGAGAGACACAGAGAAAAAGAGTGATGGAGAGAATTCAGCACCTCCCACCTTGGGAAAGGACACAGCTCTGGGGGTCATGGGTGAGATGACGGGCAGGAGGGACAGAACTAGACTCAGGAGGGGAGAACATGACTCTGGGGGGCTAGGAAGGGGCCTTAGATGCTCACCAAGGGCACGGGGAGAGAGGGAGGCAGCGGATCCCAGCAGTGGCTACCTGACTCTTGCCAGGACAGGGACAGAAGGGGGATGGCCAAGTTTTTGCTAGAGAGACTTGGCATCCTACCAGGCCCCCGGCCAAGCCCCTGCCCCTGCCCTCTTGCCCTAAACCACAGCTGGAGCTCCTGCAGCTGCCTGGTATCTATGCCTCCATCCCTCAGCCTCTCCGCCTCCCTCCCTGCTTTTCTGCCTCCCTCCCCCTTCCACATGGATATAAATGGAGGCTTCAGCTGCCTTTAAATAGCGCTATCTATCAGAGGGGCTCCCGCTGCCTATAAATCTGCCTGGCCGATGGCTCCCTAAGTGGCCTGATCCGGAGCTGTTTCCGGCGAGGTGTTCAGTTACTGAGGAAGGGCCCCAAGCCCCCTCCCTAAGGGGCAGGGACCCTTTTTGTCATCTGGTAATTGGCCTTTTTTCACATGCACTTGGTCCAGAGGAGGGAGGGCAGACCCCTCCTTCCAGGCCCTAACCCGATTAGCATCGACTTTCAGAGGGGCCAAAGGGCCGGGCCCAGCCCTAGAGAGCAAGATCGAGCTGTTGGCTCAACATGGGGGGTGGAAGGGCATCTTAAACGGACACTGAGGGGACTTAATGAGAAAACCCAATCTCCTGACAGTCCTGTGGCCCCCAGAAGGAATTAGCAAAGAGTGAGGGGTGAGGCAAGGTCAAGGGACTGTAGTAATGGAAGAGACCTTAGAGTTCATCTAGTGAAGCCCAAGCTTTTCATTTTATGTCTGAGGAAACTGAGGCTCAGAGAGAAGGGAAGGCATTGCCTGAGGTTACGCTGGCAGTAATGGAATCTCTATGGGAACCGGGGTTCTCTCCACTAAGCCCCTACTGAGGGGCCCAGGCAAGGCCTGAGAGAATGCCTGGTGCTCCTGGACAGTGTGTGGGCAAGGCAATGCTGGGGTCTCCAGGCTGCAGCCCTGTGGTCCATCCTCTCCCTGGGGCTCAGCGTCCCTTTCTGAAGCACCTCCAAGTTTAGAAAACATTTTTTTTTACCCACGGCCCTGAGAGAGGGTCCAAGGTTTTGTTGTTATTCAGTCGTCTCAGTCACAACCTACTTTTTGTGACCCCATCTGGGGTTTTCCTGGCAGAGATACTGGGGTGGTTTGCCATTTCCTTCTCAGGTTCATTTTCCAGATGAAGAAACTGAGGCAAACAGGGTGAAGTGACTTATCCAGGGTCACACAGCTAGTGAGTGTCTGAGGCTGGATTAGAACTCACAGAGATGAGTCAGTCTGACTCCAGGTCCAGCACTTTAACTACTACACCACCTAGCTGCCATCTAAGGTTTATTATACCCATTTTGCAGATGAAAACACTGAGGCTCAGGAAAGGAAAATGGCTTATCCAAAGGTACGTAGGTGGTGAGCAAAGTCTGGCTCTTGTACTGGGTTCTTTTCCTACTTCTGCCTCTCAGCGTGAGAGCTGGAAGAGATGTCAGGGTCATCTAGCCCAAGCATCCTATTTCACAAATGAGAAAACCAAAGCCCAGAGACCTGAGTCACACAGCCAGTGAGCTGCAGAGCAGGGATTTGAAACCACTCTACTTTTCCTGCCATGGACCAGCCTCTACTGAGTAGTCAAAACCCAGGCTCTGTCTAGGGATGAGCTATAGGAGTGTCCCGGGGGCAAGAAGCTATTAGCTCATCTTACCACCACCACCCCATCTCATCGATGACTAACCTAATTTGGAGAGTAGTCACTGATGGATGTGCCCCCTTGGGGAGGGGAATAGAGCTGTTAAAACTCCCCCCTCCATCATGTGCTCCTAAGGGACCTGTCTGGGGAGACACGATGATGCCCTTGAAGGTAACCTCAGTGGCCTCCGGTCAAGGGGACATTGTGGACACTCAGAGCAACCACCCTGGGTTGGAGAGCTAAGCTGGGCTGCTTCTCCCTCCCCTTCCTCCTGCCCTATCACCCCCACATCCAGAACCAGGCTTGGGGGCTTGGGGACATAGCGCCGAATGAACTTACTGAGAGTGAAAATGGCTGATGTTGACCAATGTCAGGGAGGGCTGTTGTTGTAGTGGCAGGTCATCTGGCTTATCTGGTTTCCTATTTCAGTTCAATTTAATTGACAGGGTCATAGAGATCATCTGGTCCAATCTTCTAGTTGTAGAAAGGAAGACACAGTACTGAAATGAGAACTTACTTGAGATCTCCCAGGGAGCAAATGGAAGAGTTAGGATCCAACCTTAGGTCCCCTGACCCCAAGTCTACCACCCTGTCTACCCCACTAGCCCTAACCACCCCACACTGCCTCACTACTCACATCACTTAGTTCAACATGGATTACATGTTGGATTTGTGGAAGAACACTTACTTGTGTATGTGTGGTGTGGACAAAATGGCCCCTGAAGTCTCTCCCAACTCTGAGATCCTGTGATTTTGTAATTTTTAAGCAAAGTACCCTCTTCCCAGGTGAGTTTTGGGGGGTTGTCCTAAAGGACTGTACTATGGGTTGATATGGGGGAATAGAAGGTGAGGGTGAGGTAGAGAGGAGGGGAGCAAGGACAAGAGGCAAGGTGTGAATTTTGAATGGCTAACAGGGAACCCTGGGAGCCTCAGGCATGTGAGGAAAGTCAGCACCCCACTATACACCTTGACTCCCAGTACCTACACTCCACATCTACTAAGAACGGACTTTTACACTGAGATTGTTCTTCCTTGGTTGAGCTGAGATTTCCTTTCATTCCTGAGTCCCAGAGCCCTTTTACTTTTGTGTAGTCTGCCATCTAAACTAATCTGTAGTTCCTGTTTTACTGCTTGCTTCAATAAATGTTTGCTCACTAACTGTGATTATCTTTTGTGTAATAAGGGTTTAGTGAGATGGGAGCTAAGCTGGCCAAGATCAAACTAACTGTGACCCTCCTGATATGGGGCAGGACTACTTCCCACCCAGAGCAACCAGGGAAAGTAGCTTTTATCCTGGACCTACACCCCTAGACTGCAAATATCTGATTGTAATAGAGAGATATGATTTTAGCCCGATACCCCTCACAAAGATAGGAGAGTGAAGGAGTGATTACCCATTGATAGCTTTCCTCTTACTCTCCACAAAGACAGAAATTGAAGTCGTCCTTAGAGACACAGAGGAAGACATTATAGGTCCACCTATAATTCCATGCTACATATGCCACAGGTCCCTGGGGCTTGCTTTTAAACTATTCCATACACATCTACCATGGGCACCTCCACACAGTACCCCTTGGATACTGCATTAAGACATGCAAATGTTTTGCCAGAAAAACCAAGCTTGGACAGATTCTACCAACCCAGAAAGTCTCTGAGCAGGAGACATTAGTGCCTACTTGTTTGTTGGGGAAGGGTTGGCTTAACAAAATTCCATTGGGTTCATCACCAGCTTGGCCACTAGAGGTAGTCCATAGGGACACTTCAAGGTTGTCTGCTCCATTTTAGAAGATCTGTGACTGTGATCTGTATTGCTGAGAAGAGTCCTCACACTGATGAAAGTCTAATGTCCTTGAAGTTTTGAAGTATGTTTTCAGCACTGGGGATGAAAAGAGAAAAATCACATAGTCCTTGTCTTCAAGGAGCTGACAATTCAATGTCTTGTATGCAGAGACACAATAATACAAGGGAGAGTGTGATAAGAGCAAAGGAGAAATGCAGGGAAAGTGCTTGAGGGAAATTGACTGATGGAGATACTTCCAGACTATGATTGTAAGCCTATGGCTGGGGGGAGGAGAGACAGAGAGAGACAGACAGACAGACAGACAGACAGA
>NW_027185850.1:30437813-30443060 GCF_028583685.1 Petaurus breviceps papuanus | reverse complement strand
AGAGAGAGAGACAGAGAGACAGAGAGAGACAGAGACAGAGAGAGATAGAGACAGACACAGAGAGAGAGACACAGAGAGAGAGACAGAGACAGAGAGAGACAGAGAGAGAGAGAAGGAAGGCTCTAAGCAAGGCTTCTTCATCAGAGAGAGTAGAAAAGGAAGAAGAAAGAGAGCACAAAGGAGATCCCTCCCCATTTCCTAGTGCCTCATTTCCCCCAAGTCTCTCAGGAGAAAAAGAGAAGCAGCCACCTTCCCCCCAAGTTAGGGCTCAGGAATTCAAGGGTCAAGGAAGTTCTCATAGAGGAGGTCTGTCTGAAACATTTTCTGGTTAGTGAGTTGTATGTATTGGGAATATACTTAGGAGGAGGCTATTTAAGAGAAGAGAGAGAGAGAGGTTTAACACTGAAGTGTTTTGCCAGGAGCACTGTCTCTGGTTGGGGACTCAGGGCTAACAAAAAGGTAACTACAAATATTTTTTATACTATTTCTCAGAATGGAGGAGTGTTTTTACTTAGAAACCACTCTGAACAATGTCAGAAGTAGGGTGAAGGCATGATTGAATAATCCTGATCACCACCTTAACACTACTACAGTAGCATTAGCCAAAACCCAAAGCTGGGATGATGAGGGAGCTATGCCAGGCTGAGCATCCTATTGGCCAGAGGTAAGCCTCAAATATCCCTATCAGTCTGTCTGTCTGTCCTGGCCAAAACATAGACATTTGCTTTTTCCTTTACTTCAGCCAATTTTTCAGACTCAAAATGCCATGTTTAGCATGTCTTTGTACAGGCTGCTCCCCATGTCTGGAAAGCACTCCTTCCTCCTCTCTGCCGTTTAGAATCCCTAGCTTAATTCACATGCCACCTCCTACTAGAAACCTTTCCAGAACCCCCCAGTTGTTGGCCCTCCCTCCCTGCTAAAATTGCTGTGTATTTATAAATCTGTACATGTGTGTGGTAGTCCACTCAGTGGAATGTAAGTTCATTAAGGGACTTTTGTTTTGGTCTTTGCCTAGTGCCTTGCACATAGTAGATTTGAGTTAAATTGAATTGAACCTAAGAGACAGAGCCAATCCAACAAACATATATTAAGTACCTATTGAGTAAAAGGCACTATCCTAGGTGCTGATATACAAAGCCAAAAACAATAGAGTCCTTTCCTCTAGAAAGAAGCTGATAATCTTGTCCTATCTCAACAGTTACCAGGTGTTGTCATTTCTTTCTCTACAACATCCTTCACATGTGTTCCCTTCTCTCCACTCACATGACCCCCAGCCTAAATCAGACTCTCACTGCCTTCCTCCTGGATTATTAGAAGAGCCTCCTTCCTTTTCCAGTCCATCCTCCTCTCAGCTGCTAAAATGATTTACTAAAGAGAGACTCTGACCATCTTACCCCACTTCTCAGTAAACTCCAAGGGCTTCTTATTACCTCTAGGATCAAGTATGGTGTCTCTGTTTGACATTTAAATCTCTTCACAGCCTGACCCCTTCTTATCTTTCTCTTCTTTTCACACATTATTCTTCTCCATGAATTTCACAATCCTGCCTTCTTGCTGGTCCCCACACATGTTCCTCTAGCTCTTGCCTTCTTTCTTGCCCATGGCTGGAGTGATTTACTATCCAACCACCTCCTAAAGTCCCCAACTTTCTTTAAGATTCAACCACCTTCTACAGGAGGCCTTTCTCGGTCCCCCCATCACTGGTACCAGCCCCTTGAAGGCTACTTGCCTCTACTCTGTATTTATCTTGTTTATACCGATGTATGTGTATGTTTCTATAGTCAGAGCCAATTCTCTAGCTAAGAAGACACTAGCCCCAGCTCCCTTGCCTCACCTCCCCTCTGTTTGGAGAGCCTGCCTTCAATCCCTGGTTATCCCTGGTTCCCACCTTGTTACTTCAGAAACTGATAGCAGGTAGACAGACTCAAGAGGGCTAGAAAGCATCCTTTAACAAAGATAGGGAAGGAGGATCTCTACATAGATCACAATGACTTTCCTTCCCCTGTCCCCTCCTATCCCAGTGTAGGGTCAGGGGCTTTTGCTGCTTTTAGCAAAGAGAGGAGCTTACAGGGTAGGGTGGTCTGGGAGTCCAGCAATTCCTCCAGAGGGAAGGCGGGCAAAGTCGCACAGGTGGAAGAGGTCCTTGCTCCTACTTGTGCCCTCTGGGACCAGGCAGGACAAATCTAATCAGCTTTTTGTTTCCCCTGTGTCGAGTATGGTACCTTGTACAAAGAAGGTGTTTAATAACTACTTGTTGAATTTAATTGAATTGTATTCCATATGACAGGCCTATCATGTCTCCTTCACTCTTCTCTTTAGACCAAACATTCTTTAACCAGTCTTCAGATGTCAAGGTCTTCAGTTCCCACCCCCCCCCCAGTCACCTCCCTCTGAACTCACTTCAGCTCATTTGTCCCTCCTCCAATGCACCTTATCACTGAGTATGTGGAAGGTAAACTGGGTCTTAGGGAGAAGGATAAAAATATGGATTGGTGGAGAGCCAGAGGCACACAGGAGACTGAAGGCAAGGGGTAGGGTGTGAGCAAAAGTGTGGAGATGGGCAAAGGGTAGATGTGTGCAAGCTCCAAAGGAGAGACAAGTCTGGGTTCTATGGGAGGTGAGGAGAAAAGGCAAAGGAGAGTGGAAGTAGGCTAGAGTAGACTGGAGTAGATCTCAACTCCCTGGCATTGGGGAGCTGTGGAATGTGTTTGGTGAGGGAGGAAACCAGCAAGTTTTAGCACTAGGAAAGAGCAACCTTGGGAGTTCAGCTGGTCTTGGGATTAAGAAAAAGAATAAAAACCAAAGTGTTCATTTGCTTTCTGCCCGGGGCCCACAAGATGGCTTGGAGGGCAGGCCCAGCAAGGGCGCTGTCTCCCCAGCAAGGGCGATGCTTCCCCCTCCCCCTCCCTGGACTGGCCTGGACAACCCCTTCCTCCCTCCCCACTGCCCCAAAATTATTATAAAGAATTATTGCCATTGGGACGTCTTCCCCACTGGAAGGAGCAAATCGCCTCATTCATAATTTATACCCTCAATTACTATTAATAAAGAAATATTTCAGCAGCAAATCGCCTGGGAAAATCGCACGTAACGTTGCATTAACATTCTATTTGAACATTTTCATCACATTTGTTATAGAGTTAATAAGAGGGATACGGTCCCCTGACTTCTTCATGAAATTATGGGCTGACGATGATAGTTTAATCTTTTAGACTTTATCTAATATATTCACTTTACTAATTGAGCCATCCGAGAAGCAGTTAGAGATGTCCTTAAACAGGAGTGGGGCTGGGACTCTGCTCCTAGAGCTATGGCCCACCCAAACACGGCCCATCGGTGATGTGCTCTGGGACACATTGACTCAGCCTGGGGCCCGGCCTCCACCTATGCTTGACCTTCAGCTTCATAGACCGCTCCATGGTCACCAGTCATCCAAGGCTGAATTACAGAAACTTAATCAAGTCCCTAGTCCAACCCAGATCTCAATATCCCCTGGACTGCAACTTTGACCAATGATCACCCAGCCCACATAGACTTGGGGACGTCTATTGATTAGAAACCCAAGACAGTCCATTCTACTTTTGAACACATCTATTAAAAAGTTTTTCTCTACTGGAGAGCTAGCATATTGAGTGGACAAGACAGAAAGGGAAGGATGAAAGAGAGAGAGAGGAGGAGGAGGAGAAGGAAGGAGAGGAGAGGAGAAAGGCTAGAGGGGAAGTGTATTCACAACACCCTTCATTCAATCAACTGTCTACCTGGTTTGCCCAAAGCTAGACCTTAAATGTCATGAGGGAATGGAAGAAAGGGAAGATTCTTACCCTGCCTGAAGCCTGCTCCCTCCAAATGAGGTACTCCACAGAAGCCTTGCCAGGACAGGAGTGTGTCAGGGAGAGGAGGGCTGTGGTCTCTGGCACTACTTCACTTTCTTCCAATAGCCCTCTCAGTGAAGAGGGCAGTGCACAGATTGCTGTCATTTTATATACAGGCATATATACATATATGCACGTACATATAATATTTGTGTATATTCCTTTCCCCCCATTGCCAGTGACTAAATGAATAATGAATTGGGGAAGAGACAATATCATATTTGCAAAAGACCACCACAAAGACCATTGCAGATTACATGGCAACATCAGTTGAAGAAGAGGAGGAGAAAGTCTATGAAGACCCTGGTTTGACCCTCCAAACGAAATTTTTATATATAATGATTTCATTGCTGTGGAAAGGTGACAAATATGTCAGAAGGAAGGAATAAAAGAAGCCAGTGGCTTGGATACTCTACATAAGGTTCATCTTTCTACATCATGAATAGTATCTTTGATGAAAAGAATTAGAAAGCACTGTACACAATGGCCACCATCACCAAAAATAATTGATTATATTTTTAACAGACAGGAAAAAACATTTTTACTGATGTGGGAGTCATTCCTGAATCATCTGTCTATAAACAGCCAGACCAGTGGGGGGGAAAGCTCAAAATTAATACCAAACTAGAAGATAGAAAAGTATTGAGGAAAAGATATAGTTTGTGCTTAAAATAACTCTAACATGACTTGTTTAAACAAGTTATTGGGGAAAGAAAAAATGGGAAGTGAATGGAAGAAAGCACACAGGCATCAATTCTGACAATTTTATACTGAAGTTTAATTGATGTAAATCAATTGCCCATAACAAGGAGACTAAAAGAGTCTAGAAGCCATATCAGCATACAAACACTTGATTTCCTTGCCAAGCAGAGAGCTGTGGCAACCAAGAGCAACCCTGCTTCAGAATACACAATCATTTGTAAATTCTTACAAAGAAGGATGTTGGAAGATTGCACAATATCACCTCATGAAATAGTGAGAAGCTGAAAAGGGAATAACCAATTTAAAGAAAGCTTGGCAAGAAACCCAACTAAGCAAAGTCATCCCAAGGGCATTTAAGGAAGAAATGAGATGGAAGACAAGGAGTAGAGGAAAAATGGGAAAGGTCTATAATGACTTTTATAGCAGATTCTTTTCACCATCAACGACATGGAGCCACCATATTTGGATTCTAACATAACAATCCTGAATGTGCTTTTAAAAGAAGTGGAAATGGTACCAGAGAAAACAAGGATGGGAAATATATATGGACCACACCCACCCAGTATACTAAGAAGTTCTGTGGTGGAGGGAATTAAATTTTGAGGGCTTTCAGGGACTGATTAGATGATAGATAGATAGATAGATAGATAGATAGATAGATAGATAGATAGAT
>NW_027185850.1:30430768-30437803 GCF_028583685.1 Petaurus breviceps papuanus | reverse complement strand
GATAGATAGATAGATAGATAGATAGATAGATAGATAGATAGATAGATAGATAGATAGATAGATAGATAGATAAAAGGATGCCAAAGGCATGGAAAAAAACTTTGAATTTTATTAACCCTCAAAAGGGTACCTGAAGTAAAATTACATAATTAACTGAATAGTATAGAGAATACATGATCATACTTCGGTTATTGTTTATTGACTAGAAGCTTCGAGGAGGCACAGGGGGTAGAGCACTGGACTCAGAGTCAGAGTTCAAATCCTGCCAAATGTGAGCCAGGGCAAGTCACTTTGCCTCTGTCTGCCTTAGTTTCCTCATCTATATTTGCAACATACTTATTACAGTGCCTGGCACATAGGTGGACCTTAATGAATCCTTTCTCCTTTCCCCCAAAATGGGGATAATAATAGCACCTGTCTCCCAGGGTTACTGAGAGGATAAAATGAGATTATGTTTGTAATATGATCTTTGTAAACCTTAAAGGATTGTGTAAATGCTAGCTATTATTGACTATCAAAAGGCATTTGATTCAATAGAGTGATAATGGTGATAACTAACACTCACAGAGTGCCTACTATGTGCCAACCACTGTGTTGAGTACATTACCTATATTATTTCTTTTGATAATAAGGTATTTCTGGCACATCTGTCAAAATCATACGAGATTCCCCAAAGATGGAACAGATGACTGACCTGGCCACCCCCACATGTCAGTTTTTATTACTTAGAGAATAAAAATAATAACTTTCATTTTTATATAAAGTGCCTTTACAAAGTATTTAGGCTCATAAGATCCAGAATCTGAGTGTGGAAGGAGCCTTAGAGACTGTCTACTCCAAGAATTGCCCAAGGTCTCATAGGTAATAAGTAGCAGTAGCAAAATCTGAACCCAGGTCTGCCAATGCCTATGACAGTGTTCTTTTCACCTTACTAAGCTGTTACTTCATGAGTGACTATGGTTCACGTTGATCTTGCAGTCCTCTAAAGCCCCCTGATCATTGTGCTTGTGAGACTGATTTTTTGGACCCAAGTGTAAGCATTTACATTTGCTCCTATTAAATTACATCTTAATCAATTTGGCCTAATGCTCTAGCTTATCAGGATCTGTTTGGATCCTGTTTCTGTCATCCAGTGTGTTAGCTGTCCTACACAGCATAGTGCAATCTACTCATGTAATAATAAATCAGTCATTTATGCCTTTAATCAAGTTATTAATAAAAACATTAACAGAGTCCTGTCATTTTAGGAAAGACACTGACAAGATGGAAAAGGTCCAGAAGAGGGAGATAAGGATGGGAAAGAGTCCCAAGTTCATGCCATAAAGAGGGAATTGGGGATATTTAGCCTAGAGAAGACTTGGGGGGACTTGAGAGCTGCTTCCAGGTATATGAAAGACTGTCCTGTGGCACAGGGATCAGCCTTATTTTTGATGCCAGGGAGCAGAACCAGGAACAGTGCCTAGGCTCATCTAGGCTGATGTCAGGCGAGGATCAGAACTGTCCCAGAGTGGATTGGACTGACTCAGCAGGTAGTGAGCTTCCTATCACTGGGGGTTTGCCAGCAGGAACTCCAACAATGTATCAGTCTGCCTCTTTTCCTATAGCTCCCTCAACATTTGTCATCTTTGCCCTTCTGTGGATATTATAAAGGACATCCTTGCTGAGGGATCGCTGGCTGGATGCCTTGGTGGACCCTTCCACCTCTGAGACGCTGTGACTTAATATTCATTCATTCATTCATTCATCACCTAATAAACTTTTATTCACCAGTCCCTAAGGTGTGGCAGACCCTATGCAAACACAAAATTTAAATAACCCCTGTCCGTTTTTAATAATTAAGTTTCTTTCCAATTAACAAGTATTTATTTCCTCTCCTCCTCTTCCTTCCTCCCTCCATACCCCAATTTATGGAAAAAAGAGAGTGCATCTAGGTGGCACAGTAGATAGAGTACTGACCCTGGAGTCAGGAGGATCTGAGTTCAAATATGGCCTCACACACTAGCTGTGTGACCGTGGGCAAGTCACTTAACCCCAATTGCCTCAAAGAAAAAAGGACAAGAAATAAAACAAAACTTTCATAATAAATATGTATAGTCAAATCAAATTTCCACATTGGCCATGTAGAAAAATGTGCGTCCCATTTTGCACATTAGTCTGTCTCACACACACACACACACACACAGAAGATGAGGGCATTCTTCATGATCAGTCTTCTGGAATCCCAGTTGGTTATTGCATTGATCAGAGTTCTTAAGTCTTTCAAAGTTATTTGTCTTCAAAGTTATTGTATTAGATTCATTGGTCTCCTGGTTTTTCTCCCTTCATTTGGTAAGATGGTAAGATCAAACAAGTCTTCCCAGGTTTCTCTGAAACCATTTCTTCCTTTCTCGTGGAACAATAATATTCTATGACTTGCATATACCATAATTTGTTCGGCCATCCTCTAGTTGGTAAATTTCCAGTTTAGTTCCCAGTTCTTTACCGTAACAAAAAGAATTGCTCTAAATATTTTTGTACATGTAGGTCCATTTCCTCTTTCCCTGATCTCTTCAAGTCAAAGGGTCCGCACAATTTAGTGACTTTTGGGGCTTGGTTCTTGATGGCTTCTCAGAATGGCTAGAGCAGTTCAGATGCCTCGGAGGCTACTTTCATTTACATTTCTCTGATTATTGGACATTTGGAGTATTTTTTTTTCATATGGCTATATATAGGTCGGGTTTCTTCCCTTGAAAACTGCCTGGTCATATCATTTGGCCATTTATCAACTGGAGAATGAAATAGCCCCTGCCCTCAAGTTGCTTATATTCTAATGGAAGGGAGTGGTAAGAAACAACAGGTACACAGATAAGTGAATACCAAATATATACAGATTAATTAAGGGAAAAGTTAAAGTGAAGTTGTTTTTGTGCTCCTCTAAGGTCACCCAGGAAGAAGCTTCAAAAGCAGATGTTGCTAGGGTGGAGGATGAGATCTCTGAACTGCCTTACTCATACCTCAGAAAGCCTATAATGCTCATCTACAGGCAGGAGGAAAATCTTTACATCACAGGGATCAGGATGGATGGAGGGAAGCTGGTGATGATTAACTCAGTTCATGTCTAAACTGAAAGGAACTGTGGAAACTATCCCAGAAATGGGAGCTTCTGTGATTGGAGATGTTCTGGTAATGGGAACCATGAAAGGATGTCAATGGCAGGAAAGGCAGGCAGGTGAGGGCCGGGGGCAAGCGAGGCAGAGATCAGAGATGGCCACATCACTTAAGATCCTGGGTTCTGAGTAACTCCCCCTTCTACCCTGCAGAGATCACAGAACTAGGAAGGCTCTTTGGGACCCTGAGCTCCAATCTCTCATTGTTTAGAAGAAGAAACTGAGGCCAGAGTGGGAAAGGCCTGACCCAAGGCCACACAGTGAGAAACCAGAGTTTAAAAGATACTTTGGCCTGGAGAGCTGCGGGTGGAGAGAGGCTGGTCTCAGCCCTGCTGTTTCTCTGTGCCCCTTATCTCCACCCCTCCCCAGCCCCCTGCTAAGGGGCAGGATGGACCCTGGTGTAAACAGGATGGACCCTGTAAACAGGCCAGACAGTGAAGGATGAAGAGGCCGGAGGTGTTCCTGCTCAGCCCAGCAGGATCCCAGTGGCAGGGCATTGTCCAGGAGGTGGGGGGAAATGAAGTAAACAAACAGAACAGGTCTCTTTTCAGATTTTGGCTTGTTATTTCAGCCGGACAATTGCCTAGCAGACTGGAGCTGGAGCTGGAGCTCTGATGGCCCCCTTCCCTCCACTCCTTATGACCTAGGACCCTGGCACCCCCTTGTGCCTGCCCCATAGTGGCCTTTCTCATGGGACCGACAGGAAGAGGCTGAAGCACAGCTATAGCCAGAGACAGGAAACCAGAGAGTAGTTGGAGAGGTTTGGGCCTGATGGAATAAAGGGCAGGAGCCCAGGTCAGCTCCTGCCTCCCTTGGGTCAGAGGATCCACTCAATGCAAGAGGGCAAAGGCCTGTAAGGGCACTTCCCTGGCCCTGGGCACCTGCTATGTGCTATGGTGGGCACTCTTACCACCTACCTCTGGGGTGTGAGCAGGAGCCCTGCTGTGGGTATGTGTGTGGCATCAGTCATGGGCAGATGTAGAGCCAGGAAACCTAAGTTTGAACCCAAGTTCTGACATTTGCTAGTTCTGAAAGAGGAATTTAAAGCACTTCAGAAATTCAAGGGTGTGTAAGAGGGGCTAAGTTATCTCACGCCAATGTAGCATGTGAAGTAAGAGTATAGAGGCTGTCTGGGGCTGGAGTCTAGAGGGCCTCGAATGCCAGGCTAAGGAGCTCTGATCATTATCTTTGAGGTCACAGGGAGCCACAGAAAAGTTTTCATAGAACCCAGGGCTGGAAGGGACCTCAAAGGCCTCTAGTCCAACCCATTAAATAAGAATCCCCTTTGCAAGATACCCAAATGGTTCTACAGCTTCCCCTTGGGATCCTGCATCACCTAAGATTGGTAGCCTCCTTTACTCATGGGCTTGGACTCTCCCAAGGAGAACTGATTATTCCTGGGTCTGAGCCTGACTAACTAGGATGGTCGGGGTACAGACAGAGCAGGGATAGCGGGGTAGGGCAGGGCAAAAGGTATGGGGAACCAGGGTCTGATGAGGCTGAGGAAGTTGGAATTGGAACTCTCTCCAGAGAAGGGCCCCAGGTTCCCACACTACTCAATGCTTGACCCCCATCCGATTTTATTGTCCATTCTCTCCCCCCCAATGGAAAAAGCCTATATCTGTTTCTAGGTTTTTGCCAGCTGAGGCCAGGAGCTGAGAGGGAGTGGGGGGGGCGGGTAGTGGAGAAGCTGAAGCCTCTGGGGGCTTTCCACAGTGATTGGGAGCAGCAGCAAAGAGAGGAGAGTTCAGTCAGGGCCAGAAGAGGATTCCCCCCAGGCCAGGCTGAATAGCCCCTGACTTTGCCAATCTAATCTCTCACAACTTCCCTGAAAACAACCAAGCCATGAGACTCCCAAGGCCGAGAGCCTGTGCCCAGCATCCCCCTCTTTGTGCCCCCAACATTTCTAGAATACGCTGCCACCCATCTGAGGTCAGCCAGCTGGTTAGTCTCTTCCACAGCCCCCAGCTTCCTCCTGGCCAAGGTAGACATGCATGTTCTCTGCCCTCCCTCCCACCTCACCTCTATGCCAGCTGCCTCTCCCATCTCAGCAGAGATATGGAAGGGAGCCAAGGCTCAGAGCCTTCTCCTTTGGGGGCCTCAGACAGGGACTGAAACCACTGACTAGATCGGATTAAAGTTAAAAGTATCTGAGCACACGATGTCCTAATGAACAAGAATAAGCCCCCCCACACCCATTTTACAGATTAGTAGACTGAGGTTCAGAGAATGGGGAATGATGAGGGGGTAAAAGGAGACAGAGAGAAAAGAGAGACAGAGAGAGGGGAGAGAAAAGGAGAGGAGAGGAGGGGAGGGGAAAGGAGAGGAGACAGAGACAGAGAGATAGAGTTAGAGATAGAGACAGAGAAAGGAAGGGGAGAGGGGGGA
Source organism: Petaurus breviceps papuanus (assembly GCF_028583685.1). Classification (NCBI taxonomy): domain Eukaryota; kingdom Metazoa; phylum Chordata; class Mammalia; order Diprotodontia; family Petauridae; genus Petaurus; species Petaurus breviceps. The sequence goes on along the minus strand of NW_027185850.1, from coordinate 30,432,269 downwards.
AAGAGAGATAGAGACAGAGAGAGAGGGAGAGGAAGAGAAAGAAAAAGGAAGAAGAGAGAGAGGACAGGGAGGAGAGATAAAGAGAGAGAGGGAGAGAGACATAGAAAGAGGAAGAAAAGGTGTGGGGTGTGTCTGAAGTAAGTCCTCTGAGGCAGCCCCACCCTGAGCCCAGGATCCAGGACTAAGCTGTCACTCTGCCTGGCTGTCCCTGCAATCCTGCAGACAGCCTGCCACACACACACACTCACATGCACACGCACACATAGACATACACACGTACCCTTGCTCGAGCACATACATAACTCTATTGGAAAAACTATCCTAATCCCCACGGCACATTGTCCTAGTGTGATATAAAATCCAATGACATGTGGCATTTGGAAAAGGTCACTCTCCCCATCAGGATTCATTAGCCCGCTGCAGCCTGCGAGCCCCAGGATGGGCCCCCAGCCCCTCCCCCAGCCATCCCCTGCAGGCCCCGAAGGCTGGACACTCTCCCAAGCTCTGGGTCCCCTGCCCACAGACATGGCCAAGCAGGAACTGTCCCCAGGGAGCCACCCCTGTCCCCTCTAGAGCTCCACACACCCAGACACCAGTAAGGTCTGTCAACAAAGACCCCCCGCCTTGTCCCTAAATACAACCAATGACCCGCTGTCCCTAAGGAGCAGCCCCTCTCACAGACACCTAAGTGTCTTCTGTCCTTCAGTGTCATGGAGTGCCATCCACCCCTTGCAGCATCCCTTCCCACCAGCTCCCTGGGTGCCACCTGACCCAGGAGACCAGGGAGTACTGGATGCCTCTGGGAGTCCTTCTTGTCCCTGACACAAAAGACCAGAGGACCATCTGTCAGATTATTAGGTTTATCAGGCTGGGCTACATCAGGGAACCTTCTCCTAACCCCAGACAGTCTGAAGCTTCTTGGCCTCCTGGGTCCCAAGGTATAGTCCACAATAGCCTGAGAAAGCCACTGGGGTTGGGGGGCTATGGTACTGGTCATGGCCAAGTCTGGGCCAGTGCTTGTGGCTGTGGCTGAGAGAGAGGGGGGCTCTGGTCCTTGCTTGGTTCTTGCTGGATCCCTGGTTCTCTTTCTTCCAGCCTGTGCAGGGCTCTTTTGTAACTGAGGATTCCCTTAGTCCTGCCCCAAGATGTGGCTCCGCCAGTTCTCAGGCCATCCTTCCTGTACCCCGAAGTTACCTCCCTCATGTTCCTGAGGGTCAAGTGCTCCCCTCACTCTGGGCTAGTGTCCTTGAAGAAGCAAGATGCTGAGGATGTCAGGGCTTGTCCAGGCCAGCCTTCCTCTCCTTTCTCAGAGGAGAAAGTGCAACCCAGAGAAGAAGGGGGCTTACATAGGTCAAAAACCAGAGCTGGACCTTCTTCCAGGACCTTGTCCTTAAGCAGCTGCTGGGGATAGGAAGAGCATGGTGAGGAGAGGAAGGGGAGACCATGGGGGGAGAGGGGAATGACAGGGGGAGGCAGGAGGGGGGACGACGGAGGGAGGGGG
>NW_027185850.1:30411765-30430368 GCF_028583685.1 Petaurus breviceps papuanus | reverse complement strand
ACAACGGAGGGAGGGGGAATGATAGGGGGAAGCAGGAGGGGGGACAATGGAGGGAGGGGGAATGATAGGGGAGGCAGGAGGGGGAGGGGGGAACAATGTGGGGAGGCAGGAGGATGTCCCTTCTCTGGTTCCTAAGGCCCCCTTCCCTGGCCAGTCCAGTGTTTTCCATACATAGCAATAACTCAAGGTGTTAATCTTCAAGGCGTTAATTCTTCAAAGTCTGTCCCTTCATTTTGAGAAGTGTGTTCCTAAGTATAGCTGCCATGTCTCTATCAGTCTAAGGTTTTCAAAGGGCTTCATTCCCTGGCTCGCTGGGCCTTCCAACAGCCTTGGAGGGAGGTCCTGAGGTTCCTGTCCTACCCATTTTCCAGGAGATGGAGCTGAGTCTCAGAGAAGTGAAAACACTTGTCCACAGTCACACAGTGACATTCTAGCAGGGCTAGAGCTTGAAAAAGTCTTTAGAGAATAAGAAGGAGGTATGAACAAAGCTGGAAGGACTTTATCCATCTGGCTGTCTGCATTGAGGCCAGAGGCTCAAATCTTGTGCTCAGACTGTGCCCAGAGTGGTCCCTAGAACACCCAGGCCCTGGAGTCTCCACCACCTTCCACAGTGGGACCCAGTCTAAGGTGGCTTCTGGCCACACCACACACACACAAACACACACACACGCCCTTTTGTCCCTACTTCCTCTCTGTTCCCCCACTGGATCATGGCACCTGCAGGAAACTGGGGCTGGGAGGAAGGTGGGTCTGGTTTCTACAAAACCAACCACCAAAGCCCCAGGAAGCTGTGCCCCTGACCAGCTTGCAGTGGGTTCCTGATTCCCCCCACCCTGGGTCCCCACTCACCCCTTACTCCATCAGCCGCTTCTGCCAGCCCTAAGCCAAAAAACACTCTGTCACCTCCTCCACCCTCCACATGCTCCAATGGGCCTCTACCTTCTCAGCTAGCTCCATGATCCCAGGCCAGAACTCTGACTTGTCTCTGCTCAATACTTTGCCCCACATACTCCACCACATGCTGGGGTGGGGAGGTCTCGTGTCCTTGGGTACACCTGGGTTCACACAGCCCTCATCCCCAGGTCACTAACCCAGGCCCCTCAGCTTTGTGCCAACAATTGGTGTCTGGGGACCAGGGCCTACCCTACAATCTCCACCCCAGTGCTGGGCCCAAGACAAGGCCTTGTGGGGCTTTCACTGTTATGAGAGGCCTGAGAGATGGGGCCAGGGCATGGAATCCAAACCTTCCTGGATGTCCTCAGAAAAGAGCCCCTTCCCTTTTGGGGGCTGAGGTGTGCAGGAACGCTATGACCAGGCCCAGGTTAGGAGCCCAGGCCCAGAACAGGGTCTCAGCCCAGAACACCCTGTCCCTTGCTTAAAGCTCTTGGCAGTCTTCGAGGTGTTACATCTCTATGGGGGAGTGTCTAGGCTATAGTGACCCAAGCCCTGCCCTGGCCTTCTTTATCTTTGACTCCCCACAGTGAGCCCCCTCCCCCATACCCCCACACACAAAGGATCATACCTGCCTTTATACTGTAGGTAGATACAAAAGTGATGGGGCTTTTGAGGGAAAGGCCTTGAAATAGCTCTGGACAGAGCTGTGAGGCCACTGGTGCAGGAGGTCTGTGATCAGTTATGGGTTGGTCTTGTGAGTTCCAGTCAGCTGGCTCAGAGATACTGGCCAGCTGGAAAAACACTGGAAAAGTTTCATGAAACAGGCAACATCTGGGCTAGGTCAATTTGGACTCGGTCATGAAGGAAGGCTTTTCAACTGAAAATATTCTGTAATTCTGTGAGATGAGGCCAAGGAGGAGACTCTCTGGTCCAGTCATTGTGGTTGAGGCAAGTAAAGACATGTGAGAAGGAAAGGGTAGGACAGGCCTGGAAAAGAGCAGGGTGTCCAGCTTGACTGAAACCCAAGAGCTTGAGAAGAAGACCGTGACATCAGCCTGGAAAGGTGGAGTGGGTCCAGCTTGTGGAGGCCTCTATCACTATGCCTAGGAATTTTGTAATCCAAATCTTCCAGTGATAGGGAGCCAGTGAAAGTTCTCTAAGCAGAGTAGTGACATAGACAAACCAAATGTTTACTTGGAATTGGAGTAGGCTTTTGGAAAAGGTAGAATGTAAGAAGTGGGACCCTCCACTGGTGGCCTCAAGTCAGAAAAGCCTAGGCAGGAAATGGTGCCTGGAGTAGCTGATGAGGGGGGATCCCCCCTACAGAGTAGTGATGGCCAGCCCAGCTTCCATCCCTAGAGTTGTCTCCTTCCCCGCTTCCCCCAACACCCTCTGAGGTGAACAGCAAGTAGAACAAAGATTGTGCCCATTTCACAGAGGAGGAAACAGAGTCCCCATCAAATCTCCAGTCACATAGCTAGTCAGCATTCAAATCAAGGGTTTGTGCTTCTGTGATTGGAGTCTGCCATTTCCCCAATATCTATTGAATGGACGAATGATTCCTGGCTGGAGACCTGGATCTCCCTGGATAGATCTAGGAAGCCTCCCTCATGGCAGATCCCCTACATTAGCTGGTTGACTGAAGAAGACTTCATGAGTTTGTCCAAATTGAATTTCATCTTATCTGAGCACTAGGCTAACTCTGGAAGGATGCAGTTTAATAGTGTAAAGTCTTACTCATAGGTTCAAAAAATCAACTTTGCCTGAAAGGTAGCTCAAGGTGAGTAAGCCAGTGGTGGGTTATGGCAGCCAAAAATACAAATATAATCATAAACTCCCCCATCTCAAGCAATAAGGGGCCTCAGAGACCATCCAGTCCATCCAGCCGAGGAAACTGAGGCCTACACCTCAAAAGTGGGACTTGGACCCTGGGGCCTCTGACTTCAGAGTGGGCCCACATTCTGCTTCACCACACCATCTACTGAAGCATCATCAGCTGCCTTAAGAAAGGCACAAGCCCAGGAAGGACATTCGTGATGATGGGCCCACCCTGTCCTGCCCTGGTCACTATTGTGTTCAGGTCTGGGCACCACAGGTCAAGGAGGTCATTGACCAAGTGTTGAGAGGAGGGAGTCAGGATGATGATAAGCCTGGAGTCCATGTCATGAGAGGATTTGTTGAAAAACTGGGTGTGGCTACCTAGAGAATAGAATAATCAGAGTGGACATCAGGCATTTGAAGGACTGTCCTTTGGAGGGTGGAGGATATGATGACAATTATAGGGTTACCTGCAAGTGAGGCCCAAGGACCAAGTGCCTGTGGATGAGAGGTACTGTCCCCCTGGTCAGGAGGCTCAGGAAGCCCTTTGCCTCCCTTCCTTGATTCCAAGGCCGGAGATTTCCACTGAGTCATGCTGCCCCAGAAATAATTCCTCCCTCCTCAGGCTTCAGACTGAGTGCCAAGGCCAGACCCAGCCCTCCCGGTGTTTTGAGCCAAAGAGCCCAGGGCCAAACCCAAGCCTGCCTGGGTTTCAGGCCAGAAGAACCCAGGGCTAAACCCAAGCCTGCCTGGGTTCTAGGCCACAAGAGCCCAGGGCCAAACCCAAGCCTGCCTGGGTTCTGGGCTAGAAGAGTCCAGGTGGGTGGAAGGGGGTGGGGGAGGAGACTTTGGCTTTTTATTGACCCTCCATCAGTTCATACTGGGCTCTACAATTTCCCTGGCTCAAGGTGATTAAAAATTAATTGATCAGTTTAATATTCTCCTCTCTTTCCCCCCTTCCCTCCCTGCCTTTCTCTTTCCTGGGAAGGGAGTTCAAGGAGCTTCTGATACGTGTTAATTAGTCCTTTACAGCCCTTGTCAAATTCCAAAGCAGCTCATAAATTCATTAAACTCTTAGATGGAGCTGGGGCCAGCGCCAAGCCACCAGTGTGGGGATGGTGAATTTGTCTTTGTATTACTTACCATCAGTGGGAAGCCAGGGTTCAGCAGCACCAAGGCCAGCCTGGCCTAGGGCCCAGAACCCAGAGTCCAAAGTTGTAGCTCTCTCCAGAGCCTAGGACTCAGAACTCAGAGTCCAATCTTATAGCTCTCTCTAGAGCCCAGAACCCAGAGTCCAATGTTGTAGCTCTCTCCAGAGCCCAGAACCCAGAATCCAGAGTCCAATCTTATAGTTCTCTCTAGAGCCCAGGACTCAGAACTCAGAGCCCAAGAAACAGCCCAGAGATCAGAAAGAGAAGCCAAGAGTTTGTAGATTTCATCATCATTGACTAGCTTGGAATAGTTTTAGATGCTCAGTCCTTGGGGAGTAGGGTACAGAATATGCAAAGAACACAGAGCACCCTGATCCCCTACTCCCTCCCCAAAGCTATACATGACCTGTCTCAAGGTTATTCAGAGAATCCATGTCACAAAGACCTACTGGGGCAGGGAGGAGACGGTGGCTTCCTTCTCATTTGTCACCCTCAAATCTCTCAGTTATTTCTATTATAGAATATCGAAGCCAGGAGGACTTAAGGGGTATCTAATCCAAGCCAAACCTGAGTAAGATTCTGTCCCCTACACCCCTATCAAGGGGTCACCCAGTCAAAGATAGGGTCTGTTTCCTCCCAAGAAAGCACCTCATTGAGTCTGGGGCCCAGCCAGACAAGGCTGACCCCCTCCTCCACAGGGCTAACCTTCAGATACTTTGAACACAGCTCTCCTTAGCTCCCCAGAACCTTTTCTTCTTCAGGATAAACATCCCTGAACCAATACTCATAGGACATTATCTGGAGGTCCCTCCCCAAACTGTCCACTTCATTAGCTTACCATAATCCTTCCTAAAAGGTGGTGCCTGCAACTGACTCCCTCCTCTGGGTCTGACCAGGATGGTGTTCAGTGGGACCCACTTCTACAGCTGGAAACTTAGACTCTCTCCATACAGTCCCAGATCCCATTGACTACAAAGTCTCTGTGGACCCAGACAAGGTCATCTTCGAAAGTCACCATATCTTGGCTTAGACAAACTGCTGCCTAACCTCGTCTTCCCTATCTTGTCCTTGTGAAATCAATTCCTTGATTCTAAGTGTAAGACTCTACAGTTCCCCCTAGTAAATTCTATCATATTTGATTCAGTCCCACATTCTAGCTTATAGAGAGCCTTTGGGATCCACTCTGTTATCCGGTGTGTTGGCTCTCCTTCCCAGTTCAGGGTCATCTATTAATTTAATTAGCCACTATCCATCTATGCCTTTATCCAAGTCATTACCCCAAACACTGGAGGCTCAGAACTCCCATGAATCTGAGATCTCACTGATGCAGGCAGTCCCTCCAACTTAAGAGATCACAAGTCGGGGCGGCCAGGTGGCTCAGCGAGTAAGAGCACCGGCTCCAGTGTCGGGATGACCTGGATCAAATCTGGGCTCAGATACTCAGCACCACACCCAGAAATAATAACTGGCCGTGTAACCTTGAGCAAGTTACTTAACCCCAATTGCTTTAAAAAAAAAAAAGAGAGAGAGATCACAAGTCGTCCATGCTTGCCCATGCTGCACCACTTGTACCCATATCCTTCCATAAATTGCCCACAGGGAATTCATCCACTCGGCAAGCTGGGGGCAGGGGTCTCCTCAGCTCTCTTGATATGGCATGACTGTGTCTGTCAGAGATAAAAATATCATTGCCAATGCCTTATACTAATCTTTCTACTATAGTATGGTGCCTCCTTCTGAGCTCCTAATTGAGTGGCTGGGCACATATATTGTCAGGAGATGGATAGGGTAGTAGACAGGACGGTCATTATTGAGTTGGGCTGCCCAGGACAGATGTCCACAGGCTGATCACACTCTCTCCGTGCTTTCTTAGACGCTGATGGATAAGGGGTAGGATATGGCAAAGTAAGGGGTAACGCTCAGAGATAAGTCTCTAGTCACTAAGGGCGTGATGTGGCTCCTGCCTGAATCCTATATCAAAGCCATTGGAAATATCACAATGGAACCAAGGCAGTCAAGTCTGAGAAGTTCTAGGAGGAGCCTCTGCTCTCCTCCCCCACCCACCCCCACGGCAGGGCCGACGGATCTCTAAAGAACACTTCTTGGATCTATCCCCATTAATCTATGGAATGACACATACCCCAACTACCCCTCACCTCTTACTGGTGCCCCTTATGGAGCCATCATGTCAACTGAGAGTTAGAATGCTTTAAGAGAGAGAACCCGGGACTTAGAGGCAGGAAGACCCAGGTTCAAATCTGGTCTCTGAACCTTACTAGCTGTGTGGCCCCTCTCTGAGCTCCAATTTCCTCATCTTTTTAGAAAAGGGTTCTAATCGTACCTGGGAGACCTACCACACAGGGTTGCTCTGAGGCCCAGATGAGAGAATGTATTTGTCAAGTGCTTTGCAAACCTTTAAAGGACAAGGTAAATGTCAGTAATTAATTGATCTCAGTCTGAATTGAAGGGAGTAGCTTTGAGGAGTATTAGGCATTATTGCTCCTTTGTTCCCTTCTCTGGACATCATCTCAGCTCTTTATGAGCCCACCCAGGAGGCTCATGGAAAAAAAAATCACTTAAAACTTGGGTTTTGACTCATATCTAAGACTTCAACAAAAATAGGGGGGTAGAAGAGTATTCGATGCACAATGATAACCAGGTATAGGACAGTTATTTATTTCACACACACACATGCACACATGTACATATACATACACAATATTTAATACACACAAGACCCTCAAGTTCTCATTGCCAGAAAGCTTAATGAGCAGCAACTATAACATAATTAATCTTACCCTTTCCCTGAAAGTTGATACCTAAGACATCAAGATCTGATTAAGTTCAAAATCCTGCTGAATAGATACTTTACATTTTACTTTTTTTTTTGCTTTTTTTGGGGGGGGGGGAGGTAATTGGGGTTAAGTGACTTGCCCAAGGTTATATGGCTAGTTTTGTGTTAAGTATCTGAGGCTGGATTTGAATTCAGGTCCTCCTGACTCCAGGGCCAGTGCTCTATTCACTGTGCCACCTAGCTGCCCCTTTACATTTCATTTTGACTCTGGCCTGTCCAAACAGTTTCATTCAGGTCCATGCCTTCTGGCAAGCCAGGTTAGAGTTTAAGCTCCTCCCCCTGTCAATGGTCATCCTCTCCAATGCAAAAGTTCCTCTGCTACCAGTCAGCTCTGATCACAGGATCCATGTTCTCCAAACTCTCCAATCAATCATTTATTAAGGGCTTATTATGTGCTAGGAACTGGGATAAGTGCTGAAGACACAAAAAAGTGAAAAACAGTCCCTGTCCTCAAGGAGTTTATAATCTAATGAATTTCCCTCAAGAAGTTTACAAACTCGTTAGACTGCAGCCAAGGCTGGACACGGACCCTTCCATCTCAGGATCCCTGTTCAGTCACTGATGCTCAAGAAAGGAAACCTCAAGTAGAAAAAGACATTTGGTTGAAGATTAGCAGGATAAAAAGAAGTGATGTTGTCACGGGAGAACACTATAGATTAAGCGAAAGGAAGAATTAGATGAGAAGTTCCCCACCTGGAGAGAATAACAGCCTGGAGGCATGTTATAGAAGTGCTGGCAGGAGCATGCAGCCAACAAATCTTCGCCTCAGTGATCCTCCATTGGAAGGAGGTCACCTCCACTGAGGAGGGCATGCTTCCTGGCCACAGTGACCACCATCCCTGCCCCTTCACTACGGCATCTCATCACTAGGGACCAGTTGGCCCCAAATCATCAAGGGGGACTCTCTTGCGGAATGAACTGGCCCCTCTCCAAGTGCAAATGCACCCCCATCAGACCTCTGAGCTGACCCCACCCTGGGTGCAAATGTTCTTAGTTACAACCCTGTTCAGATAAATTCTCAACTAGTCTCAATGGTCATTTCAGCCTTTAAAGGATTGGTGAAGATACAAGGCGTAATGGTGCTCTTCTGGGTTTAACTCACAAGCAGGAAAAGGCTAGGATTCTTGGGGGCAGTGACCCTTCACAGCTTAGATATTGGCAGAGGAAAAGAAAACTAGGCACAGGCATCGAGGACCTTAGAGCTGTTCTCTTACAGGTCTGACTGACAGGCTGAGAAAAGTCTGGAAACCCTGGGGGCGATGATCCCTCCAGCTTAGAGTTGATGACAGACAAGGCAAAGAAAACCAGACATAGTCTGCTGTGTACACTCGAATCTGGGGAAACAGATTTCAAAGTGTTCTGAGAAAGGACAGGTTGAATACAGTGTCCTAAAATCTACAGGGGAAGCAAGATCCGAAAGGTTGGGCAGTTCTCAAGAATGCGATTGTGAAGATACAAAGAGAAAAGGAAAAAGGGGGAGCTAGCTGTCCAAAGGGAGCTGTGTGAATCCACAGGGAACAGCTCATTGGTCCACTAAGATTGTAAAAAGAACTGAACAAATGAGGGAATTGAGGACAGGAGAGAAAGGCTAGAGTAGATAGCATGGTGTGGCCTTGTAAGAAAGTGTCCAAAGTGTTACAGCTCAGAGGGAACCAAGGCTGGTGAAGAGTGTTAACGGCAGCAAAACATGCTTCCTTTATTATGCTGTGGGGAGGAGGAGGATGAAAAGAGGGAAGAAGAGTGCAGCTCAGCATGGCTGGGATGGCCACACTGAGCATCTTTAAACTGGAGGAGAAAGAATACAAATGGCTAATAGGGAGTGAGAATCTCAGATCAGATGAGTAATAAGAAGAGATCGCCCGACTTCCCTCAAAAGTTAAGTCCTCAGGTCCAGCCCCATAACATCCCAGGTCCTGAAAGAACCATAAGATGCAATGGCTGAGCCATTATTGTTGATGCGTCTTGGAGACAGGGAGAGGGAACAGGGGCCTGGAGGTGAGCAGGTACCCCAACACAGAATCTGCCAAATATGGTTTAGAGAGTTTGACTCAACCTGCCTTGTTATATGAATGATAAGTGAACATCTAGGAAAGACTTCACCAAACAGGGGCGGCCAGATGGCTCAGAGATGTTGGGATGACCTGGATCAAATCCGGGCTCAGATTCTCAACACCACACCCAGAAATAACTGGCTGTGTAACCTTGAGCAAGTTACTTAACCCCGATTGATTAAAAAAAAAAAAAAGACTTCACCAATGACAAGGCTTACCAAATGAACCTGGTTTCCTTTTTTAATCATATTTCCAAAGGGGGTAAATGGGGAGAGGGGAAAAAAGGGGAGATGCCAAAGCCATAGTTGTTGAATTATTGTGGAAGGGATTCCTGTACCTCAGTGGTCTAGACTAAATGACTTTTGGTCCTATCTCTCAGATTCTGTGATTCTTCAAAAATGGTGTCATCCTTTCTGTCTTCAAGGACCTTTTCTTCTTCTGGGAGGGATAAGGAAAGGAAGGATGCTTTCAGGTAAAAAAGAAAAGGGCATCATGGGAGATGACCCGCATAAATGGGAGACAAGAGGCAGCAGGACAACATTAAGGAACATCTGGTGATCCAGTCTGGCTGGAACTGAATGTGGGAAGGGGGTGATTCTCCTTCTTGAGAATCTTCAGTACAGGCTGAGTTTGTATTTCATCCTAGAGACAATAGGGAGCCAGTGAAGGGTTTGGAGCAGGGAAATGATGTAGTCCATCTGTGTTTAAGAGTCTTTTGGCAGCTACTTGAAGGATGGATTGAAGAGATAAAAGACAGCCCCTGACCTCAGGGAGCTCACAATCTAATGCCCTCCCCTCAAACACTCAAATTGTGGGTAGGTGGCTTCCACACATTTTTAGGGACTTTCTATATTTGGGGGTGGGACCTTGGATCTGCTTCCTAGGGTGTTGCCTCACCATCAACCACCATGGTTATTAAGACATTTGCATTTTTATCTCTTCGGATTTCCTGAGATCACTAGGATTCAGGAAGCTTGAATTTAAGTCCTTGTTCTTTTACTTAACTAACTGTATAACTTTGGGCTACAAGGCCTCAGTTTTGAGGCCTCAGTTTTCCCATCCGTAAAATGGTTTTAGTCCCTACCAACTCTGACATTCCATGAGTCTATAAAACATAGAAAAGGCCTTAGAAAAAATTCCTTCACCTCTCAGCTCCTGCATTTCTCTTTCTGTAAAATGAGGGGATACGTCTCCATGTCTTAGATGTCTCTAAGATTCTTGTCAGAACTGACATTTTGTGATTCTGTGCCCTATTAGTCATAATGACTGCTGATACAAAAACAACAAAAAAAAACCCATGTTTTCCTTAAAAGAGCAAAGGACAGACCCCAGTTGTTACAGTTACAGTGCTGAGTGGCCATCCGGCACCTACGTGTGTGTCATCTGTCTTTGGACTCATTCAGTCACTGGTTCCAGATGAATTAAGAGTCAGCTTTGGGGGGGACATTGTTGATTTCCACCAGTTTCCAACTGTTCCCTTCATGGACAGCAAAAAAGACCCATATGTTGGGTGTGTTCTTCTGCCTTGAAAACCATAAGGGAACAGAAGGCCCAGGACTGAGCCTTGGGTCAGAGAAGGAGCAGGCAGAGGGGTAGAATGAGAACCACAAACGCCCAGCTCCATGAGCAGCGGACGGAAAAGCATCACCTCCAGCAAGGGAAAGCTCTTAGCAGATCTATGGCTGTTCCTTCCTCCCAAGAAGTGTCCTTTATCCCTACCCAGGGCTTACTGTGATAAAGCCAGGACCATGCCCAGGGTCCACATTTTCCCCAATCCCAATGGTCATTTGCCTTCTCAGGAGCCTTTGGAATGGCCCTTGTCACCAATAATTAGATAGTTCACTTGAGGGATTCTGGCTAAGTCAGAGAGAGATGGACAGACTGGCTAGCCAAGTCACTGGTAGCAATGGAGAAGCCAACTACCTAGTGTTCTAGCAAATGGGAAGGCAGAAGGAAGGTGGTTGGAAAGACAGATATCTAGATAGGCCAGAGGGAGTCAGACTAGACACGTAGCCAGCTATGGTGCTAGAAGGAGGGCAGAGGACCAGAGAGGTTACTAGAAAATGGGCAGACAAGCAGCTGAAGAGGCCTGAGGGGGGACACAAACAGATGAAAGGATGGCTAGGCTGGAGGGGGGGTGGGAAGACAACTACCTAGTTCAGAGAGAAGGAAGGACTGACAGCAAGCAGTGTCACTGAAGACAGGAGTGACCTCCTGGGCAGAGGGCTTTTCTAGGAGATGCCCCAGGCAATTCACTTCACCCATCTATAAAATGGGCAGAAGAGGAGCACCTGCTTTACAGGGGTGGTGTACAGGGCATTCACTGAGATAAAAGATGGTAAGTAAATTGCAGATGTCAAAGGGCTCTATAAATGTTAGCTATTATCATCCTCAGCATGGTCACAATCAGCTTAAGTGTATTGGTAGTGTGTGTGTGTGTGTGTGTGTGTGTGTGTGTGTGTGTCCCTGTGTCTCTGCCTCTGAGTCTGTGGGCAGGGGCAGCCCCGGGTGTGACATATCTGGGTGTGGCTCTTCAGCAGAATACCTGCCGGCATATGTACGTCTCCCTCTGTGTCTGTGTCTGTGTGTGCGCGCGTGCACACACACGTGCGTGCGCCTTTGTCAGTGTACAGCCAGCCCCTTGGGTTGTAAATCCTCCTTGTATGTCCGGAGGGTGAACAGTTTATAGCCCAAGGTCAAGTCTATGAATCATAGGAGGTGTTGGGAGGAAACAGCAGAGGTCTGGCAGTAAAGTGGGGGGGGGGCAATGGAGAGAGGGAGAGAGAAGAGGGGGCTGGGCTGGGTTCTGGCCTCAGGTCTCTGAGCTGGGCTGGGCTAAGTAAGCTTAGTCGTAGCTGATGCAGACTCCTCTTGGTTCTTTAATTTTATCTTATTTGTCCTAATGGGATGTTCTTTGTTTTTTTTAAATCCTATTCATTTCCAAATGTCTCCATCCATCCTTGTCCTCCTTTATCCAGTGAACCATCCTTTGTAACCAAGATTTTAAAAGAAATACGGAAAAAGAAGCATTTGGGAAAATTTAAGCAGCATGTCAATTATGCCGGCTAGGATGTGCCACATTCCAGGGCTCCAGATCCTCAACACAATGAAGGCGATGAGGGGTGTTTCCTCCACTCTTTCTGGGGCTTGGTCATTATAACTGCAGTTTTCATTAGTGGTTTTGTGTTCTCTCTGTTTACATTGGCATGGTCGTGATGTCCATTGTTTTCCTGGTTCTGTGTCCTGCTGCATCAGTTCATAGAAGTTTTCTCCTGCTCTTTGGAATTCTTCATGTTCATTATTTCTTATAGTGCAGGAATACTCTATCAAGTCCATGGATTGTGGTGTGTTCAGGCATTCCCCAATCAGTAGGCAAATGCTTTGTTTCCAGGGTTTGGGAACTGGACAAAAAGTGCTGCTGTGAATCTTTTGGTGGATATGGGATGGTTTTTTCTGTCTTTAACCTCCTTGGGGTATAGGCTTACCAGAGGGGGCTGTTTACATTTCAGTCACTTTTTTTTATTATACTTTGAAATCACTTTCCAGTTCACAACTCCACCAACAATGCATGAATGTGTCTTGTCTTCTCTCATCCATCCCAACATTGACTAGACCCATCTTTTGTCATCTTTTCCAATTTTCTGGGCCTGAAGTAAAATCTCATAATTGTTTAGATGTGCATTTCTCTTATAAGTGATTTTAAACATTCTTTCATATGGTGGTTAATTGTTTGCAACTCTTTTGAGGACTGTTTGTTCACATTCTTTGACCATTTACTCATGGGAAATGGCTCTTGGTCTTATATGATTGCAAAAATTCTTGGCAAATCCCTTCAGATACAGCTGAGGGAAAGATAAGAGAAAAATTCATACCCCAAGGACTAGATATTGGGTTCCCCTCTCTTCCCCCAAACAAGATTTCCAGGGAGCTCCAGTGGGGCTACAGATTCAAAGGAATACCCAGTTGTGCCAGTTGTCTAGATTCCTGGGGCACGCCATGACCCTCCTTGCTCTCTGCCTCCCTGTCTTTAGCCCAGGAGTAAAATTCTCCAACCTTTAATAAAGGACTTTGAGATCCTAGAGGAAAGGATCACAAATGGTCTTCCTATCAAGGGTCCATGAACTGGTATATGTCTGTGGCTGTAGGTGATGGGATAAATCAATGTTTATGCAATACTTGGAAGTTTGCGAAACATCTCTCACCCATTTCTTCATTGAAGCCTTCCACAACCCTGTAAGGAAGGTGCTGCAAGCATCATTAGCTCCATTTAATAAATCAATCAGTCAGTCAATTATCCATCAATAGGCACTTATTCAACATGTCCTTCATGTACTAGTTACTGTTCAAGGTACCGAAAACACAAAAAACAAAGTGAGACAGTTTCTGCCCTCCAGGAGACTACATTCTACCAGGAACGTGCAACAGGTTTGTAGATAAGTAAATTGTGGGTGGCTAGGTGGCGCAGTGAATAGAGCACTGGCCCTGGAGTCAGAATGACCTGGGTTCAAATCTGACCTCAGACACTTAACACAAAAACTAGCCATGTGACCCTGGGCAAGTCACTTAATCCCAATTGCCCTCCAAAAAGCAAAAAAAAAAAAAAATAAATAAAATAAATTTTTAAAAAGATAAGTAAATCAAAGATATATACAAAAAGTAATTTGTGATGATAGGGGAGGGAAGACAAGAAAAATTTCTAAAGGAAGTGAACCCAGACCAGAACATTGAAGGAAGTTAGAGGACCCAAAAGACAGAGATAGGGAAGAATAGCATTCCAGACTTGGGATGCAGCCTGTATAAAGTCAGAGGCAAGAGACAAAATGTTAAGTCTAAGGACAAGGCAAGAGAGACAGTATGGATGAAGGTAGAACTCATGATGGGGAGTGATGTGTAGAAAGACAGACTAGAATCAGATCATGAGGGACTTATATACCAAATGGAAGAACTGATATTTTATCATAAAGATAATATAAAGCCACTTGAGTGTCTTAAGCAATGGAAAGACATGATCAGATATACTTTAGATGATGACTATTGATGTGGGTGAAAGATGACTGATAGCCATGTGGAGAATGGGTTGGAGAAGAAAAAGACTGGAGGCAGGAAAACCAAATTCGGAATTTGTTGCAATAGTTCAGGAAGGAGGTGATAAGTGCCTGAGCTAGAAGTGTAGTGTAAGGAAAGAGAAGGGGATAGATATGAGAGATCCTGAGGAATTGAAATTGGTCAGACTTAGCAATTTATTGAATGAATGTGAGGGGCAAGGGAGAGTTAAGAGTTGAGGATGAGTCCTAGTTTTCAGCCAGGATATCTGGAGGGATGTTGGTATCTGTGATAGAAACAGAGAAGTGAGAAAGAGAGATGAGTTTGGGACAGGTGAAAATGACTTTAGTCGTGAATGTATTCCATTCGAGGTGCCTTTGGGAAGCACAGATAGAGACATCCAGCAAATAGTCGATGATTAAGGACTGGATCTCAGGGAAGAGATAACCCCAGAGATGGAGATTTAGGACTAATCTGCATAGAGAAGATAGCTCAGTGCATGGAAACTGATTAAACTCTCCAAGAGTGGGGAGAGAGAAAAGGAGAAGGTCCATGATGGAGCCCTGGAGACACCCACATTGAGAGGTTAAGGCATGTAAGAGATCCTTTGAAGCAGACTGAGAAAGATCCAGCAGAAAGGTAAGAGGAGAACCAGGAGAAAGTAATGCCACAAAACCCAAAGGAGGAGGGAATGGTCACAGTACCACATACTCCATAGAGGTCAAGAAGGATAAGAGCCGTTACTCTGAGCAAGAAAGAGGTCATTGGTGACCTTGAAGAGAACAGTTTCGGTTGAGTGGTGGGGACTGACACCAGACTAAAAAAGATTGAAAAGTGGGGAAGTGGAGGCAACAAGAATGAGCAGCTTTGTTTAGGAGTTTGGTCATGAAAGGGAGGAGAGACATAGAATGTTAGCTAGAGGAGCAGCTAGGTGGCGCAGTGAATAGAGCACCAGTGCTGCAGTCAGTAGAACCTGAGTTCAAATGGGACCTCAGACACGTTAACACTTACTAGCCATGTAACCTTGGGCAAGTCACTTAACCCCAATTGCCATGCCTTCCCCCTTCCAAAAAAAAAAAAAGATGTTAGCTAGAGGGTCTGGCAGAATCAAGAGAAAGGTTTTGCTTTTGTTATTACTGCTTTTAAACTGGGAGAGAATGTAGATACCATCCTCAAAGACTAGAGCAAAGGGGGTTGAATGGATGAGGACTAATGATGAGATGATGTGAATCATGGAACTGGGGACAGGAAGGAGCTCCTCACAGTTGAGCATTCTAAATGGTCTCATCTTTCTTTTCAGAGAAGTATTTCTTGAGGTTCTCTCCTGAGAGAGGGTAGACAAAAGGGAGTCTAGGCAACTGAGAAGATAAGGCTTGGACCTGATGTTGTGGATGAGTAGCCTAGAGAACAGATCAAAGGATTGCCGTGCATCAGTGAGGGCCCAGAGGAGACTGAACAGCAATGCCCCAGAGTGGACCTGGTCAGCACAGATAAGAGAAACTTCCTTCTCTGTCATTGGGCAGCAGAGTGCAAGAGTGCAGAAGTCAGGTGGCAGAAGAAATGAAAGGCTGGTGTCTGAAAATTTCTGAGCAAGACATCAAGGCAGCAGATTCCAGGGTCAAGAACCAGGTCAAGGAGAACTGGCTAACACAAGGGTAGGGACTATGAAGGGAGGAAAAGGAGCCCATTGCAACAACCTCCTCCCTGCAGTGCCTCTCCAATCCAGCCTTCACACAGCCTACAGCCTAGGTCTGGCCGGGCCACAACCCTGAATGTCACTCCCAGAATCTGCTGTGCCTCCCCCCACCCATTGCCTGTAGGATAAAAGACAAACACCCCTGTTGGCATTTAAAGCCCTTCACAGCCTGCCCCAACCTATATTTCCAGATCGATTTCACATTACTCACTTACTATACTCTTCAATCCAGCTAACTGATATACTTAATGTTTCCTATGACCAACAGCCTGTTCCCCACCTCCATACCTTTAAATATACACACCCTTGGGCAGCTAGGTTACACAGTAGAGAGAGCACAAGGCCAAAAGTCAAGAGGATACGAGTTCAAATCTGACCTCAGACACTAGCTGTATGATCCTGAGCAAGTCACCTTACCCTGTTTGCCTCAGTTTCCTCCTCTATAAAATGAGCTGGAGAAGGAAACGGCAAAATATTCCAGTATCTTTGCCAAGAAAGCTCCCAAAGAGTGAGACACAACTGAAAACAACTAAACAAACAAATAATAAATGAATATACATATATAATCTGTTGCTCAAACCTGGAATTCACTCCTTCTTCATGTCTGCCTGTTAGCCTCCCCACTGTTCCCTTCCAGGGCTACCTCCTACCAGAGCCTCTCCCAAGTCCTTTGCTTAGTGCTAGCCCCTGAAAGGATTTGACTTTGGCTTTCTATATATTTTTTGCTGATTTCTCTGTGCCTGTGTTATTTCACCCTAGTAGAATGTGACTTTCTTGAGAGCAGAGGCACTTTCATCTTTGGCTTCGTACCCCCAGCACCCAGCAAGGTGGCTGGCATATAGGAAGTGCTTGATGGTGCATGTTGGGTTATTGTTTAATTGAATAAAGCCAGTGCACTGTCTTTGACCCAAGCCCTTCTCCTCTCCCCATTTTCCTTACTACCATCAATGATACCACCAGCCCCTCAGTTACTTCAGCCCATGACCTAAGAGCATCATTGTCAATTGCTCTCTCACCCCACACATTCAATAAATTCTGGGGGCCAAATGCAAAATCTGCTGTCATTAAAGTTTTTCGCCACCTAGAGCCCCTCCCTGACTTTCCAGGCTACTTAGCCCTCATCCCCTCTCCCACCGTGGCCTCTGAAACCCAGTGGCACTGGCCTCCTTGCTCCATCTCCTGATCCCAAATACTCCCTCTGGCTATGCCCCAGGCCTAGAATGCTCTCTCTCCTCATTTCCACCTCCTGCATCCCTGGCCCCGTCCTCCTTAATCTTATGCCTTCCCTCTGTTGATTCTCTCTAGGTTACCCTGGATGTACTTGGTGTGGTTGTGTGTGTATTGTCTTCCCCATTAGACTGGGAGCTCTTTGGGGGCAGGGACTATCTTTTGCTTTTCTCTCTACTTCCATCCTTATCACAGTGCTGGGCACATAGTAGGTGCTTAATCACTCTTTACTGACATGATTTGATTCTGACTCTATTTCTCTGAATTATACCCACTGACCTGGCTCAGGCCACCCTTTCTATGGAGACAGAATGGATCAAGTCCTTCCCCCACACAATCACTGGTGTGTATGATCCTGAGCCGGCCCCTTAATCTCCCTTAACCTCAGTTTCCTTATCTGCAAAAATAGAGCTGACAGTCTATATTGCTGCCCCCCAGGGCTTTAGAGAGGAAAGAACTTTTCAAGCCACCAAGACTTAAAAGTGGCAGCACCACTGAAGATGAAGGAAAAGCATTCATTAAGGGTTTACTATGTGTAAAGCTCTGGGGATCCAGACAGAGAGGCCAAAGGGCCCCTGTTCTCAAGGAGCCTGTGCTCTAACTGAGGGAGCCAATTCACAGAGAACATTTCAGGTGGGAAGGACTGGAGGTCGTCAGGGAGCAGCTGCAGGGAATGTGGGAAGGTTCAGGGTTCCTTAGCATGCAATAGCAAGTTAGTTGGCAGTGCCCAGGGTCCAGAGACCACGGAGGCAGAGCAGATGGAAAGGCTTAGTGGTCTCCTCTATGAGCAGAATAATTGTAACTCCCAGCCAAGCTGGGAGTGATCCTGAAGAAGGATTCTGATTTCTGTCCCAAAGGATTGGGGAAAGGGCATCGGGATCATCCAAGAAGGGAGGAGCAGAAGGAGATGTTGGCAGGAAGGTTATAGGGAAAGGACCCCAGTCATATTGGATGAAGGAAAAGGACAGGAGAAGGGGACCCCACACACACCCTTTCTTCCCACCCTTGATTTGAGTACCAGTCTCATTGTTCTATAGACCAATGCTATATTGTGGTGTCTCCCTGCATAGAAAACACACCCCTCCCGGACAGGCTCTGGCTCCTCTTTGTCTTGGTGGTCCCAAAGGCCTGGCGGGGCCTAGCACGCAGTAGGAGTCTCACCAATAGTGGTTCTTGGCTAAATTGAGTTCTGACTTTCACTCCTTAGTAAGGAGTAGGTGGTGCATGGAAACAATCCTGACCGTGGTGGTCACCCAAGAATTCTTTGCTGGGAGGGAGGGACACGGATACGAGGGCATCACTGGCTTCATGTGTCTAGTGGATGCTCCTGAGGCCTTCCTTGGGCCATTCATGCATGATCCCTGTCAGAGAGGGGCTGGGAGCCTCCACTAAGCCCCTCTCATCATCTGCCCCCTGCAAGGAGCCCCTCTCTCCCTTTTTTCTTTCTCCAGTTATCTCATCCCCATCTGTCCTGGGGATGAGGCCCGCAGGCTCCTTGGCTCTGAAACCTTTTTTATGACTCCGCCTGTAATTAACTCAAGTCATAAAATTTTTCAAATCCAAATAGACATAATTAACATTTAATGCCCCTGGTTGGGGCCTGGACAGTCTGAGTGAGCCCAGCATCATCAAAGATAGTGGAGGGAAGGGAGCCCTAGGCCTAGTCCTACTCAGGATCCATGATGATCTGGGCCTGAGGGGCTGGGGCCAGGATTGGGCCCTGAAGCCCATCTCCCAGAATTCCAGAAGCTCTGGAAGAGGAGGATGGGCACAGGGGGGACGGGAAAGAGTTCAAAAAGGAGGGGAGGCATTAGGCTGAGATCCTGAAGGGCAAGAGGAGGGCATTCCTGCCTGAATCCTCCTTGGCCT
>NW_027185850.1:30406607-30411365 GCF_028583685.1 Petaurus breviceps papuanus | reverse complement strand
GAGAGAGAGAGAGAGAGAGAGAGGGAGAGAGAGAGAGAGGGAGGGGGAGAGAGAGAGAGAGAGAGGACACTAGGAAAACCTTTCTACTGTCCCCCAAGCCTGGAATATTCTCCCTCCTCATGTCCCCTCCTGGCTTCCCTGACTTCTTTCAAATCCCAGCTAAAATCCCACCTTCTACAGAAAGCCTCTTCTGATTCTCCCTCCCTCCCTCCCTTTGCCTTCCCTCTGTTGATTATTTCTCATTTATCATGTTTATAGCTTGTTTGAACAGAGTTGTTTGCATGATGTCTCCCCCATTAGACTATGACCTCCTTGAGGAAATGGACTGCCTTGCCCCTGTGTATCTTAGCACAGATCTTAGCACAGTCCCTGGCCCATAGTAGATGCTTAATAGATGTTGGGGGCAGGTTGGTGGTGGAGTGGATAGATAGAGTGCTGGGCCTGGAGTCAGGAAGACTCACCTTTCAGAGTTCAAATCTGGCTTCAGACACTTACTAGCTGTGTGACCCAGGGCAAATCACCTAATCCTGTTTGCCTCAGTTTCCTCGTCTGTAAAATGAGCTGGAGAAGAAAATAGCAAATAATTCCAGTATCTTTGCCAAGAAATCCCCAAGTAGGGTCACAAAGAGTAGGACGCAACTGAAAACAACTAAGCAACCAATAGATATTTATTGACTGACTATAGAATGGCTTTCTGGATTCTCTCCTAGTTCCTAGTTCACATTCTCTCTCCCTCTTCCTCCCCATCTCTGCCACCTCAGTTCCTTACTGCCTTCAAGACTCAACTCAGGTGCCACCTTCTTCTTAAAACCTGTTCTGGCCCCTGATTCACCCCCACCAACCAAGACCTCCCTCCCAAGACTTGTATTCATTTTGTATATATGACCTCTATACTCAAATGTGTATACATGAGCTCTTTGAGGGCAAAGACTTTTCCCACTTTTGTCTTTGTATCTCTAGCACTTAGCACCATGCCTAACATATAACAAGCATGTATTTCTTATTATGTCATGATATCAAGACTCTAGACCATTCTGGTTGGGGTTCTCCATGGTGGGTCTACCTCTCTTAAGGCAGCCGAGGACTTCATTAGCTTTTGGAGGGCATTCCCATTCTCCTGCAAATGGACATGGAGATAGTGGCCTGCTCAAACCCCTAGGTCTATTTCAGATGGAAAGCTGGCCACCTGGATGCCACTCTTCCCCATTTTGTACTTTGGCAGTGTTTATTTTGAGAAAGCCAAGGGTAAGACTTGATGGACAAAGGTTCATCCAATTTGCCAATGACACAAAAGAATAAGGGTGAGCAATTACATAAGGTGACCAGGAAAAGTTCCAAAAAGATTTTGGTTAGATTAGAACACTGGGCTAAACTTAATAAAATGGGATTCATTAGGGATAAATGCAGTCTTACACTTGGGTTCAAAATAATCAACTTCACCACAGTGTATAATGACTGACTTTGATAGACTTAGCCCTTTTCAGTTAGGCAAGGACCTAAAACAAATACAAAAGACTCATGATGGAAAATGCCATCCATGTCCAGAGAAAGAACTATGGAGTTGGAATGCAAAGCAGACTATTTGTTCTCTTTTTTGTTTTGTTTTGGGGTTTTTTTCTTTCTCATGGTTCCTTCCACTTGTTCTAATTTTTCTATACAATGACTAATGTGAAAATATACTTAATAGGAATATATATATGTAAAACCTATATCAGATTGCATTCCATCTTGGGGAGGGGGAAGAAAGGGAGAGAAAGAAAATTTAAGGGGCTGCTAGGTGGCACAGTGAATAGAGCACCAGCCCTGGAGTCAGGAGGATCTCAGTTCAAATCTGACCTCAGACACTTAACACAAAACTAGGCATGTGAACTTGGGCAAGTCACTTAAAACCCCAATTGCTCTACCTTCCCCCCTCCAAAAAAAAAGCAAAAAAAAAAGAAAGAAAATTTAAAATTTGATGGAAGTGAATGTTGAAAACTAAAAATAAATTAAAGACTCTCCAGTTTAAGAACAATGATAAGAGGGAGACAACCAGAATGGGGAAGAACCTTAGTCCCACTTCCTATGTGTGTGAATTAAAGGAACTGGGGGTGTTTCAATGGGAGAAGAGTCAGGGTGAGGGTGGGCGGGGGGACATGAGGGTTGGCTCTAAGGATTTGCACTGGAGTCATGTGGAAGAAAAGTCAGAAGAACTAGGAATAATGCTTGATGCCTATGGAAGGGGAGAGTTCAAAGAGGCAGATTTAAACTGGATATTAGAAGCTTCCTAACAATGAGAGCTGCCCCAGAGTGAGAGAAGCCACCTTAAGAGGTGAGGGAAGTGAGGCATCATCTCCTGGCAGCCAGGTGGCACAGTAGAGAGAGTTCTCAGTGTGGATTCGGGAAGACCTGAGTTCAAATGTGACCTCAGACTAGCTGTGTGACCCTGGTCAAGTAATTTCACCTCTGTTTGTTTTGGCTTCTGGGGATAATAATAGTACCTGCTTTCCAGCGTTCATGGAGGAATTCAATGAGATCATATTTGTAAAGCCCTTAACACTGTGCCTGGCACCTTGTAGCCACTGTAGAAATGCTAGATATTATCATCATCCAAGCAGAGATGGACAGCTCCCTGCTGGGGATGTTCTAGTGAAGATTCTTTTTGTGTATGGGTTGGTCCCTTCCAATTCTCAAATTCTGTGGCTCTGGGACATTTTTCCTTCTTAGACT
The DNA here is from genome assembly GCF_028583685.1 of Petaurus breviceps papuanus. NCBI lineage: Eukaryota > Metazoa > Chordata > Mammalia > Diprotodontia > Petauridae > Petaurus > Petaurus breviceps. The sequence goes on along the minus strand of NW_027185850.1, from coordinate 30,408,656 downwards.
CAACCCAATATTCTTGCCTATTATGATCTTTTTCAAGGCTGCTTTTCAAATCCAACAGGTTAGCTCAATGCTATCTGTGCCCCTCGAAGGGCCTCTTTCCTCTCTTGGCCTCAAGGACCTGCCTGCCAGAGAGACACTCCTCAGGTGTGTCCGAGATTAGAAAGATGCTGGCTCTCAATAGCTGTTTGACCCTCATCAAGCCAATTCCCTCTCTGGGCTTCAGTTTCTTCCCCTGTAAAATAGGACTAAGAATTCTTGACCTGCCTTCCTCATCAGATTTTATGAATGTCAGTTGAAAGATTGTCTTGGCTTCCTTTGTAGAGTATCTTATGAAGTGCAGAGTATACAGTACCTCTGGATTACAAGGCATCTTGTAGATGAAAGCATTTGGTAAACGGAAAACATGCATGGATTGCATCTGTCTCCTAGACAGTGACACACTTTGTAAAAGGTTTATGCTTTGTAGACTGTAAAGTGCCTTGGAGATGCTCCAGTGTTTTGTGAAGGAAAAGCAGGTGGACACTGTAAAGTTCCTTCTAAAGCTGAAATCATCTCTGAAGACATAAAGAATCACAGAGGATGGAAAGTTCCAAATCAAGCTTTCCATACCAGTAGGAGAATTTAGAAGTGGCTGAGAGGCGGGACCCCAAAAGTGGTCATTAATGCTTTAATGTCTCCTTGGCAGAGCTCCAGTGGACTGCCCCAGAGATCTGTGCTTGGCCCTTATCAGATGCTTATCAGATTTGCAGCTGACACCAAGCAAGGGGGGAAAGCTGACCCAGCTAGACAGTTAGGCTCTAAGAAGATTTTTAATGACTAGATCAGAATTGAAGATACAATATAATAGAGGTAAATATAAAATCTTATACTTAGATTCAAAAAATAATAGGTAAGCATTTAATAGTACTCTAAGATTTGCAAAACACTTTAAATGTGTCATCTAAGAATCACAAAATCAAACCCACAAGAACAAGATGGGTAAAGAATAGTTAGATGGCAATTTGGCTGAAAAAAATCTGGAGGTTTGAGTGGACAGCAAGCTCCACACAGCAGTCAGTTCATGGGTTGGGCTAAGTGGAGCAGAACTTCTTGGAATGAGGAGGCAATGGACCTGCTGTCCTCTGCTCTGCTCAGACCACATGTGGAGTCTTTTGTTCCGATCTGGGCGGCACCGTTTATGGCATGGATACGCTGGAGAGGGTCCACAGGAGGGCAGCCAGGGTGAGGAAGAGCCTGAGGTCCCTGATATTTTGGGGATCTGGTGAAGAGACTAGCTATATTTAGCCTGGGGTAGAGAAGACTCTGGGAAGGCAGGAGAGCTTTGCTCCAATATTTGAAAGGTTGCTATGAAGAGGAAGGATCAGAGGCCCCAGAGGGCAGAATCGGGATCAGTTGAAGGGGGAGGGGATTGCGGCCAGATGTCAGGAGAGCTGTGCCGGAGGAGGAGGGGGAGGGGGCTCATATGGTGGCAGTGGGTTCTGCCTCCTTGGCAGCCTTCAGACAGAAGTCAGGGGCCCAGTTACTTATCAGTCACATTGTGGAGAGGGTTCTAGTTTCCTCTGAGATGGGACTTTGGAAATTCTGAGAAACGATGGTGATTAGTGTGTCTGAACCTGTTTTGGTGAATCCCATTCCAAGACCTCATACTGGGAGCTCTAGGGCTGACTGAGCCCTGAGCCGGTGTCCCCATGTCCTCAAGACCATGCCAGAGCCTTGGTTTACAGGATATTTCAGAGGTCAGCCCCGCTTGCAGAAAGGGTCCTTTCTGGAGCCTCCTGTAAAGCACACGTGCCTGCAGGCAAAGACATAGGTGCCCGTATGGCCAAGCTGACTAGCATGCTCCAAAGTGTTCTATAAATGTCTGCTATTAGTATTACAGTTGTTAAGATGCACCTGGGGACATGCCCATGCCCACATGTGCAGACAGACAGACAGACGCGCAGTTCTCTCTCTCTCCCTCTCTGTCTCTGTCTGTCTCTCTCTCTCTCTGTCTCCCTGTCTGTCTGTCTCTCTCTGTGTCTCTATCTCTGTGTCTCTGTCTCTGTCTCT
>NW_027185850.1:30391725-30406597 GCF_028583685.1 Petaurus breviceps papuanus | reverse complement strand
TCTGTCTCTCTCTGTGTCTCTATCTCTGTGTCTCTGTCTCTGTCTCTCTCCCTCTCTGTCTCTGTCTCTGTCTGTCTGTCTCCCTGTCTATCTCTGTGTCTCTGTCTCCCTCCCTCTCTGTCTCTTTGTCTCTCTCTCTCTGTGTCTCTGCTCTGTCTCTCACACACACACACACACACACACACACACACACTCGCGCGCACACACACGAAGGCTGAGCCCAAGAAGTTACTTGATAGTACCCTAGTACTATACCCAAGTAACCAAGATAGTTACTTAATAGCTTAAGAACTGCAGAGACAGAAAGGGGAGTCGAGGCTGTGCCTAGGGGAGAGGACTTCAGACATGTTGAGGAGCTCCAGCTAGGCCCTTCTTTGCCCATCAGTTCTTGCTCCCCCTCCTCAGAATATGAGGTGGGGCTTCCCCCCCCACACAAGGGTAAGAGGCCAGCTGACCTAGGCAGTCCTCCCCTCCAGTCCTGGAGCCATAGCGACACCTACTGGTCACAGAGGGCCTGATCCCTGGCCGCTGAGCTGAGCTCAACCAGAACCAGGAGATGCCCTAGAGGTGGGTGCCTGAGATCCAGAGAATCCTGGAGTCCTTCTAGCCCCCAGCTCAGCTCAGTCTCGCAGAGTGGCGAGAGTCAAGCATTTGGAGCCCTTGGGACAGTAATTGATTCATGATAAAAGGTTGACATTTAAGGAGCTCTTTGACTCCAGTTCTCAGGCTCATGAACCTAGAGCAGAAATTCTCAAGAAACTGAGGCCCCGGGAAGGTGGTTCAAGCAGTAAGGTAGCATCAGAAGTGAGATGTGAACTCAAGTTCTAAGACCCTAGCTAGAACCAGCTCCATTCACTCCCCTATATTGCTTCTTCTTTCAATGGTTCCTCACATGCACATAAAACACCAGTTTATACCCAGGAAGGCTGAGGACTATCCAAGGTCAGATTTAACCTCCCTGGGCCTCAGTTTTCCTATCCTAAGGGAAAGGCTTGGTCTTGGTCATTTCTAAGCTCCCCTTTCACCTCTAACCTTTCAGGCTTCTGATCCCCCCAAGGATCAAAAGAGAGCTTTAGAGATGGGGTGGGGGAGTGCCAAGGAGGGAAAGAGAAAAGGAATGGGGAAAGGGAAGCCAGCTTCTCTCCTTCCACAATCCGGCTGCAAGTCCAGATGCTGAACACAAGTCCATAGAATGTAAAACTAGAAGGATCCATAGAGGTATTCCCATCCAGATGCCTGGGATCAGGCTCCAGATGTGGCCAGGGAGGCCAGGTCCAGGATGTGGGCTTCACATCAGCTGTGGCATAAGACTCTGAGCACCTCCGTTTGCATGCTGGCTCAGTCACTCATTCCATATGTGGGCTTGGGCAAGTCACCCTCTGTCCTTCTTTGGCCCAGGTTCCTCCACTGTAAGGTGAGAAGGCTGGGCCAGATGGTATCCCTTTCTGGCTCTCCATGCTATGATCCTATGGGCACACGGGCATCCATACAGGCACACATGTCAATCAGCCAGCAAACCATTACAGGGGCCTGTGTTAGTGGGGGGGGGGGGCGGGGGAGGGAATGCAAACTTAGAAAAGACCCAGTTCCTGCCCTCGGGTCTTTCGAAGTATGGGAAAGGGGAAAAAAGACAGCAAGCGACATTTGTAATACCCATTAAATGTGAGTATCTCAGAGGGACAAGAATGCTTTGGACACCAGGAAGTCCAAAGGGGACCTACCATTAGTCATAATGGGGAATGAAGGTGAGAAATCAAGGAAGCCTTCCTTATTATAAAGGATGTAGGAATTCAATAGTTAAAAGATGAAAAGGGAAGAAATATCAGGAAGGGGGAACTGTATGAGCAAAGGTATAGAAGCAAGAGGTTTCAAGGAAATTCAGGAAACAAGTCACCCAATTTGGCTGAATCATAAGAGTTCATGGAGAAGAGTAATGAAATAAGGCAGGAAAGGGGCCAGATGGCATAGGGCTTTGAATGCCAGACAAAACAGTTCACTTAGGAGGCAATTGGGAGCTTCTGTCAGTGTTGGAGAAGGGGAGAGATTTGACCAGAGCTGTGCAGAAGGAAAATTAGTCTAGCTGAATGGAGGATAAATTAGGGGATTGGGGGAGGGGAGAATGCCTAGGAGGAGGCCAAAAAGAGTAGCACCAGGACCAGCCTACCTTGGCATTGGTCTTTTGGATATCCCGGCTCTCCTGCCCAGCCATGCCAACCCTCTCCAACTGAGTGGGAAAACTGCTCCAGTTCTGGGGCAGCTCCTGTTGTCTCATCTCCCCCCCCCCCCATCAACCTAGGCGACAGCCAGCTTGCGGGGGAGAGAGTAGAGGAGGAGCAGAGGCATTTGAGGTGTCTGCCTTAGTAGTGATTAGTTAAAACATCAGAGTATAAACAGTCAATTGGTTCCAATAATTAATATTCCCACTCAGCGGGGGCGGGTGGGATGTGTGAGAAGAGCCAGTCAGACGGAGAAGAGAGGCAGAAGGAGAAAGAGTGTAGAGATGGGGAAAGGGAGGGGAGAGACGTGGGGGGAGAGAAAGTTGGGGGTAGGGGGAATAAGACAGATGGAGAGGGAGAGGAGGAGAAGGGGAGGGGGAAGAGAGACAGGAAAGAGAATGAGGTAGAGGCAAAGGGGGGAAAGACTGGGAGGTAGGACGGGAGGGGGTGTCCAGCAAGACTGGGGACAGGGAAGCTCTGAGCAGCCTTGGCCCCCCACCTCCACGGGGCGGCCAGGGGAGGTGGATAGAAGGAGTTGGGGTGGGGGTGCGTCCACACCACTATTAATCTCTGCTCCGAGTGCGCTAACGAGGCTAATGCGGGCAGTGACAGGGCCCATCTCGCCACCTGATTTAGGGGCTCAGGACGGAAGCAGCTCCAGGAGGGGGAGTGGGGCGGGAGCCTGGGAGACACTAAACCAGCCAATAAATCTCAGCCCGAGCCCCCCCCCCTCCTCCCAGTCTTCGGAATTGAAACCATAGAACTGGGGGCGGTGGGGATGTGGTTCGGGCAGCGTGCGGGGGGAGGCTGTTTGTCTTCCTTCGAAGAATCTCTTTGGGTGGGGCCCGACCCCGACCCAGCCTGAATCTAACCCTTCGCCTCACCCTGGCCCGGCCTGGGGGGGGGGGGGGGGGGGGCTGGCGACCAGGAACCCCCGCACCTTCATTTCTCAGGTCACTGCTTGGCTAATGGGCTATTAATTTGCTCAATCGTCCCCTGTGAGGCAAACTCAATTTCTGCCGGAGACTCTTCCCTGCCCGTGGACAGATGCGTGATTGATGGGAGGGCCAGCTGTCACCGGGCAGGGCCCGCCCGCCAGCCTTCCATGGGCTCCCCCCTCCGGCCCAGCCTGGCTCTGTTCCGCAGGGACCCTATCCCTTCCTTCCCCTCCCCTCCCCTCCCCCCTCCTTCCTTCCCCTCTTCCTCCTCTTTCTGAGGAAATGTGCTCAGTAGGTCCTGGCCTCACAGGTGAGGTCACCTGGCCAAGCTCTTGGTCACAGGGCCAGCCCAGGCCTCGCCCCTCCAGCCCTCCTCTGCCCTCCTGCCTCTCCTCTATCCTTTCGTCCCTTTTTTCCACATTCGCTCCATTTTCTACTTTCCCCCTTCTCCTTCCCTCTCCCTCCTCCTCCCCTTCCTCCTCCTCCTCCCACCCCTTCTTTCCAGGCTTATGGTAGAACGTCCCAGAGATCACCCAGCCCAGTCCCTCCATTTTCCACGGGAGGAAACTGAGGACCAAGGAAGAAAGAAGGATCTAGAGAAGGGCATCTCCTTCATTCTCCCTGGCCCCCCCACCCACCCACTCCCTTCGCGGGCCGGAGCAGCGGGCCAATCCCCTGCCGTGTGCCCGCGGCCCTGTCGGCTGCAATGAGAAACGACAGGAATATTTAAGGACAAACAAGGTTTCCCAGCGCAATTTACGGCGCTTCCAGGCGGCCCCAGATGGGGCCAATCTGATGCTCGCCAGCAAATCCAATCGCATTTCCTTATCGGTGCATTATTTCAGGCGTTATCTGGCGCTGATGTGCTTATCAATTCAATTCCAGCCCGGCGGCTGCAGAACCCCCTACACCCCCCCCTCAGTGCACCCCCCTCCCCACACACATTCATACACCGGGCCCCACTGTATGTGCTCGAAAGAAGGAAGGTAAACAGGCGCCGGGGGGCCCGCGGGGGCGGCCGAGGCCCAAGGGAGCTGGTGAGCATGCTAGGGTAAGAGGAGGCCAGTGCAAGAGAGAGGGGGCCGAGGCTAGGAACGGCTGGATGGGGGCAGGGGCCTAGGTCGAGGGGACGCTCCTCTGGGCCCTGCCTAGCTTCAGGCAGGCCCTCAGAGCCCCCATCCCCACGCAGCCGCCCTACCCGCCTCCTAACCCAGCAGAGGTGAAGGTGCCCCATCAATTCCAAGCTAAAAATGACAAATTCATCTTCGACGACAATTAAATGAAGTCGGTAATTGATGCTAATTGATCTTCGGAGGAGAGGGCTCCCCTTGGCTTCGGCATCCTCCTTCTTCCTCCAGCCCCACCCCCAGATCCCCCAGCACATGCAGTGCTTCCCCCACCCCCCAGCAGTCTCACTACTCTCCCCAGAATGCCTTCCAGCTTCCTAACTTCTCTGTTGCTGCCGGCTTCCTGCCTTTCTTCCCTCTCCTCATAGGCCCTCCCTCAGTTTCCATCTCTGTACAAGTGCTAGACCAATCCTTCCCTCCTCCTTAATGCCTTTTCTGCTACTTCTCTAGCCTCTAGTGCTGAGACTGCCCCTCCCTCCCTTCCTCCCTCTCTCTCCCTCACCACAGCTCAGGCTTTACCAGTCTTGGCTCATGATCCCAGGTCCTCACAGAGGTGCCTGGCAAGCCAGGCCAGAACACTCAATAGGAATTTCATCAGGGAGATGGCACTGGTAGAGATAGGCCTGGCTTCTCTCAGTAGGGCACTGGCCCCCAGAAGAGGAGAGAGGCTAGGGGATGTTAGCCTAGGTCACCCAGGTCCCTAAGCTGCTACAGATATGAACTAATGCTGCCTCCATCCCAGTTGGGTTCCCCCTGCCTCCAGAAGGACTCCCTAGGAGAACCAGGATGGGCAATGTGCAGGCGAGTGGATGACAGGAAGGCTGGATCCAGGGGAAGCTAACAAGTTGTCTTGGGTAGAAATTATAGGCCATCCTCTGCCCTCCTTGCCACCGTCCATCTCTGTCACTGTATCTCTGCATCTTCTCTGTCTTTCCAGCCCTCCCTCTGTGCTGCTTCCCTTTGGGGAGCTGAAAGGTGAGTTCATCCATACCCAGCACAGGGTGCCTGCTGATAGAACCAATCTGCATCCCTGCTTCCTTGATCTGGAGCACAGGGAGCAGGGAAGCCCGAGGGAGGGGAGGAGATAAATAAGAGTTGGTATCAGCCCCTCGATAAATACACATGATGTGTTCTCCCCCCTCCCAACTCACTTCAGCCACTGCAGATACCTATTAATCCTGACAGACGCAGGCCAGCCTGGGTGGGTAATGCAAACTGATCCATCAAACTGCACACTCAGATTCCCCCACTCAGTGGGCCAGCACCCAGCCCCCACCTGCCAGTTCTGGAGCCATGGGAGGCCCCACTAGACAAGTGTATTACATGGATAATGTATTGGACATATTAATAAAAATGCCTGAACAGCCCAGCCCTGGCCCAGCCCTGGCCATGACAGAGCACATATCACGGGCAGCTAAGCATGCTTGACATGCTGTCTTATCAGAGTGATAACTGCAGCGCCCATGTCCAGAGTGCTTTCCTCCCAAAAGTCTTAGGGGGGAGGGGGACTACAAGCATCACTTGCACCACTTTACAGAGAGGAAACTGAGGATCAGAGAGGTCTATTTCCCCAAGCTCATGAAATCAGGGGTGTCAGAGACAGGATTTGGCCCCCAGTCTCCTGCCCCCCACCAGTTCAATACTAAAGAAGGTCAACAGCTCCTTCTTCCTGCTACCAGGCTGTCCCATCCATGGCCCCTGATTCCATGGAGCCCAGGAGTATAAGAGGAACTGAAAACTTGGTTTCCAGGCCATGAGTTCTAAGCTCTGGTCTACAGGTGACGCTTTTGGGGTCCTGTATTCTGAGTCCTGTGTCCCATGTTTGATATTCAATTTCACAGACATACACTAAGTACCTATCACTGCATGTACAAAGCAAGAAGCTAGGTAGGAAGACAGCAGTGTTTGCAGAGACATGTTCTATTAGATCAGATCTAGGTTCTAGGTTCCAGGTCCAGGTTGTGTGTTGGCCCTGCTTAGAGTCCAGGTGAGTCAAGAGAAGATGGGTGCAAGACCTGGCCCAGAGGCTAGAAGGTGAAGTATGGTCCTCATACTTCCTCTCCCCCCAGGCCAGCAGGCTGACTCATCCATGGCCTTGCCCTGGGGCCTCCATGGACACTTAGGATGAGAGGCTTTCCACATAGGCTAGGGACCCAGCTTGGGCAGGCACTGCTGGAGACCTTGCAAGGTTTTCATACTGCCAACCTGCTCATTCTCTGGAAAGGCGTGTCTGAGGTATGACCCTCTAGAAAGTAACAAACCCAGCCTGTGCAGCCCCTCCCCTCCATTTGGCATTTCGGATGGGCAATGTAAGCCTGCCCAGCACCCACAGCATGGCCACACCTACCTTCCCAGGTGCCATCACCCTCAGTCACACTGGGCTGGATCTTGTTCCCCTCACTTACATAATCCTCCACAGGAGCCTAACCAGCCAGGAGAACAGGGGGTCAGAGTGGGGGGGGGGGGCTTATAAATTCTTTTCTCGAGTATTTGAAGATGTCATGAGGAGGAGGGCTCAGATTTGTTCTATTTGTCCCCAGAGGGCAAAGCCATGAATAATGTCAATCAGATGCAGTTAGACTCAAGCAGTTCAGGAGTGTACCAAAGGGTAATGGACTGCCTCCGGAGGTGGTGAGCTCTCTATCCTTGGAAGTATTCTATCAGAGGCTAAGTGACCACTTGTGGGTAAGAGGGGAGGGTTTCATGTTTAGGTCTGGGTTAAAGGTGCCTCCCATTAAGATTCTGTGGCTGTCCTTGTCCTCACAGCCATGATCTCCATCAGTGTCCCTGACAACCTTGCCAATGAGGCCAGAGCTGTTCTGGGGTCAGGGACCATATGCTGGGCAATGACTGCCTTCAACCTTCTGCACTCAGTGCCCAAGGTTTAGGGGCCAGAAGGTTGAGAAGTACTCCCCAGCTCACCCCTCACTCAGCTCAGCCAGAATGACATGGTCCAACAGACCCCAAACAGAAGGAACAAGGAGGGAAGCAAGGAAGGAGAGAAATAGCTCTGGCTTCCTGGTGAGGCCCTGGGCCTGCCCCCCTCCCTTGCCTGCCTCCCTCCCTCTCCTCCAAAGTCTCCCCCTTCTCTTCCTTACTCCTGGGCTCACGCTCGCTCGCGCTCAATCAGCCGCTGTCAGACCTCCGGCCTCGGCATTTTGGTGAAGAATCTCTCGGCTAAAAATTGTTGTCAGTCCCATTTCCTGGTTATCAGCAGGAGGGCGGCTGCAGCCTCGCCCGGGGATTAGCGGCCCACGTCGGTAGGACGGGCAGAGCATCCGATAACGCCACAGCACCGCCAGCCACCGCCTTGCCTCCCCCATCCATCATCTTTAGAGTTGACAGGTCCCCCCCCAACGCTGCCGACACCCACTCACCCACCCATCATGTCTCTGTCCTTGCCTAGTTCCCAGCTTCCTCCCTGGGTTGAATTGAATGGGACATGGCAGGCTTGGGGGCTACCAAGGACAGAGGCATGTACCCTAGAAGGACTAAGAGACAGGCAGGCTGATCGGAGAGAGAGACCAGTCTCTCTTATGCCAAGGACCTGGGGGCTGTGGGTTATCACTATTGGTCTGACTGTGCTCAGCACCAAAACCAGTGAGAGGGAGAGTGGCCATGTTTCAGGCTCTGTATAGTGTCCACCAAGGAACCATCAGGGTAGTGAGTGGCCTGGAGACAAGACACATTCAGAAAGGCCTTAGACTCCATGGGGGAGGGTGAAGTGCAAGGAGTGAGGGGGTCTACAACCTCCAAAGCTGGAAGGGACCTTAGGCCTGATCTAATCCAAACCCCTTACAGACAGACAAAGAAAGGAGCAGATTAGGGGAAGGGGAAATTCTTCTTTTTGAGCTCCTGAGGAGGGGACACAAGGCCAGTTGGGCTTGACCCCGGAGGGCAGAACCAGGAGCACCAAGGTAAATGAAGAAAAGCAGATTTCATGGGAGATCAGGAACATTACAGTAATGAGAGCTGTCCCAGAGCTAAAGGGGCACTCCCAGCAATGGGAGGATGTCCCTCAGTGGAAGTCCTTAGGTAAAGGCTGCAAGAGCCCACGTCCAAGATGGAGTGGAAGGGACTCTTGTACAACTCCAGGCTTGATGGAATACCTCTGAGAGTCTGGGCCTGAGTGATGCTGGAGGGGCGGAGGGAAACCATGGGGTACAACAGCTAAGGCATGAGAGCAGTGGGAGACAAGCTAAGCAAGAGCTGCCAAAAGCCTTTGAGCCCCAAAGGTGATGGCCACAGGAGGCCAGAGAAGGGACAAGATGTGATGTGGGCTGGGGCTGGAGCCAAGAGAGATTCTGTTACCGAGCTTGAGTGTCCTCAGCCTCAGCCTCCTAAAGAGAGAGGTTCTGTGCCAAGGTGTGCTTTGGGCACAAGAGCCCCAACTAACAGCTTACCTTTGTGTGTTTCCCTGTCTGTGTCTGGCCTTCCTCCTGCCTCCCTGCCTCTCTAGGTAAGAAGAAGGCGGCAGCAGCGGCAGCAGCAGCAGCAGCAGCAGCCCTATTTGACAGTCAGGCCCCTACCTGCCCCATATGCCAGGTCTTACTTCGGCCTGGGGAGCTGCAGGAACACATGGAACAAGAACTGGAGAAACTCACCCAGCTGCCAAGCAGGTACAGTCCACCCCAGACTTACTCTGTCTTGCCACCACCACTGCTGCCTTTCCCATGGGGTTCCCCAAGCTGGAGGGCCAAAGCCTCCCACAGGGCCCCTGGCCCCAGAGCCCTAGCCTCAGAGCCTCCCACAGAGAACCCCGGTCCCAAGGTCTGCTTGCTGCTCCCCCTGGCTGTCCAGGAACTCTGGTTTCCAACGACTCTCATCAGATTTCACTGAACCTTCCCCAGTATTAGACCCCAGTCACTTACTCCTGCCTTCTCTCCCCCAAATGACCAGTGAGGGATTAAGAAGGTCTGTGGGAAGAGCAGGCCTCTGGGGGTGAGGGGGAATGAGACTGGGGGCAGACCCAGCATGGCTTGAGCTAAGGAGGGCCTTGGCACATTCTGGCTCCCCTGTAAAATTACTCTGGGGAGGGCTTGGGGAGGGGAGGGAGTAACCCCATAAGGAGCTGTGGCTCAGCCATCAGGGCACCTGGGGCCCAGGCCCCGGATTAGTGGGGCAGGCTTGAGCCCCTGCAGCCCCCTCTGCTCTGCAGAGCCAGTGAAATCCCGCCTGATCGATGGAGCTGAAGAGCTACTCGCGACGGGTCGATGGGTTTTTATCTGTCTCGGCCGGGCCGCCCGCTGACAGCCTGCCCGGCAAAGGCGTTCCAAGGGCGCCCCCCCCCTCAAACTGCCTGGCCCTGGCACCTGACGAGGCTGCCTGATTTATCTTAATTTTTAATTGGAAAAAATTTGCGAATTAATTGATTTCCCGGACTTGCCAATTAAGGCTGTAATTGGGTGCGGGAGGGATTCCCAGGAAGGGTCATGGGAGGTGGGGGAGAGAGCCAGGCCTCCCCTCTCCCAGGCTCCCTCTTGTGGGTCCTCCTGCCCATCATCCACTCCCACAGTGGGAGAGGTTCAGAGACATACTCTCCCAACCAAAACAGAGCAATACAGTCACTGTAACCACCCACTTCCGAACCCCAGAAGTAGGGCATTAGAGCCGAAGCCAGGACCAATAGTGTCCCAAGGAGGGGCAGGTGTAGGAGGGAAAAGAATGAGTCAGGCTGAGCTGAAGGTAGTGCTGGGTCATCCCACAGGGAAGTATCTGGTTTGGGGTAGGGGTGGGGGGGATAGGCCCTAGAGTCTGGGCATAGAATTAAAGAGATATCTTCCAACATCCACAAGCCCCAGAGCCAGGAGGGTCGTGCTGGAGGCGGGGAGGGAGGGGCAAGCAGAGCACATCTGTGTCTTCCTCAGGAAATCTCAGATTCTGGTTGGGGACTCTAAGGCTTGTGTCTCTGGGAGGTAGCATGGGATGAGTCAGGAAGAACAGAGTGGGTCTGAGGGCCACCTCCAGGCCCCCAGGCCCTGGCCCTTCTCTCTGCCTTAAAGCCTGGCAGGCCGTTGGAGGTGATGGCAGGGCTGGCAGAGGGGCAGCAGCTAGCAGCAGCAGCAGCAGCAGCTCTGGGCCTCTGCCTGCCTCGGTGTTTGGTTGGGTAATGAGCTAGATAAACAATTCCCCCAATAGATTAAAGCTCAGCAGGGAGCGGAGGGGGAGGCTCAGTGCGGGCAGCTCCCTGCCTCTTTATTTCCAAGGATAATTCGGTGTAAATCACCTTAATTAAAAGTGCCAGCCTGGGCTGGGTGCAGGGACCGGTGCTGGGGCCTGCTCATGATTTAAAGCCCCCGGATCATTCGGTGGCAGGCAGGCAGCAAGTAGGGAGATCATCAGAGCCTCTCTCCTGCTCCCTCCCTCCTCCTCCTCCTTCTTAGAGCCTCCGTCTCCCCAGGGGGCTGGAAGGGAGGGTCAGAGAATGCAAAGCGGGATTGGCATGGCCTTGGACCTAAAAGTAGTCGCTGGTGCCCTGGGCAGGAGTCTCTCCCGAGCTTAGGCCAGCCCAGGTGAATAGGAGGGAGCTTGGGGGTCCAGCTGGGTCAGTCATTCTCTCTGCCCTCCCCCGCAGTGCACAGGGGTTCTTCTTGGTGCTGTATTCTGGCTCTCCTGCCTGGTTCTGTGGACCTGCCTGCTCGGTGGCCCAGGGCCAGTGATGGCCTGCTCCTTGCCCCTGTCACTCCTACTTAGTGGGAGGGAGATGGCTATGGGGACGGGTGCTAGGATTAAACCCAGACTGGGCCTCCCACCTTTCACTCCCAACTCAAGAGGAGGGGCATGGGGAGAATTGGTCTCTGCCTCAATGGGCCTCTGGTCCCAGAGCAGCTGCCAGCCCACTGAATCCTAGGAATTGTCCATAACCTAGTCTGGTCTGCAGGGTCATGGCTCTCCAGGTGGAGGAAGGAGGGGCAGTTGCATGTCTGTTCTAAGAGCCCCTCCCCCCAGCAGCTGCCCCAGCTCCACAAGCTCTCTAGGTAGCCGAGGACTAGGGTGGGGCAGGCACCTTCCCATCCCTGCCCCACCCAGGGAGGTAGGTAAGGCATGGGACAGAGGGAGACCCAGGGCCCGGCCATGAAGTGGGGGTGGGGAGCTAGGAGGGCTGCTGCTCCTACCCCTGTCCTGCATCCCCTTCCCCAGGGCCTCTGGAAACCTTATCTGCTTGTCTTCTTTCTCTGCAGCAAGAATTCCCTCCTGAAGGATGCCATGGCCCCTGGCACCCCCAAGGTAGGTGGCAGAGCCCATCTCAGGCACCCATCAGGTGTCACTGGCTCATTATATCACATGCACAGCCTCTGCCTAAGGACTTCCATTGAGGGGGAGCTTCCCATTGTTGGCAATGCTCCTTTAGCTCTGGGACAGCTCTCATTATTACTATGATGTTCCAATGTACCCTCAGAGAGCCTAACCCCTCCCCCTGACAAAAATCCTCTCATCAACATCCCTGACAAGGAATTGTCTTCCAAGAAAGAGGAAGCAAAATTCAGCCCCCTCCTCAGGCAGTCCATGCATACCCCTTTGGGACAGCTCTCAAGGGTTAGAGAGTTCCAGTGGATAGAGTTCCAGGGCCTGGAATTGGGAAGACTTATCTTTGTGAGTTAAAACTTGGCTTCAGACATTGCATGACCCTGGACAAGTCATTTAACCCTATTTGCCTCAGTTTCCCCATCTGTAAAATTAGTTGAAGAATAAAATGGCAAACCACTCCAGTGTCTTTGCCAAGAAAACTCCAAATAGATGTGGCCACAAGGGAAACAACTGAGCGCGCACACACACACACACACACACACACACACACACACACACACACCCCCCTAACATCTAACACCTACCACAGGACATAGTCCTTCAGATACTTGAGGACAGCTGTCATGTCTTCCCTGAGTTTTCTCTTCTCCCAATTAAGAAGAACCCCTGGCTCCTTCAGCTAAGTTCTTAGTACATGGTTTCTAAGCACCAGCAGCCATCAGCTGCCCCTTCTCTGGTCATTCCCTGGGAATTCCTTCCCCATCCCCTCCCTCCTAGTCCTCCCTATCCCCTCCACAGTACCAGAGTTTCCCACTCTTGGGGCAGACATAAGGATGCTGATTCCCTGTCTTCCCTGCATGCCTAGCCCTTTGCTCAGCTGTACCTGGTGGTGGAAGCTGGAGGGCTGGTCCCAGGGAGCTTCTGCTCCTGGGGGAGAAGGAGCTGCCCCCTAGTTGGAATATTATTAAGAAGGGCTGAACTGCAGGAGCAATGATCACCAGGTGGGACTGGGAGCCTGGATAGAAGTGGGGAGGGGCTCAGGGAGAAGGACTGCAGCCAGCTCCTAAAGGAGAGTCAGATAGGGAAAGGAGGAGCAAGGAGGCCCGAGGCAGGGCTGGACCACAGCAGGCTGGCTGAGGTTTGGGGGTGGGGCAGGTGTTGCCGCCCCACTGCTCACTGAGTCACAGGACCCGCTGAGGGAGGGAGACTGTTTCTAGGCCATCCGGGTAAAATGAGATTGAAAGGGCAGGTTCGAGGTGGATTTCAGAAGACCTTGAATGCCCCACTGAGGAATTAGAACTTTCTCCTTTGGGCAGTGGAGATGCATTTGTGTGGCCCATGACATGGTCACAGTGGCCAAATCCAGGAGGATCAATTTGGCAGCTATGTGGAAACGATGAGGCTGGAGGCAGAGAGACTCCAGGCAGGCGGCAATGGGGCCTGAATGAGAAGGTGGAAAGCTGTAAGAAGAGAAAGAAACCATGGAATGGGAGAGTTTCAAAGGCAGATTAAACAGGACTTGATAGTGTCTTGCATGTGGTCCCTGCTTAGAGGAAGCTGCTGTCCATGCCCGAGGAGGATGGAGATTGGCCCCATCCCTGCTGCTGTTGTACACCCCACTCCTGCTCTGGCCTGGCTTTAGGTGGGGGGCAGCCTGTCAAAGCCTCTCTCATGAGGCTGCTAAGTGATATTTGCCCCTCTTTGGAAGCTGAGTTAAAGCCTTCATCAGGCAAGGAACACTTTGTGCAGAATCCCACAAAAGGCGCTGGCGCGGTCAGAGATAAAAGCGGGTGCTAGCAGGAGCGGGGCTGCTCGGGTGACAGCCGCTGATGGATTGTTTAAGGGAAATAGACTCCCCGGCTTGCCTCAAGCTGCCCCAGCAGCAGCCCCCACCCAGCACTTAATAGTTTCAAATGACCAAGCTTAAAAGGGAAGTGCATGTCAATGGCACTTGATGACCCCCACCCAACCCCCCCCCACATCTGGCCCCTGCTCCCACCACATCTGGTCCCTTCCTTCCCCCACATATGACCCCAACTACTGGAGGGGGGGAGCAGGGAAAGGAACAGACGGCAGGGGCGGGCCTGATGGCTAAAGTGGAGGCAATTTTGGTCCATTTTCTCAGTGCTGACAAATACCAGGTCAGCCCCCCACACCACACACACACACACACACACACACACAGACACGGATACACACACAAACACAGACACGGATACACACACATACACACAGATGCAAACACAGGCACCCAAAAGCTTTAATCACACATACAATTTTGTAAAAACCTACAGAAAGCTCAGGGAGCACATGAAGGGGTGAGGATAGGAGAGTCCCAGGAGCCACCAGAGTCCTTAGAGAGACTATCTTTCAGCTGCTCATTTCACAGATGAGGCATTTGCTCACTGTCTTCACCCCACACTCATACACATATGAATGTAGAAATGTACACATGTGTGAACATTTCTAGGCTCCAGGACCAAGGTCCATGCCAAGCCAGCATCTGCTTGCTCTGGCTCTTTGCTTAGCCACAGGGCCAGGCCTGGGAGGACCAGGAGAGTGAGCTGGGTAGTGGACATCTGTGAGTGCTCAGGAGGAAGAGAAGGAGGTTCAGGGAGGCAGCTGGGCAGTGGCTGTGGGCACTGGGACTGAGCTGGGGCTGGAGGGTGGGGGAGTCAGATCAGGAGGAGGAGGAGGGAGAGAGGAAGTCTTGAACAAGATTGATGGTCTCGTTGCCATTAAGAAAAAAATTAGCCAGTGGCGGCCATCATATTAAAGGGTGAAGAAGCCGTGAATTATTTTCTTAAAGATCTTATCGCTTACAATGATAATTTTACCTTGCGAAAGGCCACTTTTAATGAGGCGAGGAGCCGGGCACAGAGTCATGATTTAATGCCAGCGGTTTTTTTCCCAAGCACATTTTCCCGATCTTGTGCCCGTGTTTAAAAAGCGCTGGTGACCTTTTTTTATTCCACTCGCCCCAGGTGTGAGGCGGCTGAGGCGGAGGGGGAGGCCCTGCCTCTCAGGGTTTATCACCTCCCCGGGGGCCCCTCACCTCTCCTTTCCACAAAGAGATGGATGGATGAGGAGGAGTGAAGGGAGACTGCCTAGTGCTGCCTAGAAAGCTTCACAGAAGTGGAGTCAGAGGAGGAGGGGGAAGAAGAGAAGGGGAAGAGAAGGAGGAAGATGAAGAGGAGGGGGAGGAAGAGGAAGGGGAGGAAGAGGAGGAAGAAAAGAAGGGGAAGAGAAGGGGGAAGATGAAGAGGAGGGGGAGGAAGAGGAAGAAGAAAAGAAGAGGAAGAGAAGGGGGAAGATGAAGAGGAGGGGGAGGAAGAGGAAGGGG
>NW_027185850.1:30390465-30391715 GCF_028583685.1 Petaurus breviceps papuanus | reverse complement strand
GGGAGGAAGAGGAAGGGGAGGAGGAAGAGGAGGAAATGGTGGTAGAGGTAGAGGAAGAAGAAGAGGAGAAGAAAGAAGGGAAGGAAGAAGAGGATGAGGAAGAAAAAAAGGACTAAGAGGTGGAGAGGAAGCATAAAGTACTAGTTGAGATCACACACACATTGGCAGTGGGGCTAGAAGGGTCCATTAGCCCCTCAGAATATAGGGAAGGAAACTGAAGCAGGAGAAGAGAAGCCAGGAAGTGGGCCAAGCTTACACAAATAGCAAGCACCAGAACCAGGCTTCCCCCTCAGCATCTCTGATACCAAGGAGTCCTTCCTTTGTATCACCCCTCTTGTCCCCAGTCCTTCCTGGCTGGGTCCCTGACTAGGGTCAGAGGATTGGGGAGAAGGGGGTATGTTGAGGCAGGAGGATTGTCAGCAGGGAGAAAAAGGCTGATAGCAGAGAGTCTGGCTCAACTTTGTGTGGGATCCAAGGATTTCATCTTGCCCTCCTCTTCCATGGTGGCCACACAACCCTGGGTAATTGGGGAAGAAGGGCCAGGAGACCCAAGATGGGAAAGATGGAGTCCCTGCTGGATCTGTGCTGCCTGTGTCCTTGCTCCCTCCAATGGATTCTCAGTCTACTTGGAAGGCACTGAGCAAAATGTGATAAACTTGGCCTGCTTCTCCAGGGGCCTCTGACAGCTCCTTCTGTCCATGCCAAGACAGCACAGAGGTCCCATTCCCACCTAATTTCCCTGGCCCTTCCCCACCAAAAGCCTAAGAAGAGAGAGACTGTGGCAGCTTCTAGCCCAGCCCCCACCTCCACCCGGCCCCTCACGCAGCGCCTGAGGATGCGGGCAGAATTCGGGTCACATCCCAGCGCTCAGCCCAGGAGATAGAGGATAAATGACCTCTCTCTCTTTCCCAAATTGCTTTCTTTGGGCTGTCACCAGCGATTTCAAACAAGGGGGTGGGGGTGGGGGGTGGGGCCATGCTGGTGAAAACCTGGAGGAGAGGAGGGAGGATGAGTGGGGGGAGCAGGGCCTGCCAAGTGCAGTTCTCTCCCCCCCCCACACTGGAGCCAGCCTCTTCTCCAGCCCTCAGCCCAGCCCCTGGCTGCCAGCCCCATGGGCACAGGCCCCAGCACCCACTCCTGACCCATGCTTAGCATGGAAGCACTTCTGCACAATTTAGAAATAGACAATTTATTAATCGAAGCAGCGGGTATGCAGAAGAGGTGCTGAGATTGACGGCCTGGGATTGGTT
>NW_027185850.1:30327210-30390455 GCF_028583685.1 Petaurus breviceps papuanus | reverse complement strand
GGCATTCATTCACCAGCCAAGCAGAGAGAGCAGAGAGGGAGACAGTGGTGGTGGAAGGAACCCTCGGATGAGAGGCAGAGGGCTTGGGTTCAAGTGTTGTCTCTGTTATTAATTACCTGTGTGGACCCAGGTAAGTATCTTGGCATCTCAGGGCCTCTGTGAAATAAGGAAGTTGGAGCAGTGATCTCAGAGGCTCCTCTTAGCTCTTCTGTGATCCTGTGCTGAGGAACCTGGGGCTTTTGAGGGGAAAGCAGGCTCTTGGCTTTTCCCTTCTTCGTGAAACAGGTTGGGTAACCCAAGGCTGACCAGGGAAGGGCCCGAGCGTTCCACTTTCTCCTTGCAAGTTCCGCACTCAAAGTACTGGTTCTTCCTACCTTCTCTAGCTCAGCTCCTGACGCTGCTCTTCCTCCTAGAGTCAATATGGGCCAGCCAGGGTCCTCAAAAAACAAACGAAACAGGGCTGAGTGTTGGCCCCCACAAGGAATGACCCCAAGGGCATAAGGCACCACCTTCAGTCCCAATGAAGAGCCCACAGTCCTAAAGTAAGCAGCCAATCCCTAGAGCTTTAGGTATCAGGGTCAGCCTGGGCCAGAGCAACCCAAGGAGGGGGAGCTCAGTCTGGGTGGAGCCTGGCCTAGAAAAAAGTGAAGGCACTTTGGCTTCAAGGATCTAAAGAGGCATCATGGAGAAGAGGTGAGATTTCCTCTTCTGGGCCCCAGAGACAGGACCAGAGGGTAGGGGACAGGTCAGGAGGCAGACTGAAGTTCCATGTCAGGACAAACTTCCTAACAATTACAGTGGCTTCAAATTGTAGTAAGCTACCCAAGCTTTCCTCTCACTACAAGGCTTGGATCCAAGGCTAGGTGTGGAAACTGGTCCGTGACAAATCGCGCTGTAAGGTTTGAAAGACACTTATCATAAGCTATCTCATTTGATCCTTTCACCTACCCTGGAAGAGAGGTGCTATTATGAGCCCCATGTTACAGGTGGGGGAACTGAGTCAGAGAGAGGTTAAGTGACTTAGGGTCACACAGCTTGTATCTGAAGCAGGATTAGCACTGAAGTTTTCCTAGGTCCAGGCCCAGAGCTAGTCACTGCATCCCCTAGCTGTCTGATGAAATGAGATGATCTGGGTAAATTGCTTTCAAAATGTGAGCCTGGATTCTTCTGATCCTTGTACTTCTGTGCCTGTCATTGCAGCCAAGCTAGCTTCTGAAGTCCCTTCCAGAAGTTCTAAGGAGATGCTGAGAAAACTGGCTTGGGTCAGAAGGAGGAAGGGAGCTATAGCTACCAGGTCCAGCTCAGTCAACTATGAGGGAGAGGTGGAAAGCCTTCCCTCACTTGGAGCCACTGGGGGGAGCAGGGGCAATCAGTCATCCTTTCAATAAGTACTTATTAAACACCTACTCTGTGTGTGTGTGTGTGTGTGTGTGTGCACACGCGCGCACGCACCAATCACTGTGCTGGGTGCTAAGGTCATACAGACCACAATGAAACAGCCCTTGCCCTCAGGGCACTTACATTCTATTAGAAGGATCTATTGATCTACACACATTTATATTACATACACATGTGTACTGTATACACATACATGTATATATGTATATACACAGTGCACACTGTATGCATATACATGTGCTCTATGTACACACTTGTATACAATGTGTGTGCATCATACACATGTGTGGGCACATATGTGTGTGCATTTTATGCATGTGTATGCATATATGCACATTATATATCCACACGTGTGTGTATGTATATACCCACAAACACTGTATACACATACATATGTATATATACACCTGCATATGTATAGACTACACACATATACATTATACGTGTACATATGTATATGCCCAATGTGTACATTATATATACATATGTATGTCCTCGTGTATATGCACACGTATGTGTGTATGCACACATACACTATATATACACATGCATGTATACATTATATGTGTGTGCCCATATATACATCATATGCACATTATATATTGTTATATTGTATATGCATGTATGTATTGTATGCATTATATATTTGTATATATTCATTCTATATTTTGGATATGGGTATACACACATACACTATATACACACACATGTATACACACTCATGCATATGTTCGCATGTGTATATACAGGTATATACATTATGCTTACATTATATATTGTTATAGACCTAGTATATGTATTATATTCTTGTAGATATACATTACATGTCATGTATAATGTATATGTGTATACACACATACACTATGTATACACATATATATTCTCATGTATGTGTATATTCACCCCGTGTACATTCTATATACACACATACATATGTATCTGCATTTCTGGGTATATATGTAGCCCCTGGAGCTGAGCTTTGGAGGAAACAATGGATTCTAAGAGTGAAGGTGAGAAACACAAAGGCATCCCAAGCTTTGGGGACCTCCTGCACCATCTGTAAAAAGGCATGGAAACAGTAGAGTGTTTCCTGTCACTGGAAGATCTGGATGGAGCCAGGCTGAGGATTTGACTGCTAAATGGGAAGTTTGTATTTTAGCCTAGAGATAATAGGGAGCCACTAAAGATCTTTGGGTAGAAGAGGGACATGATTAGACTTGTATGTATCTCAAGGACTATCATTTTGGCAGCTGAACAGAGGACGGATTGGAGAGGTGAAAGACTGGAGGCAGAGAGACCAGTTAGGAAGTTATAAGAGTAGTCCAGGTGAGAGGCAGTGGGGGTTCTGCACCAGGATGGTAAGTGTTAGAGCAGAGAAGGGGGCTTAGAGGAAAGAGGTTCTGAAGACAGAAATGACAGGACTTGGCGAGAGATTGGATATGGGGGTGAAGGCACTGGAAGAGTTGAAGATGAGACCTAGAAGGCAAGCCTGGGTGCCTGGGAAGATGGTGCTGCCCTGACCAATAGCAGGAAGCCTGGAAGGAGGGGAGAGTTGGGAGGGGAAAGATGATGAATACTGTTTCAGACATGGTGCATTAAAGGTAACCAAAAGGCAGTCAGTAATGTGGGGGCCTAGGGGTCAGGAGGGAGGCAAGGGCTGGATATAGAGACCTGCAACTCACATGCAAAGGCGTGGTCACTGAACCCAAGTTCCTCCTGCAGGCTATCTGACCTTCTGTCTTTCCCTCCTTCCCCTCTTTCCTGATTTGAGATAATAGATAAAAAAGATTGATTGCCAAGTCATCAGCAAAGATGCTCTGGGCCTCTACTGTGTGTTGGTGGGTGGAGGAGACCCCATCCTGGGAGAGGGCCCTACCTTTGGAGCCAAGACCAGGCACCATTGCTTCCCAGCTGGGTGACCATGGACAAGTCCCTTCCTTTGGATGGGATTGAGTTTCCTCCTCTGTGAAGTAGGGATGAGACTGTCACTTTCTCTCAGTGTGGGGGTAAAGTTGTGATAAGAGACCCTTTGGGTCCAGCATCCTAGAACTGGGAGGTGTGGCCTTGCATCTGATCACTAAAACCTAACATCCTGGTCCTCAGTTCTGGCTGCTGGGTTTAGGGGTTTAGGAGAAGCCTGGTGTGGAAAAGAGAATCCTTGAGCTGGGGAGAAGGGAGAAGAGACATGAGAGCTGTGTTTAACTATGGGAAAAACTGTCCCTGTGGGAAGAGATCCTCCTTGCTCTGTGGCAGAGGAAGACTGAGAGGACCTGGGAGCTGTCCAGCAGTAGGATGGGCTGCCTGGAGAGGCAGAGGGAAAGGAGTTCTCACTGGAGTTCTTTAAGAAGAGGCTGGACAACCACATGATGGAGATGCTTGCTCAGTTCTGAGGGCTTTCCAGGCTCATCCTGGTCCAGAGGGAATTCCTATAGAAGCCCAGGGCAGATTGTGATAAGGGTCCTTAGACCCGGACTGAGCTCAGGCAGGGGGCATTTCCTCTCCCCTCCCCCCACCCTGCCCCCAGCCCTGGGCTTCATGTTCCTCACTGTGCAATGGAGGCACTCTATTCACCCTCCTCCACTAGCTCCTTCAGAATCTGTTGGCAGCAGAGCTTTCTCAGCCTTACAGTGCTTGAGAAGTACAGGCATCCATGTTGGTATCATCAGTCACAAGCTGCACTTCTGCCTGGGGAAATCAGAGAAGACTCTCTGATGGGGTGGCACCTTTGAAGGATGGTAGTATATGACCAGACACAGTTTGTTCTCAGGCTTATAGTGAGATAGACCTCCCAGCAGAAGGGTCACTGGCATTCAGATGAGGCAGGGAGAGCAAACCCTTCCAGATGGACCACAAAGGGAAGGTTACAGGAAGGGTGGAAGAATCTGTGTCCCAGCCCCTACCAACCTCCCCTCCTGTTTTTATTCTTCCTACAGTCTCTCTTATTATCAACCTCAATCAAGCGAGAAGGGGACTCACCCACAGCCTCTCCACATTCTTCAGATGATCTGCACCACTCTGACAGATATCAGGTGGGTCTCAGAACCTCACATATGTGCAGTACTCCCTAGCAAGAGACAATCTGCTAGGATGGGAGCAAATGAACCCATCATTCCCATGCCCAAGAGCTGGGGGGCTGGGGTTGGGGAAGAGAGAGGATGCCTCTCTGCCTCTCCCACCAACCTATACCCCCTGACTCTGTCCCCCACCCAGAGTAGGCCTGGATGACCACTCAGATTTTTGGTGGTTCTGTGTACCTAGCACTCCAACCCCTGGTTGAAGATTGGGAATCAGGACGGCAGCTTTGGGGCAAGCTGGGGAAAGAGTGAGGAGGATTTTCCCAGGGTCAGACAGAATTTTTCAGGCTAACACACCTGCAGGCATGAACAGGGGATTCCATTAGGCTGTCTAGAAAGTCTCAGAGTCCTGGGTTGTCCTTGTGAAGATGGAAAAGCAGGCAGGCACTGAGGACTCAAATCCTAGGCTTTGGCCCTGGTTACTTCCACCCCCAGCAGAAGGGGCATGGAGGAAGCCAGAGCAGGAGCTCATAACCACCATGCAGGATGATGTCAAGGCCAGGCCTGGTAGCCTGGAAGCCTCCTGGCCCAAAGGTAAGTCTTGTGGAAGTGTTAGTAGAGGGTCTTGTGGATGATGGAGGCAAGCCCTACCCTTCTCCCTCTCACACTGACCAAGGCCACAGGCTCAGGGCTTCTAAAGTCTGTGAATGTCAATGGACCAGAGAAGATGGAGCTGAACCTGGGCAAGGAAGTGGTTTGGGAGACCTCTACCTCAAAAAGGGGGTGAGAATGTTGTGGAAACCAGGACAAGAGACAACAAAGCAGCTTTGCTTCTGCTTCTTCCCTGTTTCCAGGGAGGGAAAGCCAATGAGTCACACACAGAACTAGAAAGAACCTGAGATTACCCATCCCTAATCTGAAGCTTCCCTGACCCATCTCTGCTGGTGGGCTCTTGGTGTCAGGAAATTCATAGGGGTTTGGGGGAGCCCCTCAAAAAGAGGCAGGCAGAGACAGAGAAATGGATCCAGGAGAGGGGGAGAGGCCGAGAAAAGAGAGAGAGAAGAGAAAAAAGAGAGAAGAAAGAGAGAGAGAGAGAGAGAGAGAGAGAGAGAGAGAGAAAGAGAGAGAAAGGGAGGAGAGGAAAGGAAAGGAGAAGAGGAGTGCTGAACTTGGTGTCAGGAAGACCTGAGTTCAAGTCCAGCCTCAGACATGTACTAGCTGTGTGACCCTGGGCAAGTCACTTTACCTTGTTTGCCTCAATTTCTTCACCTGTAAAATGAACTGGAGAAGGAAATGGCAAACCACTCCAGTATCTTTGCCAGAAAAAACCCAGAAGAGTCACAAAGAATTGAGTATGATTGAAAAACCACCGAAGAACAAGATTTCAGGGAGTGGTACTCTAGGGAGGGTCTCATAAGAGCACGTCACCACAGATGAGTCTTTTATGTGTCTTGTGTTGCAAGCAAGGACAGCCTTGACTCTGTTGGTCTCCTTGTCATGCTTTTGAGTTTACAATCCACTAAAACCTCAGATTCTTTTCAGAAGAACTATTGTCTTTTACCCAGTTCTCTCCCATTTTGTACTTGTAAAGTTGATTTTTTTAAACCCAAGTAAAAGACTTTACATTTGTCCCTATAAAATTTCAATCATCTTTTTAGATTCAGTCCTATGCTCTAGCCTGACTGTTAAAATCCTGACTTTGACATCAATGTGTCAACTATCCCTCCCAGTTTAGGGCTCCCTGAAAATGTGATCAGTCTATCAACAAACATTAATTAATTATCTGTCACTGTGCTAGGTATTTGGGATATATAAGCAAAAGGGAAATGGACTCTGGCCTCAAGGAGCTGACTTTCTATTAGAGGAGGAAGAGATTTGTTCACAGATAAGGAAGTAGGTGAAGGAGAGTATGCCAAGAGCAAATAAAATATATAACTGATTTTGCAGGGGCAAGATATATGTATGGAGTAAGACAAAACTGCACAACACAGACAGATCCCTTAGGCACTCCACTGGAGACCTCCATTCAAGTTGACATTTAAGCTTTCATGATAACTCTTTGGATTCAGACATTTAACTGGTTTCCAAATCACCTAAATGTCCTATCACCTACAGGCCATCTCTCTCCATCTCTTCTGCATGAGAGACTTTGTCAAACAATGTAGCTGCAGCATTCCCCAGATGGACCAGTTCAGTAGTCCTGTCAACAAAAGAAGTGAGGCTGATCTGACCACCCTGGCCCGATGGTGCCCAGCTGATTCTTTCCATCTCCTTTCCCAGGCTTGATGTAGAGAGGTATCCCAAACTAGGGGAGAACCTTCGGACTTTGATGGCCAATCCTCTACTGGATTCTTTCTAATTGTGTGATTATGGCAATTTCAGCCTCGGTTTCCTTATCTGTAAAATCTAGGTAATAACCACTGCCACACCTATTCCCCAGGGTGGTTGTGAAGATGAAATGAGATCCTGTCTGTAGAGGGTTTTTGATAACCCTAAAGGGCTCCAGAAACATCCTGTATCATGAATTTCTCCCAAGCCATCACTTTATAGGTACCACTTTAGGATGTTGCCAATAACTGAAGCCTTCTCTCTTTGGAAAGACTGGACAATGGTTGCCTTTCTCCAGGCCTGAGGCATCTCTCCCATCTTCCCTAGGCTTTCAGGGATCAGCATCAAACAGTTCAGAAATCTTCACCTTCAGAAGTTGAGGCAATTCGTTCGTTTGGTCCAGGAAGCTTGAATTTGTCCAGCTTTCTCTTGCCTTCTTCTATCCAAAGATCATCCTCTATGGAACAAAAATGGAAGCATTTCCTGCTATCCTCTGTCTGTTGTCTCATCCCACCTGAGGCCACTACCCCAACCCAAGCCATGGTCCTAGCCCTTCCTCTTGCTAACGCTGTAACTACCTAAGCCTTGCCCCAAGAAGGGTTCTACTCTGCCCAGAAGGCCCTTTTCATGCTGAAGAAGCCACCTGACCCCCCCCACCCCCAATCATACAGTATCACAGAGACATTCAGAAAGAGACATGGGAAAAAAACAAGAAGAGAGATAAAGAAACAGTGAGAGAGGAAGACGGGCAGAAACTGAGAAAAGAGTGATAGATATGGGAGAGAGAGGGAGAGGGACAGAGAAAGGTAAGGAGACAGAAGAGACAGAAATAGCAACAAGAGAGAGACAAAGATAAGTGAAGGAATGAAAAAGTATTTAAGTGCCTACTATGTGCATAGCACTGCGCTCAGTACTGCCAGCCCCTGCTCTCAAGGTATAGAAAAGAGATCTCAGCTAAGTCCAATGGAAAAGCCCAATAGTCCTTTGGGTGTGGTGACAAGGCAGATAGATGGAAATGCATCTTCTTTGATACTCTATCCACTGATAAAATCCTTCTGTTTCTGGTGTCGAACCATCTGAGAGGGCAAGGACTTGGAGGCTGAGAACTTTCTTTTCCAGGTCTTCAGTTGATGTGGCTCCCAAGAAGCTGGGATCAAAGTCCCAGCTGAGGCAGTTGCCAGATCCTATCTGCAGTGGAGAAAGGGCTGAAAGGAGGACTAGTGGCCTGGGTGGGAAGTGCTATTAGTTCTGGGGCACTTATGCTCTCCCATCTGAGCCTAAGGGGACATAGTTATTGACATGGTGGCTGGGATTTAATGCAGAGGAAACCAAATGGGAGATGTCCAGGTAGAGAGCAGAGGGAAAGAGGTTAAGTGGTAGAAAGAGAAATAGAAAAGGGGGGAAGGAAACACCTTTGTGTCTCAGATTAACAGAACAAGACACAAAGGAAGGGAGAGAGACAGAAAGAGTGGGGAGATGAGAGATAGAGAGAGGGGACCTGACAAAGGAAAAGGGAGAAATATGAAGAAAATGAAGAGGCAGGAGAAAAGAGAGACCAAGAGAGGGAGGGACAGGGTGAGAGACAGGGAGGAATACAGAGAAAGACAAGATTGAAAGAGTAGAGGACCTAGCAAGAAGGATACAGACAGATGAGGGAGACATTAATTCAGCAAACACTGATCAGACAATTATTGTGTGCTAGCTGCTGAAGGACACATGGCCCCTTCCTTCAAGGGCTTTGGAATCTAAAGGCAGCTAGGATACATAACATTGCCTGCTGGGTGCATCAGAATGGTACCAAGATCTTTGTGGAGGCTCAGACACTGGGGGCAGGGGAGGTCGAGTCATTGCCAACTGTCTTGGGGCAGGCTTCTTGAGAGATAGGTCTAGATACACATAGTTAAGGCAAGGAGGAAGAAGGCATTCCAGGGAGAAAGACCAGTATGACCAAAAGCCAGTGGGAGGATTCACAGTATGATTCTGTCAGAGAGACTCAGTCAACTTGGCTAGAGTGCAGGGAACATGGGTACATGGAGAGGAGCAGATACTAAATACCTACCATGTGGAAGTTAGGTCCTGGACTGGGCTAGTCTAGGACTATAGTTGGAAACAATATAGATGGAAACAATCCCAACTCCCAAGGAACTGACGTTCTGATGAGGAAGATACCAAGGACAAATAAGTACTGTTCAGTCATTTTAGCCGGGTCCAACCCTGTGCCCCCATTTGGGGTTTTCTTGGCAAAGATACTGGAGTGGTTTGCATTTCCTTCTCTAGCTCATTTGACAGATGAGGAAACTGAAGCAAACAGCATTAAGTGACTTGCCCAGGGTCACACAGCTAGTTAAGTGTCTGAATTCAGGTCTTCCTGACTCCAGGTCTGGCACTCAATCCACTATGCTCCACATAGAAGTATAGATAGCACAAATATACAGAGAATAAATGTTAATAGAAGCAGAACAATTAATCACAAAGTAGTTGGAGCAGGAGGGCATTTGGGGAGGGAGGGGTTCATGTAGACAATGGTGGTCTGGTTGTCTTGAAGGAAGAGATTCTAAGGAGGTGAGTGAGGACTGGATTCTGGGCATGGAGGCCAGGTCAGTGCCAGAGCATGGAGCTGAAATAAGGAGTGGCTGCTGAGTGTGAGGCACAGAGGGCAGGTCTGCTGGACTAGACTGTAGAGGGTAGAAGAGTGTGCAGTGCCCAATGAGCCTGGAAAGAGAGGCTGGGGCCAGGTTTGAAGTGTTTTAAAAATGAATTGGAGCCTGGGAAATAAATAATAATGAGGAGGAGGAGAGGCGGCTAGGTGGCGCAGTGAATAGAGCACCAGCCCTGGTGTCCGGAGGACCTGAGTTCAAATCCAGCCTCAGATACAACACAAAACTAGCTGTGTGACCTTGGGCAAGTCACTTAACCCCAATTGCCCTCCAAAAGGTAAAAAAATAATAATAATAATGAGGAGGAGGAGAGATGACATTTACATAATATTTTGAGGTCTGCAAAGTACTTTTTCTGCATTATCTCATATGACAGTGACAACTTAGGGTGGCACCAGGTTGCAGAAGGCTTTGAATGTCACTCAGTGGAGTTATTGAGAAGAAGTAGGAAAGACTAAAGGGTTTTGAACAGAGAAGAAGAAGGGAGGGATGAGGGGAAGAGGGAGAAGGAGAAAGAGAGAAAGAGAGAGAATAACTCCCCAAGGACCTCATTCCTCCTCAGCTGAGGCCTTCTCTCCTAGGGCCAAGTGGAGGATCTCTGGGTCTCAACTTCCTCATCAGTGAAATGTAGAGGGAATTGCTGTTTCAAGGTCCTGGCCTGGACTCTGTGGGGATATGAATGAGAAAGTCATGATTCCTACCCTTCATAGGCTCACAATCTAGTAAGCAAGACCAGCCATATACAGATAATGACAATGAAGATCACCAAGCTGGTCAGGGGAAAGGCCCATGGAGGAAGGGAGTGAAGGGGGTATCAACAAGATGCATTGTGGGAGCTCAAGAGGAACAAGGAGGGTTGCTAAGGGGGCTTCCTAGAGCAGGTGGCACACGAGCTGGTACTGAAGAGAAGAAGAGGGGAATACCTAGGAAACTAAGTGGACAAAGATTCAGAGGCAGGAGATGCAACTGAAAGTTCAAGGAACAGCATTTAGCCCAGTTTGATTGAAATGCTGAGTACCTAAAGGGACAAGTTAGGAGATTGTCACAATCATTCAGCCAAGAGGTGATCTACTGAGCTAGAAAGCAGAGGGGAGCATCACAGAAGCTCCAAGGTGAGAGGGACTGAAGAAGATAATGCCCTTCCAGCTCATCCAAAGAAGGAGTACAAATTGAAGCTTGCTTCCACTTATTTGTACACTAAGGTTAGTCACTCCCTCCGTGGGTAGGTGAGGGGAAAAACACTTGATAGGAGGCAGGAAGTGGCAAGTCATACTCTCCAGAAGGACACCTTGGTGTGTTACCTTCCAGGACCACAGACCCAGCTCCAGACCTGGCCCCAGAGCTGACACATAAAGGTCTGGGGGGCTGGCCATGGGATGTAGTGGGTCCCAAACCAGACAGCTGATAAACAGTGTCCAGGGCCAAGGACAGCAGATACCCAAGGTTCAATGGTGTGAGGTCAGGACAAGGGTGAGACCGGAAGACAAATAAGACCCAGACAGGTGGCTAGGACATAACTTCTGAGCGGGGCATGCCCGATCCCGACAGACCCTGACAGGCAGACCCATAACTGACAAAACCAGATACATGAGGTTCTAAGGGATGTGCCAGGCTGGGTCAGAGTAAGACAGAAGCAGCTGGAGGCAGCTCCTAGCCTGATAATTAAGTTCCAAGGGTTGGACAGGGTCAGAATCAGCCTCAGACTGGAAGCAGGGGGTTATCCATACTGCTAAACATCAAAGAGGGAGGGTGGTGGGGAGAGTCAGGCCCCACTGCTGATACATGTAACGAAACACCACTGAAACATCCCATTCTAAGCCAGACCCATACCCCCCATGTTGATCCATATGCCTGATACACATGGATGGATATTTCGTCTAAGGGCCCAAAGTTTGATACAGGACAAATCCTGCTCTAAGGGGTGGGGCCAGGACCGAAGATCTCGTGCGGATACAGATACATACTGATAAATCACGTTCTAAGGGGCGGGGCCCCTGACAGCCCCGCCCCCCCTCCGCAGCTGATACTTAAAGATACCTTACGTTCTAAGGGCCCAAAGATTGCTACATAAAGACAAGTCCTGCTCCGAGAAGCCGAGTCAGACTCTCAGAACCCCAGACCCCAAGTTGATAACATACGGATACATCACTGGGGGGAGGGGGGGGCTGTCTCACACACACACACACACACACCCAGCTTATACATGTAACACGGATTCAGCGCTTTCCTCGCAGACCCCCAGTACTGCCAAGGGCTACACCCCATACTCAGGGCCCCAAGGCTGACCCACACTGATCCACGCTGTCCCAAGGAGGCCCGCCCGGGGTCAGCCAACCTTCGCACACTGCCAGTCACAAGGACAGGGACCGGCCCCGTGGGGGTCGGGGGGGGGGGGATCCCCCCAGTCCAAAGGGGCCGCCTGCGCGCCGCGGCCCCGCCTCCTGCGGGCGCTGCTCGTGACCTCTTACCCCAGGAGCGCGGCGGCAGCGGCGGTCACATGATGAGGGCCAACATGGCCGCCGCCGCTGCTGGGAGCTGAGGCGGCGCCGCCGCCGGGCAGCCGCGGGGAATCCGCCCGCATCGGCGGCCTCGGGGCCGGGCGGGGGCCGGGGCGGCGGCGCGGGGGCCGGGGGCGGCTATGCCGAGGGCCCGGAGCCGCGGGCGCAGCGGGGCGGCCGGCGTGGGCGGCGGCAGGAGGGAGGAAGTAGGTTTGTTGACACGGGCCGGGCCTGGGGGGAGGGGCGGGGGCGGCCCGGGAAGGGAGAGGGGGCCTGGGGAGGCAGGGGAGGGGGCCTCGCTTGCCGGCGCCCCACCGCACCTCACCCCACCTCACCGTGCCCCTCTCCTTCCCTCCGCTCTCCGCTGCCGCCTCTCCCGCGCCGCCCGCCCGGATTTCCCCTCAGACCTTCCTGAGAGTGAGAGCCAACCGGCAGACCCGGCTGAATGGTGAGTCCGGACCCGAGAGCCCTCCCCGGCTCTGGGCATCCACCAAAACTCCGCGCCAGTCACTGATAAACGGGAACGGTGGGATTGGGCGCTAGAAGGCACTTCGAGAACTTCAGAGGCCAAATGATGGGGAAACTGAGGCTCAGAGCCTTTAGCATCTCAGATCTACAGCAGAAGAGATCTTAGAGGTTATCTAGTCCTGCTTCCTAATTTTATAGGAGAGGAAACCGAGGCCCATGGAAGTGAAGGGACTGGTCCAAGGTCACCAGGGTACTACATAGTTCCACCCCAGTCCTGTACCTCCACATCCCCTTTCCTGAGGGCACCCAGCTAGTCAGCAGCAGAGCTGAGATCCAAACCTGCTCCTGGTGCTACTTTCAGGAGCCTTCCCATTTCTTCTGGGGCAAGGAGAGGGAGCCATAGCACATTTGGGGACCACCTCCAAGCAGGCCACAGCTATCCCCTCTTGGGGTGCTGGAGTTGGGTACAGACACTTTGTGGTCTAGGATCCCTTCAGCCCAGGCACCTGGCACAGGCAGTAGGGAGAGGCCCAGGGTGGCTCGACCGTGACCCCTGGCTCCCACCAGACCCCCTGCAGTGGAAGAGGAAGAAGAGAGTCAGCTCTGCTCCCTTTCTTTCTGCCTTACCCCAGGCAGCCTCAGGAGCCCTTGCCTTGCTCTAGGTTCCAAGCCAGGGAGCACCTAGGTTGAATTCTTGTCCCTGCCTAGGGTGACCTAAGGCAGCCCCTACCCTTCTTAGCTGGCTCCCTTAAGACTCATCACTTGAGGGAAGTTCCTCACTGGGAATCCCTTTCCACACCAGTGACCTCATGGACCCACACGGGGTGCTGCCGGGCATGAGGGAAGCCTTACCCTCCTGCAGCTTACAGTCTCCCCTGGGGGTAAAGTCAGCAAATAGAATGTCCCCAGAATGGTTTCAAGGAGCCGAGTGAAAGTGGTGAGGGGGTGGGGGGGGCACTAGGGAGTGCAAGTCAGTCAAGTCGGTGGCATTGATTAAGCGCCTACTACATCCTAAGCACCATGCTGAGCACTAGAGATGCAGAGAAAGGCAAGGATCAAGCCTGGAGGTCCAGTCTAGTGGGTAACTGCCTGCAGCTCCTGTGTACTAGGAGTGTCCGCCAGGGAGAGGCTTCAGGGAAGGTATTGGCATTAAGAGGGATAAGGAGGGCCTACTTGCAGAAAGTAGAATTTAAGCTGAGATTGGAAGGAAGCCAGGAGGCCAGCAGAGGAGGGACAGCCAGGGGAAATGCCCAGAGTCAGGAGATGGTGTGTCCTGTGCAAGGAACAGCCAGGCCAGCCTGAGGGGAAGGGGTGGTGTAAGAAGAATGGAAAGGTGGGAAAGGCCTTGAAAGCCAAACAAGATTTTATATCAGTCTCAGAGGTAGTAGGGAGCCATGGAAGTTTATTGAGGGGAGTGGGAGGTGACATGGTCAGACCTGCCCCTTAGGAAGATGGCCATGACAGCTGAGGGGAGGATGAATTGGAGTGGGGAGGCTTGAAGCAGGCCGTCCCAACAGCAGCCGAGGCAGCTCGAAGCCATGAGCTAGGAGCGCCTGCACAGAGTTGAGGAGAGGAGGGCGAGTATTCAGGAGATGGCCTTGCCAACAGATGGGGGGGGGTGGAGATAGTGAGGAGTAGAGGGCGATACTGAGGCTGTAAAGCTGGGGTGACTGGGGCTCCCCACCCCCAGCAAGAAGAACGTTACAGAGAGGGGAGTGCTTGAGCTCCCTTGGACGTGTTGGGCTCGAAATGTCTGTAAAGCATCTCATTCACACTGTCTGATAAGCAGTTGGAGATGTGAGACTGAAACTCGGGAGAGACATCAGGGCTGGACAGATAGACCTGAGAGTCGTTTCTGTAGCACCCATAGGTAAGAATGTGGGCACTGAGACCGCCAAGTGAGAGTTTAGTGGGAGAAGCCAGATTGTCCCAGGCCAGAGCCTTGGGGGACCCCCAAGAGAAGGGGCTTGACCTGGAGGAGGAGCAGCTGGGTGGGAGAGGGCTGTGTCAGGAAAACCTGGAGAGAAGAAAGCAGGGAAGTAAAGAGGCTGCTAGGCAGTGTCAGTCAGGAAGCATGAGGATGGGCCACAAGACAGAATGTTGAGGAGCACATAGGTCAGTTTGCCTGGGATGGGGAACGTGTGAGGGGAAGAAGTAGCAAATGAGTCTGGAAAGATAGATTTGAACCAGGGGGTTCGAGGGAAGGGTTGGGATGCCAGGCAGCAGGTTCATCTCGGGCCACAGGGAGCCACTGAAGCTTCTTGAGTGAAAGAGTGACCTGGTCTGACATTGCTCACAGGCAAGCCACGGCTGCTGGCCCTCCAGCTGCAGGGAGTCCACAGGACTCATCTACATACACCTCACCTAGGCATAGGACTATGGAGAGATTTAGAGTCAAGCTAATAACCTCATTTTACAGACGAGGACACTGAGGCTCACAGAGGCAAAGGAATTTTCCCCAAATCCCACAAGAAGTAAATAGCAAAGACCTCGTCCTCCAGTTCTAAAACCAGCGCTTTTTCCATTGCCAAGGAGTCCCTTTATTCCTTCTGGTACCGTGATGCAGCCATGGGCAAGAACCCTGGGGCCGGCCTGCAGCTGCTGGCATCAGCCACTCCAGTATATCTCCTCGGGGCAGAGGGGTTGGGAGTCCTTCCCCTCTTGGGTCCTTGGGCACCACAGGCAGGGCAGGCCGTTGGGAAAACTTGACTCTGCTGCCCTTGCAGCTGGCTTGGCCCACGCCAGTGTAGGGGAGAATTTCTTCACTAGCTGCCTTCCCTGCAGTCCATCCTCACGGAGCCATCTCCTGCCAGGCAAGATACGATCGGGAAGAACAAAGAGCCAGTCCCTCCCTGGCCACCTTGCTTTTTCTTTCTGTAAAACCTATGGGAGATGATCACTAGATAACCTCCTTTCTACAGAGCCACTGCCTTGTACCCAGCTGTACCCCAGGACCCACATCATTTCTGCCCCAAGTCTCCCCCAAAACCAAGCGTCTGCTGCCTGTTTTCTCCCCAGGCCATGATGGCTTTGGAATGAGGCTCCTGGGAGCCCTTTGGCCCCAGTGCTGAGCTCAGAGGAATGGCACCTTTCTGCCCCAGTCTCAGACACTTGAAAAGCTGCCCCATCAAAGAAGCTCTCTAGGAGCTCGGCCTTCTTGACCTCTCCCAGCATTAGTGCTCAGTGCTTCTGCCATCCAAACCGCCTCATTGGGCACCTTTAGCCATGTGCCAGCCAAGCAGGGTGATCCTTGAGTCCCATGGATTGTAATGTCTGGCCCTCGGGCCCTCAAGATCACAAGAATGGTAACCTCACAGGGTTTCTCTGGAGGTCAAGGATCTGGGCTTAACAGCCTCCCAGCTATAGGAGAAGGAGCCCAGAATCTAGAGTTAGGGGCCTACAACATACTACCTGTGTGATTGTAGGCAATCAGTGTGTCACTCTGTGCCTCAGTTTCCTTATCTGTTGAGTGAAGTTAAACCAGAGAATCTCTAAGGACTCTTGCAGCTCCAGCATGGAGGGAATGAGATAAGCCCTTTCTGCCCACTGAGTGGCTCAGCTCACTGGGCTCCCTGTACCTGGCAGCTCTGTCAAGGACAGAAGAGGGGGTGGGAATCTCCTCTAGCTTCTCAGCCTCTTGAACTTGACTGAGACCTTCCAGGGGAGAGGGGAGAATGGGGCCACCCTTGTCCCCAGGCAGGCGTGTACGTTATATGGTCTCTTCTGTCCCAGGTTCCCATCAGGTCTAGCCCCTGGGGCACTGACAGGGATTACAGGACAGTGGGAAGAGGGGGGGCTTAGAGTCTCCGAAACACACCTTGGTCATTTACTGCTTTTGTCACCTTGGGCAAGTCACCTCAGCCTCACCGAGCCTCAAGGGGCCACATTTTGGCAGCTTTGATGTCAGCCAGAAGCAAGGGGGCCCCCAGGATTTAGGGTGGGGAGACATCTGGGAGCATGGATGGCCTTGGCCAGGCCCTCCTAGGGGCATCCTTGGGGGAGTCAGGCTGTGTGGGAGGGGGTCTTTCTGCTCTGTGAGGTAGGAGTCAGATAGGCCACCCACAGCCTCCCCCCTTCCCCAGACCCCACTAGAACTGCTTCTCTGGGGCTAACTCCAGAATGACTGGTTGCCAGAATGCCCAGGTGGGGCTCTCCAGCCTGCCTGGGCCGGAGGGTCCAGGTGGGAAGGGGTTAAGTGTGT
Source organism: Petaurus breviceps papuanus (assembly GCF_028583685.1). Lineage (NCBI taxonomy): Eukaryota > Metazoa > Chordata > Mammalia > Diprotodontia > Petauridae > Petaurus > Petaurus breviceps. Next base: position 30,373,891 of record NW_027185850.1, on the reverse strand, counting down.
GCCTCCCCTCCCACTAGCTGAGCCATCAGTAATAGGGAAGGCAGGCAGGCTGAGATGGTGGCTCTCCAAGAGTCCTCTGACAGCCTAATCATCATTATTAATGCTAATAAACATTAGTGAACTCCTCACCTCCCAGCAGAAGGTTGAAATAATCACTGAAGAACCTGGGTCCCCACGAAGCTGTCAGTGGAGAAGCTGGAAAGAAAGCAGACCGGGCGGGGTTTGGGAAAGAGCCCCCCACCACACCCCCAAGTGCTGCCTCTGCTTCCCTGAGTTCTGGAGCTCTAGGGCTTGTCGGGCTGGAGGAAGAGAGGGATCAGTGAGCTAATTAGAAATGATCACTCTTTCAGCATTAATTAGCCGTGCCATGGGCTCACTGGCCCACAGCCTCTGCCTCTGAGGCCACTCCCTCCCTTCCTCCGTGATTGGAAGTGAAGGTGCTCTGGGGAGCACAGAGCTCCCAAGATGCACCTGGGCCACAGCTAGAAGCCTTCTAGAGAAGTGACCCTTTGTGACAGGGAGCAGTCTCCAAGAGGCTGACTCAGTCTATCCCTCTGTAAAATGGAGTTGCTTTTAGTAGAAACAGCAGAGTGCAGTGGGAGGACCACTGGACTGGGTCAGGGTCAGAAGACTCAGGTGTGAGTCCTTCCTTGACCTTAGGCAAGTCACTTAAAAGCCTCTTGGGGCCTCAGTTTCTTCATTCATAAAATGGGAGTAATAATGCTTGTGGGCAAACATTTTATAAATCATTGTCCTTGCTCAATCTCTGGGAGAAAATATTGGAACTTTATGACTTCTTACACCAGATAGGAACAAACTCCAGCAAAAATCTGAAAAAACTTCAAGTCGGTAGCTTGCCCACTGTGTGCCCAGACAGCCCAGTGCATGGCACACCATGCCATCTGTGCCCTCCAGCACCATTCCCTCTCTTGCCATTGAGCTCCCAGATGTGTGATTTCAGGGACTCGCTCCATCCACTCCCAGCTGCTAGGGTGCAGAGCCCCCAGATAGCAACCACTGTCTACCTGGGTGGGCAGAGGAGACCAGGCTTCTCCCAGCCCAGCTCTCTGAAGAGCCTTGAGCCTCTGTTCAGAGGACAGATATAGGGAAAGGCAGAGAGCCAGCCCTCTAAGGCCTCAGCTGGCTGCGCTTGTGGGGCCTAGGCCCCAGAACCTCACAGGGTCATTGAGGACCATGTCATTGGGGCCTTGTGGTTGGTTTTTCTGTGTAGCTCGAATTGGGAAGATGAAGCGTCGGAAGCAGGATGAAGGCCAGGTATGTCCCCTGTGCAGCCGCCCCCTGGCAGGATCGGAGCCCGAGATGAGTAGGCATGTGGAGCGATGCCTGTCCCAGGTAGAGGTGCCATGACCTCCCCCACTCCCTCCCCCCTTCCCTCTCCCTCTGCCCAGACCTGGATGTCCTGGAGGGGCAGGGCTGCTGCCCACTGGCATGCCTCTGTGCCTGGTGGTGGGGGGAGAAGGGAGAGGCGGCCCTGCTGGGGAGGGCGTGCCCAGCCCCCTGGCCTGGCTGGGAGCTCCACAGACCCCAGCTGCTTGCTCTGCCTCTGCAGAGGGAAGGCTCCTGCGTGGCTGAGGATGACTCTGTGGACATCGAGACTGAGAACAGCACCCGCTTTGAAGAGTATGAGTGGTGTGGGCAGAAGAGGATACGGGCCACCACCCTCCTGGAGGGCGGCTTCCGAGGTAAGGGCCTCCAAGGGGGCCAGAGGCACGCTCCAAGCATATTAACAGCCTCGGCTGGCAGTGGTGGGGGAGTGACGACAGGAAGCGGGTTGATCAGCCCCAGTGATGCATCGAAGGTGACAGCTGAGGCGGCTTAGCGCCCGCATCAAATATTAAAGGGACGGTTATGCATTTATCACTCCATCCCTTTTAAGGTTGATAAATGAGAATCCAGCAACCCGCTGCACACCTCCAGCGCTTCGGGCCCTCAGGGCTCCCAGACAAACACATTTTATGTTTCCCTCCTTCTCCTTGTTCTCAGTGTCAGGGAAATCAGTTACAGAGGAAAGAGTGAGTTATGGCAAAATTTGACCTCCTATGAGCTTTATTGGTGAATGTAATTTTAGCTCCAAGCCCAGCCCCTCTCCCTCTGCGCCCTCAGCCTGACCTAGGAAGGAGCTAAGCCACGCGGCTTCTCCCCCCACAGCTCTCAGGGCTGGCCACAGGCATTTCCAAGACCCAAGGGGAGCAGTTGGTATCATTGGCAGAGATCTTAGGCCTGTCTGTGGTGATCTCTTGATTTGGGGGGGGAAAGGGCCATATTCCCCACACCTGTTCATAATTTAAACAGCAATGACTTGGAAGCCAAGGTTGAGCTCTGTCAGCCATGTCCCAGGGCAGAACCAGTCCTTCTAGACTGAGATCTGTTGTCAGCCAGGTTGGGACTGCTGCCTCCACAGGGCCCAAGGGGGAGGCTCGTTCTCCTCCTGACCTGATAGTATAGATGGACTTCCCACCTGTTAAGGGAAGCCACAGTGAGGTAGGTGCTCTGTGGAGTGGGCAGGGCTTGGTGTAATCCGGGGCATGTCATGCCAGGGAAGGTTCAGCCCAGGATGAGGCAAGCTTGCCATCTCCCAAGGATCCTCATTCCTCTGGAGGATGGGTCTGGCAGAAAGCAGAATTGGGATTTCCAGAAGCTAGATGATTCTGAGTGCAGCTGGCCAGCACTGCCCAAGGGGCTGGTCAGTGAGTGAGGCCATCTGCTTCCTAACTGCCCCCAGCTCTGTCAGAGACCGCTGCTACAGCTGTGTTACCATTGAACCCTAGAAGTAGGGAGTCAGGAAGGTGCTGGACCAGGCATTCCTTTTCCCATAGCTGAGAAATTGGTCAGATCTTGTCTGGTGTCTTATCTCAGCCCCTCGTTAGGGGAGGAAGGGGAGTGTTACTACCCATGCTGCAGATGGCAGACTGAGGCACTAAGCCCAGTAGCTGGTACAGTGGGATCATAGGACCATAGAGGCCTTTAAGAGGTCATCAAGGCTTTGTTTGATGATGCTAAGTGACTTGCCTGACCTCACACAGCTAGGAGTTGTCTGAGGAGAGATTCGAACCCAAGACTTCCCGAATCCAAGGCCAGTATGTTCCCCTTGTCATCCCACCAGAGAAAAGATGATACTATGGAAGAAATGCTAGGCCCCAGCCTAGTACCTTAATGGTTGTGTAACCCTCAGCAGATCTCAGCTTCCTCCTCCATAAAAAGAGGGGTTTGACCTGGGTAGTCTTGGGGTCCTTCCCAGAGCCCAGCCCCACTGCACAGAGAAGCTCTTGGGGATCCATAGATGTTTTCTTGGGCATGTTGGCAGGGATGGGGGGTGGGAGGCCACCCTCCCATCTACAAGGGGTACATGGCTGCTCTTGCCCTAGGGAGTTGGAATTCTGGCATCATCCTCTCCCTTGCAGTGGTGCGGACACCTCACCATGTCAGGACGCCTCCTACATGGCACACTTTGAGGTTGTTTTAAAAATACAAACTAACTGTACATTTCTGGCCCCAAATGTTTACTCCATAAGGTTCTCCTTTTAAAGAATTCCTAAGGGGGGGGCTCAAGAGGGGCTGGTCTTTGAAAGATTTGGCGAGTACACACGCCTGTGTGTGTGACTTGAAAGGCAGGGCCTCCTTTATCTACAGAGAAGTGCACCCGCCTCCCCTGACAGAAGCTGCTGTCATCTCTTAGCCAGCTTAGTGCAGTCAGAAGGCGAACCCACTTGAAACACTGTTGTACACAGGGATCAATGGTATGCCACAGAACCACTAGTGGAGAAGCAGGCGAGGGAGGGAGCCCGGCCTGCCGGCTTCTGAGGCCCCGCCGGAGCCCAAGCTCCGGAGCTGTGAAAGGCCTGCTGCAGAGGCAGGCGCTCTGGGGGGCCCCGGGCGCGGTCCTGGGGGGTGGAGGGCATCGATCGCCCCTCCATGAGCCGAGCCTCCAGCCTTGGGTTGGGAGCCTGGACTGGCGGCCGCGTGCGTAATGTGATTGAAAGGCAGTTAAAATGGCGGTGACCTTTTCAGGAGGAATTAGATTGCCTGCCAAGACCGGTTAGAGGGAGTGATAACGCCAGCTTGAGGAAGCTGTCCAGCAGACTTCAGAGAGCGAGCCACAGACAGGGACAGAGGCACCTGATGTGGCCGAGGCCAGCCTGGGAGAATTGGGGATCAGTGCCTGCTCCATGCTCATCCTCTCTCCCCTCCCCACTCCAACCGGGCCCTTCCAGCTGCAGGCCCCCCTCCCCCTGGGAGCTCCTCTTTTTGAGCCGATCAGTTGTCTTGAAAACGATCTGCCTGCTGCTATGGGAGCAGCGAGTCTTCAGTGCTCTGCAGTCACGGCCAGTACAGCCTGATGGAGCCATGAGGCACACAGGCTCTGGGGCCTTGCTAGGACCAGGGCCTAGTCTGAGGAGTTACAGAGATTCCAGGGGAATAGAGAATGGTCCCCTTGGGCCCCAGCTGATGAGGAGAGCCCTTCTGGACTGGTGTGTGGGGCGGGGGGAGTCATGGAGTGCCAGCCCCGGAGAGCACTAATCACAGGACAGGCTAGCATCCAAACTCTGGGCCAGCGAGTGCCCCTCCTGCCCTGTCCCTGCTACCTTGGGGGCTGGGAGGACCGGTAACGGGGAGGTTCTGCAGGTGCCTTCCCTGAAACCAAAGACAAGCTTGTACAGTACAGTGAAAAGTGCTGAGGCTGAGACTGTCTCAGTTTCCTTCTCTCTAAAATGAAGGGGCTAGACTCCATGTGGGTGTAGCAGGACCCATCAGAGGCTCCCTTCCTGGGAGTCCTCTTAGCTGCCTGGGCCTGTTTCTGAGGCTGACCCAGAGAGGGGGAAATGCAGAGGGGCTTGTCTCCTGCTAGGAGCTGGGGTCAGGGACCTGGGCTCACGTGATTGCAGCTCCCTGGCAGTTAAGATCACACCAAAGAAGAGAAGACATGGGCCGACCCCGTTTCAATAAAGAGTTGGCCTTGGCACTGGGTACAGGAGCAGTGAGATGGAGAGATCTCCCAAGAGACAGGCCAGGAAATAGAAGAGACCTATGGAGGATCCCGAGTCCTCTCAGCCAATGAATTGTGAAGCCTATACTTAGCCCTATCACCAAGCTGGGTAGAAAAGGAGAAAAAAGAGCCTGTCTGGAAATAGAGAAGGCCTGGGCAGCTTCCAGCCATCTTCGCACTGCACCCTAGAAACGGCCCCTGGGAGGGCATGGCTTCTCAAAGCTAGGCGAGGGGTCTGTGTCCCTGGCTGCCACCCGAAGGCCTCATTCACCCTTCATTGGAAGACAACACGATGTCAAGGCTACTCTGGGATCGTCGAATGAAAGGCTGGTGAGACAGATGGTCTGTCAAGCTCGGCCTGCGCCTGGGGGGAGGGGTCCTGATGGCACGGCACCTGCCTGCTCTGGGGCTCCCCATCCTCCACCCCGTGTGGCGGAGGCCACGGCAGCCGCCCCTGCTGTCTGGCACAGCAGGCGTTGGAAGCAGCTAGCGTCTGCCTTTGTTGTAGATGCTAAGGGGTGACTTGGGGCTTGGGAGGAGGTGGGTGTTTTTCCAGTAGAACGTGGCCGTTGCTGGGCCCTCTGGCCTCCTGGCCAGTGTGGAGTGTGGGTGCACACTGCTTGAGTCACACTGTGTCGAGTCTGGGACGGTGGAGGAAGCAGAGCCTGGAGGTTGGGGGGGGGTCGGCGGGCTCGGACGTAGCCGCCTGCCTGTGTCTCTTCTGACGTGCGCCAGCGAGTGAGGCAGTGAAACGCATTATCGAGTGGTGCCCGGAAAGTGGCTAACTGCGTTTGACACACGCCAACTCCCTGCCTCCACACTGGATAATTGCATTGTCAACTGCTCAGCCAAGTGGCAGGTGACAGACACTGCCGGCCGATTGATTGTCCCGGCATCGCCCAGGCCGGCTCCGAGGACTGTCAGGCCCCAATCGATGGCGTTTACACAAGCCACCGCAGCGGCATCGGTAACTAATTTCAGCTGGAAACTCTTCTGCAGCCGCCACCCCAGCCTGCCTCAACACCCCAGCCTGCCCCGTTCCTTCCTGTCCTCCCCCCCGCCCCTCATGGGAGGAAGGGGCCACTCCTTCGCTCCCTCCCGCTGCTCATGTTTGGTGCAGCAGGTGAGGAGATCAGCGGGAGTTTTTTTGTGGTCTCAGATTCCAGGACATTACCACGCCAAGCTCACACACATCTCTGGTTTCTCAATCAATATGCTGATCAATTGATTAAATTAACACTGACTTTCTTCTTACTGGCCCAGGAAAAAAGATTAGTTTGGAGGAGAGGGATTTTATGAAATTTAGACCTCGTTACCATTTCAGCACCGCCCTTCTCTTTCCTAGTCCGATGCTCATTTCAAGGTCTTGTTGTGGGACAGGACGGGGGGGGGGGCAGCTCCCAAGCCATGCAGTGCAGGCTGCTCCACTTAGGGTTTCTCTTGCGTCTTGGGGTCAAGGCTCCTCTCACTAGCGAGTGGCTGGGTTGAATGTCCTAGACTGGAAGCAGGGGGAGGAGCCCTGGAGCACCTGACCGGGCCTTTACACTCAGCAGAAAGCCTCCCTTCTTGCTTCCAGAAGTCATTGAACAACAGCCCTGGACACAGATTAGTCATTCCAGGACATTGTCATAGCAGGATTTTGAGCAGAAGGAACTGAGCAGTCATCTGCTCCCACCTCCTTTGACTGTTGGGGTTTCTGAGGACCAGAGATGTGGGAGATAGCCCTCTTTAGTGCCCTAAGGAATAGTACATAGGCTGGGTGTAGCGAACCTTTCCTGGATCCTGGGGAAGGAGCTTGCCTTGCCTTGGCCCACCTCTCTTTAGTGGGGCCAGGGGTCAGGGGCAGAGCTTCCTGGCAGCCCCTCAGCCCACAGCAGGGCTAAGATTGCTTCCTCAGCCATCTTGCCTACAAATGCTGTTTTGGGATATTTCAACAGCTGAGGGTAAAAAGAAGATTCGCGGCCTTTCCAAGCCAGGGGGCCGTCTGGGGATCCGCATAAAATGACTTTATGACCATTTCTTTTTATTGGGATTCTGTGAGAAGTCAGCGAGTGACATTTCATTAAGAAAATAAAGTTTAACTGGCCAGGGAGCAGGGTGCATGTAGATATGGCAGGATTCTGTCAAAACGTTTGGGGGAATGGAGGGGGCCCCCTCTCGTGGGGGGACTGGGGGAATGCCATCTGTCACCTCAAGCACTAACCCATGAACTATCCCATGGAAAGTCCAAACTCAGTGATCATGTGATCCTAGACCCGAGAGGTTCTAGTCTATCCCCCTCATTTTATGAAGGAGGCTGAAGCCACGAGGGCCTAGAGTACTTGACCAGGGTTGCCCAGGTCATCGGTAGCAGAGCTGGGGTTTGAACGGGTCTCTGACTCAGGTCTAATGGTCTTTCTAAAGCTTCCCAGCTCACCATCTGGGCAAGGGAAGCTGGGGCCAAGGCCAGGTTCATGCAGCTCTGAGGAGGCCACTGGCCTCTCTGAGCCATCCATGTGAGGGCCGAACAGCAGAGAACATGTGCACCCCCTTAGACTAGCCCTTGTACCATCAGGAGAACCAGGGGTGGACCATAGGCCGGCTGCTTCTGCTGCTTTGTTTACAGGCTTCAGGAAAAGAGAGGCCATGGGGCGCTTGAAAGGCGAGACAGAGTTTGTTAATGATTTGGGGCTCTTAAACACCTTTGGGGTATTTATTTTAAATCGTTTCCAAGAAGCTGAGACCCCTCTAACCCCGCCTGAGCGGGCAGCGGCAGGCGAACAGCCGCCAGGAGGATATGAAGTTGACCTCATCACTCGTCACTCACTGAAGGTGGCCCTCGGCTTCCGCAGCCCCTGGCAGAAGCAGGAATAACTTGATTTGGTGAGCGTCGGGCCAGCAGCCCCCAGAAAGCTGTGTATACACAGTGCTGAGGGCTGGGGGGGGGGCTGCAGCCATCCTGATAAGTATATCCTGATTGATGGGGGAGTTTGTCTCCCAAACTGTCAGAGGGTTTATGGAGATGCCACTCACTGGTGAGGCCGAAATTGCTTCTCAGAACCTGGCCAGCCACAGGACCCATGGAAATGGCCGCCAGCTGCAAATAGCTTTTTTCTGGAGTGGGAGTGGGGGGAAGACACCTGCTTCCTTCCCTCCCAAAAGGACTTTGACAGGTAATCTGGTCTCTAGAGCAGCCCAGAGGCCTGCATTATGCAAACATTCATTCAGCAAAACTTTGTTGGACATCTGCCCATTGTATATATCTTGATTCTTTGAAGACCCATTTATCTGAGGGTGGGTGGACAGCGAGAAGTGCCTTGTGGCTTCCCTAGGACAGAGGGTCTATGAAAGCTTGGTGCTGCAGCTGCCACAAGGTGTAGTGGGATTTAAAGCTGCTTCCCTCCTGATGGCGTGTTGTGGAGTCAGGAGGCCCTGGGTGCCTGCATAGCCTGGCCATCATGGGCCGGTGGCCTTGAGGAGCATGAGGCCCAGTGCCCAGGCGCCGGCGAAGGGATGAAGGAGCAGGTGTGTACGTGCATCCCACTGGGGCCATTCTCCCGATCAGTGTGTGACTGCACTTGTCCAGGAATCTGGTCTGAACCAGGCAGGGATGAATAATTAATGGCAGGCAGTTCAGACACCAAATATTTGAGCAGCTGCTTGGTGATTTCACTGGCAGGGACCTTGAGGCAGAACCAAGAAGCCAGGCCCCTGGGGTCATGGTAAAGCAGGGCACCCCATTTGGGCACAGCCTGCTCAGGTCTGCCCTCCAGCCAGGGTGGCACATGGGGCTCATGTGTAAATGAAGTTAGAGGGAAGGCCTGAAGCACCCGTATGGCCTTCACTTCTGGTCCTTAGAAAGTCAGCACCTCCCTCTGCAGAATGGGAGTAGGTAGGCCAGTGAGCATGCAGGGTTCTGAGCTGATACAGAAACATTGCAATGAAGGGGTTTTTCCCCTGCCAGACGAGGGAGGACCCTGGGTTATCTGCCTTATCTCTCCTCCTCATAGGTTCCCAGAATCCTTCCTCAGTTTTACCTCTGAGTGGCCCTATTTGGAAGCAAGGCCAGGGCCAGAGCTGGGGGCATTGGAGGCTGTCACCCCTCTGTCAGGTTGCAGTGTGCTGTGGTTGCTACAGAACAGGAGAGATGGTTTAGAAAAAGAGCTGGATTCTGGGGGGGTGCAGAGGCCCACGGTGGCATCTTTTCAAGGCCGATCAGGGGCCTTGAATTCCAGGCCAGAAGAGTTGGGCCCCCTGGAGGTCTCAGGGGTCACTTAAGACTCCGGTTTGGTGCTGATTCCAGCACGCATGCACATGTGCACAGGCTAGGTGCCTTGCTTTTTTCACACCCTGGTATCTGTCTCCCCACAGGCTCCGGCTTCATCATGTGCAGTGGCAAAGAGAATCCAGACAGTGATGCCGACCTGGATGTGGATGGCGATGACACCCTGGAGTATGGGAAGCCCCAGTATCCTCTGGGACACATGGGGGAGGAGCAGAGCATGCAGGCTGCCCCCATCACCCCCAGGCTGACACCAGCCGGTGCCCCCACTTGGTCCCTGCTGTTCACCAGCTGGCGGCCCCAGTTGGAAGCCCAGCAGCCACAACCCTCCCCAGAAGGAATCCTCCTGCCAAGGGCTTGGGGGCCTCTGCTTCAAACCTCCCTCTCCCTTGAGGTGAGGCTGCTCATGTTGCCCAGCAGAGCCATTCACCCTGCATTGTACGCGGCCCCCTTACTGTGCTTGGAGAGACCACTCCACCCCCACCCCCCCACCTCCCCAGCATTTGATGGCCTCTTCACTCATCTAAGGGGGTCTCAGGACTGGTGTGCTCTGCCTGAAATCCCAGCCGGGCCCCACCTTGGTGCGTGAGAGGCCGGGCACCAGCCTGAGAGGCCAGTGGGACATCTGCGGGGTATTATTTGCCTTAACCTGTGTCCAGGTACACCGAAGCTGATGTCATTCCATGTACTGGTGAGGAGCCTGGTGAAGCCAGAGAGAGAGAGGCCCTCCGGGGAGCTGTGCTAAAGTGAGTGCCTAGGTATTGGGGTGGGCGGGAGGTGGGGGGGGGGTCAAGACATCTGCTGCCCCCTTGTGGAGGCCGCGTGGAACACTGCTGGGGCAGCCCCTGTCCCCCTTCTGTTTCCCCCCCAACCCATCAATGTCTCTTCCTCCTCCCGCACCTGAAGGCCTCACTGCTTTTCCCCTTCCCTTTCAGTGGAGGTACACCCAGTACTCGGATAACACCAGAGTTCTCTAAGTGGGCCAGTGATGGTGAGTCCTGAACTTGGAGGAGGGGCCAACTTAGCAGCTGAGCCTAAACCTGGTCCTGCTGGCAGGGGGAGGGACACAAGAACATTGGCTGCCTTAGCCCATGCTGCGTAGCACTCCCGGTGGGCCCCCCAAAGCATCCATCACCTGCTATCCTCTCCGTGGGCCCCTCACCCGGGGAACTTTGAGGCAGCACAAGGGATACCTGAGCAGAGCCTCAAAAGGAAAGGGTTAGTGCCAGTCCCCACCAGGAAAGCCTCCCCGCCTCCAGGGACCTGGCTTCCTGCCTTTACTCTAAGCCTTGGGCCAGGGACAGGCTCCTATCCACTCTGGTCAGGAGCTGTCCAGCAGCTGCTCTGGGGACTGGGCTATCTGCCCTCTGTCTGATCTCTCTGGTTCAACTGGAGCAGCCCAGAATGGGAAGGAGCCTGCCTTTGGAACATCCAGGGCCAGAGATGGGGCTAAGTTTCTTCTTCTTTTCAGCAGAGATGCCCTCCACGAGTAACGGTGAGAGCAGCAAGCAGGAGATAGCCATGCAGAAGACGTGCAAGAACAGTGACATTGAAAAGTGAGTGTCCAGGGGCCTGGGGCGGAGGGAGGCCCTTCCCTGCCACAGAGGCGCCTCCTTGGGCTGAGCCTGCGGGTGGCACAGATGGGGAGGGGGGGCAGGCGAGCTGTCTGCCACTGCCCGGCCTCTGAATTGATAAGCGGCCCGGCCCGGAGAGCCTCGGAGCGCCTGCCCATGAGCCCCGCCGCTGAGCTGTGATATATGGCAGCCCAGGCCAGCCACAGCAGCTGATTCATCTCCAGTTTCTGTTTCTTAATCGGGAGCTAAATTGGTTTCATTTTTCTTGTCCCGGGTGTTGCTCGCGGCAAGTTGAGGCAGAACCATTGGGCTTCGGCATTCGTAGCTAGAATTTTTTGGCCTTGGTGTTGTGGCCAGTGTCGGTCAGGGGAGCATGTTGGTGCCCCGCCCCGTCTCCCCATCGGTGGTGGCTTTGGGGTCTGAGATGAGGCTTCTGTCCTGTTTTCAGAGAGCTTCCTGAGCACGGCACAGGTTTAGCCAAGAGGAAAGGCTTGTCCACCCTTGACAGCCAGAGCATGAGAGAGGGCGGCTCTGGCTCAGTGCCCCGGCCCCATGGTACTTTCGCAAGTCGGTGTCATCCCAGGGGTCCCAGGGACAGCTGCAGCCCCCTGTTGGCAGGGTCTGTGTGGCTCCCGAGGGCAGCTCCGGGGAGGCTGCAGGTGGCTTAGATGCCCCCTCCTTGCCCCAGAGGTGCTGCCTGAGTTCGGCCCCCACGTGGGAGCCAGGGTCATGTGGGGGGAAAAGGCAGCATCTTAATTCCAAGGGCCAATGTTCAATTTTGCTTCCTGCCACCAAAGTAGATTGCAGGCCAGCGTGCGAGTCTGGCTTCCTGGCCCACTGGGTCACCTCCCATTTGTTTTCCTCAATTTTCTGTTGTCATAAATTCATTCCAGCCCGTTGTGGTTGATCAGTTTATCTCGGTCGGGGCAGAGAGCGCTGCTAGCATGATATATGACATGAAACGTTTTAGCCAGCCTCTCCATGAATCACTCCAGCTGCTCCGTGTCAGCGGCAAGGCAAACAGGCCCGTGCGGCCGACCAGGCCGCCGACGAGCTCAGGATGGGAAGAGACATGACGTATGAATGTTTATTTAATAATTCTCTAATATTTCCAGCCGAGTGTGGTTGTGCCTTCCGAATGGGGGCTGGGGAGGGGTCGGGGAGGGGAGCGAACTCTAATCTGGAGGAGCCGGCCATAAATCAGGGAGACAACATCATTAATCAGGGAAGGAGGTGGGCCCAGGGGCCACTGGCTGTCCTGTGTGGCCGGGAGAGGACCGGGCCAGCTGAGATGGGGGCCAGTGTGGGTGGGTGTGCGTGCACACATGTAGTGTCTGTGTGCATGTGCAGGGGGGGATGTGTTATAAAACAAGACTTGATCTCCACGCTCCTCGCCTGGCAAAGCCTCGTGCATAATAGGCAGTGAGGCCCCAGTGGGCAAGGCAAGTGTGTGAAACCTGGGATTTGAGTCAGCCGCTGCCGCCGCCAAGCATTCAATCCGCTTGTAATTATCTCCTTTGGAGAACACTTCATGCCGGGCATGCTTCAGTGGGCGAAACGCTCGTTGGGTTAAGAAGGTTTGAGAGCAGGAGATGCTGCTGCTGGTTCGGCTTTTTCCTCTCTTCCGAAATGGCAGTTTTACAAAGCGTTGGTCCCACCACATCTCTGGGGGTCAGGGGCACTGAGCACAGCTGGTGTTTCAGCAGAGAGAGCGCCCCAGGGGCCAGGTGTGGGCACAGCTCCATCCCAGCCCTGCTCCCGGGGCCTCCTTTTAGGATCCTGCTCACATGGTTCCCGTAGAAACCAGCTCCCAGCTCCGTGCTCTGAGCCAGCCCAGGGGAGAGGAGGATGGGAGGGGGAGAAGCCAGCATCTAGACAGACACCCAGCCCCAGCGTGCCGGGGAGAGGAGGGGTGGGCAGGGCCTGTCAGCTTCTTCTGCTAGAGAGTAAGCCACATGGGGGGTGAGGAGGAGGAGGATGGTCCCCATCTCCTGGTGGAACTGACCTCTCCACCTTGTTGTGACCTCTTCCTTTGGCCTCTGGCCCCCAGCCTATCATAGAGCAGAACTTCCAAAACCAGCCTCCACATCAGACCCTTGAATGCTCTCAGTTCAGGGCTCAGTTTTACTCATCTTTTAAATGGAACAGGTGTGGCTTCAGAGCCATAAAGGTGAACTCCAGCAGCTGAGGCAGATGCAGGGCTGTCATTAGTAAGCTGAGGGAACCCAGGCCTGACAGCCCCATGCTATTTGCCCCATTGGGCAGTTATACTGGTCCAATGATAGAGGCGGCTAGCAAAGGGTTGTGGTAATAATGGAATCTTTGTTGGGGAGTGTGGTGGCCCAGGACCAGGTGAAGGATTGGAAGCAGATGGGACAAGCCTCCCCTCCCCATTCCCGCCTGGGAACTCTGGGGGATGGGGTGTAGACCATTGCGTGCCACTTCTCCCATGCTGGGAGCAGCCCCCAGCCCTGCCTCACAGGCTGGGCTCTAAAGACTCCTGTTCTCTTGGGGTGACTGTTAGCTCTCAATTGTGGGGGAAACAAGCCAGCCCAGGCTGAAATTCCACCTTGCCAATCGAGTCAGGAAGACATCTGGAAGGGATAAATGGTGACCCCTGAAGCCCCTGGCCGAACTGTTCGGAGGACCCATGCCTGCAGTGTCCCTACTCAGTAGACCACAATGCCCAGAGACAGCTCAGGAAATATGAGGAATCTGTTCATCCTGCCCCCTCTGGGGGATGGTGAGGAGCAGTGGGCCCAGGGAAGGCACAGCTCCCAAGGCTCCTGGCTCCCCTACCCCAAGACTCACCTTTTGTCTGTCTAGCAAAGAACTGTCTTGTTCTCTCCTCCTCCTCTCCTTGACCCCATTCCCCTTCGCCTGGACCTGGGCTTTCCCTCCTGGGCCCTGGGATTCCATGGGAGTGGGCCCACACACTTGTCACGCTCCTGGACAGTGGGTGAGAATCCAGGCTTACAGAGTCTTGCCTTGGACCCAGAGGTGGGGCTGGGGGTGTGTGAAGAGGGAAATGCTGCTGGGAGGACCTGCCACCTCCCGAGGACAGGCCAAAGGATTTATGGAGCTGCTTCTCTCTCCCTGGGCAAAATCTGGGGATAAATAGCGTCATTAACATTTTAAATTACAAATCCCATGTCAGGCCCTGTTATTTACATGGGAGCACTGAGCAGTTTAATTACACATTAATTGGCGCCCAACAGCAGAGGGGTGACCCCAGCTGGGGCTGCAAAGGAAGACGTCTTCCTGGGCTAGGCCTGTGAGCCCAGAGCTGTCCACCAAGGCTCAGCCCTGCTGCACAGGAGCTTTTGTAACCCAAAGGGCCTTTCCATGGACACCATGGAAATGTGCCAGAGCAGAGAGAAGGCGCTCCGGGGTGACCAGATCAGACAGGCCTGTTGGGGTACCTGGTGGCCACATCTTCTCTGGCCCAGGGAGAGCCACAAGACCATCAGCCTGAGACTTGGCCATCCATTTCTCCCTTGGGCCAGAGGGCTCTTCTTTCTCGACTGGGGATCCAATGGGGCCTGAGTGTTGAAGGGGATGAAAGGGCCTGGTCTGGTGTTTAGAGGCTGTAATCAGAGGGCAGGCTTCCAAGACCTCCTCATGGGGGGGAGCCAAGTGGGGCTGAAGCTGTGACACAAGCCTAGGCCACATGTCAGTGGAAGGAGAGGGGTGGGAGGGGTGACGTTTCTGTGGCCCCAGAAACACAGGCGACTTGGGGGCCAGAGTGAGCTTCTGGCTGGGCCTTCCCCAGCCCTGGAGACTGGTGCTTTGGAGTAGCTGCGATTTGGGAAGGACGTGGATGTGGCCTGTGGGCAGCCCAGGAGGGGCAGAGACCCCCAGACCTAGCCACATCTGCCTCTCACAGGGAAGTGATGATAGAGTAATAGTGCAGGGGTTTATTTCTCACCGAGCGGGGCAAGCACTTCCCCACCCACCCATCCATCCATTCTTTGGCCAGCCCAGTAGCTGCACCCAGGCCCCTTTACCTAAGAGGTGGCTCGCCTGCCAGCAGCCTCCACAATGCCAGGGAGCTGGGGGAATGTGGCCCAGGCTTCACAGCCTCCGCCTAGGGCCGGGGGCCAGGACTCGAGAGGGTCTCTGCGTGTGGGGAAAGGGGGTTCTGGCTGCAATTCCTGACTGCCTGTGCCTTGCCCTGTCCCTGTCCCAGGATCACAGAGGATTCAGCTGTGACCACATTTGAGGCCCTGAAGGCCCGCGTTCGGGAGCTGGAGCGGCAGCTGTCCCGTGGGGATCGATACAAATGTCTCATCTGCATGGTGAGAGGCCTGAGTGCCCAGGATCAGCCAGAAGTGTTGGGTGATGGGAGGGGAGATAGGGTGCCTCCATCTGGTAGTGCCACGCCGGGTGTGGGAGTGACAGTCCTCTCCTCTCACCCTCCAGGACTCCTACACAATGCCTCTGACATCGATCCAGTGTTGGCACGTGCACTGTGAGGAGTGCTGGCTCCGGACCCTGGTAAGAAACGAGGAGGGGAGAATGGCAGCAGCCCCACTCAGGGTTCCTGGCTGGCCCCTGTGCATAGCCCGGCTCATGGGCCACAAGGCGGGGGGCACTGACTGATGGCAAGCCATGACCTGAGCAGCTACAGGGGGTTGCCCTCTTTCCCACTCTTGTCACTGACCCTGGAACACAGAGCCAGAAGGAGCCCTAAAGACTGTCTTCTCTGATCCCTGCATCTGATAGATGAGGTGAGGCGAGAGGGAGAGAGAAGGGCTGTGCCCACGGTCAGAGTCAGTGACGACCCCTCTCCTAAAGGCCTGGCTTCCAGATCCCCAAAGCCAGCATTTCCACCACTGTAGCCTCGCAGAGCCTCGGTGTTCCCATCTGTAAAAGATCCCTGAGACCCCAAAGAAAGCTTCTGTAGTATCTCAAAAACCCTGCTTGAGAGGAGGCAGTTCAGGTTGCTCTCTCTGGGACAGCTCTCGCTGTGACTAAGCTTTTAGGCCTTCCCCTCTCCCACATGGCAGCCCTTCCTGTACTTGAACAGCTCTCTCCTAACCCCTGCCAGTCTTCTTATTTCCAGACTGGTGTCCCCAGGTTCTTTAGCCCCTCTTCACCTGACCTGGACTCCAGGCCTTCCCCAGTCTGATTGTCTTCCTCCAGACCCTGTCCAAGTTGTCATTGTCCTTAAACCCAGTAGCTCCCAGAGCCGACTCAGGCACCCCAGACTGGATCTGCCATCCTGCAGCAGAGCCCCCAGCAGACATGTCACTGAGTCCATGGCCTATCCTTCCACCCTCAGTTCCATCCTTCCCTCAGCCAGATATTGTGGATCTCCATAAAGTCCCCTCCCCTCTCCTAGAAGGGGATGAGTTCAGTGCTTGGGCCCTCAGTCTCATTTCCTGCCACCTGCTTTCCTGTGCACAGCCCCATCTCCTGGCTCCTTCCTGCCCACCCCGCCAAGTGCCCAGATTGCCCCCCCCAAAAAAAAAAAAAAGCTTTGACTCAATTCTGCTGTCTCCGTCTGGTGGCTCTTCCTTCCACAGCCCAGCTCCTAGAAAAAGCCGCCTGTGCTCGTGGCCCACTGACCTCCCTTCCTGTGACAGTTTCTCAGGCCCTGGACTCTGGGCCACTCACCAGAAACTCTTGCTGCAGAGTGCTCAGAGATCTCTTATTTGCCAGACCCACTGGCTTCTTCTCACATGTCACCCTTTCTGAGGGAGCACACTGTCAGTCCTCTGACCACCACTGCTCCTCAGTCTTACTTGCTGCATCTCCACCCCACCCATGTGTAGTGGCCCCGTGCAGAGATCTTTCTGTGGATTTAAGGGATCTCCCCCTCCTCACCTACCTTCCAGTCTCTCTTCTGTGCTCCTCCCCAGATCACTGACCTGGAGAGTTGTAAGGCCCTGGATGCCATCTAGACAGTTCACTTGCCCCCTAAAAACCTCCTCCTGATCCCGTGGGTGCTAGTGTCCACACACTCTCCCAGGAAGAATTTTGTGTACACTTTGTTTTTAATGGCTTACATACATTATGTTCTGTCTCCTCAGTGGTATATAAGCTTCTTGAGGGCAGGGCCCATTGAGTTTTTGTCTTTGTATTCTCAGTGCCTAACACCACACGTGGCATTTAATAGGAGTGCCTGGGAAACTGAGGTAGTAAGAGGTCAAAGCCTTCCTGGCCAGCCCCATTTCCCTCAGCTGAAGCTCACTGTCTCTTCTTGGCTGCCAGGCCCAGATGACTCCTTGACCTTGCAGCTGATGCTTTGTGATCCCCCAGGATTGTCTACACAAATGGTGCTCTAGCCAAGACTGATGTTTTAAGCCCAGATGTAGGACTGCATTCATTCCTTTGTAATGCTATTTGGTCCTGTGCTCTGGCTTAGGGCCAGTGTCTTGGCCATCTCTCCATATCTGCAGCTATGATAATGCTCAGTGGGGCAGATCTTTGGGGCCCTTCCCTGGAAAACCCCATTATTGATGATTTCCAAGTCCACAGGCTCTTAATACAGCACCAGGCACATAGTAGGCACTCCAGATTAGCCCCTGCTTGTCCCTCCCCCGAGCCTGGGGCATACTTTGGCAGAATATTCTCCCTGAGGCCTGTTTAAAAGTCCCAGTGCAGGAATTGGGTCTCCTGCCTCCTACCAAGGTGCATTCAGCTTCCACTCAGGGCTTTCTGGTAAGCCCAGCCCATCATGGGTATGCCCTGATTGGTTGATCCTGTGAGGAGGTGGAGACACTCTAGGCTCCTCTCCCCAGGACTCTTGCTGGCCGCCTCCTTCTCTTTCTTTTCAAAAGGTGATGCCTGACACTCTGGGCCACTGCCCACTCACTGCCCCTCTCTTCACCCACAATGACCTGACTTACATCGGCATCTTCCCTCAAACACTCCTCAGCTGAGCCTGGGCGGATCCCAAGCTTAGGGCCAGAATCATCCTTGTCTGAAACACCTTTTCCAGTTCCTTCTCTTGAGGTGCTGCTGTGTATTCTGGTCTAAGGGTCTGCCCCTCCAGCATCTTTCCAGTGCCTTTCTGCCGCCTCCTCTTCAGACCCATCTTGGGCTCATCCCCTTGACACGCTGCAGCTCAGCAGCGTCTTCCTCGAGCTGGAGACCCCAGAGCGGGTGTCTGAGCCAGGCAGGGGAAAGAGGGAAGGTCTCTTTCATGGCCCCCTCTTAATTAGCAGCCTGAGCTCTCACTGGCTTTTCTGGCTGCCACATCCCACTGCTGACTCACTGAGCTTGTGGGCCACTAAAACCCCCCAGGTCTTTGTCAGACAGACTATGGCCTGATCCCCTGATGTCTTTGTGCCCTGAACTCATCCCCCAAGGCCCACTCCAGCTGTACCTTCTAAACCCACTGTGCCCTCCCACTGTGTGGGGTGGGGGCGCTCGGGTGCTGTGCAGGCAGGAGAAGCTGTTAGAAAGCCTCGGCTCATCTGTTGCCCAGCCCTCCCTGCATGACCACGCGGTGGTTATTACAGGCCCTGCAGCCCAGGCTCCGGCTCCGGCTCCGGCACAGGCAGCTTCTATGTGACCATTAAAACGTAGCCCGAAGCCGCAATAAAAGCTGGAGAGGAGCGACTGGGTCTTTGTGGCCTGATCAAAGTCAGGCGTGTGATCTCGTTAGGGCCGCTGAGCCAGCGTGGGGGCTGGACTCGTGGGGTTTAACAGCCCAGCTGGGCCTGGCAAGCCTGCCTTGTTCTGATTACAGCCCCACTCCTTCCCACAAAGGGGGCCTTGTATTGGAGCCAAAACCTCGTCTCGGCTGGTCCTTTCCCACCCCCAGAGGATGTGGGGAGCCATCCATCCAAGGGCTAGGGAGCCACAACCGTCATGCACAGAGATCCACCCTTCCACATGCCTTGACAGGCACTTGTGATCTTCCACCTATAGGGGAGTCTGTGTCCTCTGACCAAGGCACTGGCTTTGTTCTGGCCTCTCTGCCCTTTCTACCCTCCTGGCCTGGCCTGCTCTGGGCTTTCATCAGTCTTTGTCTTTCCACCACTCCTCAGTCACTGTCATAGTCTAGGCTTTAGACACAGAACCAAGTTGACTTTTTGCCCAAAGAAGCATCATGGGAGTTGTCATTTCCACCCACTCGAGGTGCAGGGCTTCCTAGGGAGGCGGAAGCATAGTCCTGTGCCAGAGCCCCCTCACCCCCCACCCCCATCCCTGCCTCTATCTTACTGAGTCCCTCTAGCACTCACTCCCTCCTCTCCATTTCTACACGCTCAATACCACAAGGGAAGACCAAAAATAACGTTTTTCCATGCAGCTGACAGCACCAACCCTTGGGCTTTCTGTGCTTGTCACTAACT
The DNA here is from genome assembly GCF_028583685.1 of Petaurus breviceps papuanus. Classification (NCBI taxonomy): domain Eukaryota; kingdom Metazoa; phylum Chordata; class Mammalia; order Diprotodontia; family Petauridae; genus Petaurus; species Petaurus breviceps. Next base: position 30,354,745 of record NW_027185850.1, on the reverse strand, counting down.
CAGGGCCCAAGCCTAACCTGGCTCAGTCTCCTGCAGGCAGGGAGCCCAGCTTTGAAGGTATCTGGGCCAACCTTGAGGATGACGGCCTGGCAAGCAGGGATCCACTAAGGGTTCCTGCAGCCCCAGAGGAGGACCTGAGGTTTGCTTCCCTCTTAGACACACATTTGGGTGGGGAGGGAGAATGACCAGAGTATCAGGACCAAGCTGACCCTTCTGTTGTTCACACGGGTCTCCAGCTTCTGTCTCTGGGGGATCTTCTCAGAAGGAAAATCTGCTTGGGAGAGGAGGAGTGGAGATAGGGAGCCTGACTGAGAAAGGCACTGGGCCTCTGCCTCTGACCATCCTTTCTGCCCCGTCCCCCAGGGAGCCAAGAAGCTGTGCCCCCAGTGTAACACCATCACAGCCCCCGGGGACCTGCGGCGCATCTACTTGTGAACCCAGACACCAGGACCAGGCGTGAGCCCGCCCCCAGCCCTGCTCACTCACCACCCACAGAGACAGACACACACGTGTCCACAGGACTCTGGAGCCAGAGTGGAGGGTGTGGAGCAGCCCAGCCCCCCTCCTGCCCCTGCCCCGCCCAACCCTGGCCATCTCTGTGTGTCTGCAGCTGGCAGGGTGGAGCGCTGGGTCTGGGCAGACCCACAGATGGACCTGCACACAGGCCACACAAGCACATGTAACATAGGCCTTGTATGTTTACAATGTTGTGTAGAGAAGGGATGGACCCTCCCTGGCCCTGCCCCTACCCCACCCTTCCCTGGCTTGTATGTTTTCTTCTTTCTTAACGGTGGCAGGGAGTAGAGGCCCCAGCCCTTGGGGAGCCCCAGCCCCTCCCCACACTGGTCCCCTGTGTCTGCCAGCGGTGGTTTTATGTTCAGTGGTGTATAGTTCTTCATTCAGCCCCGGGGGCCAGCAGCTTGAGGGGGGCTCCGGCCCCATCCGTCACTGGTCAGTGCCAGGGACCAGGGCTGCTTGTAAGGAAGGAGTGGGAGTCCCTTCCGGGGCAGTGACCCTCCAGAGGGGAGGGGCTGACTGCCCTGGCCCTGGCCCGCCAGCCCCTGCCTGCCGGCTGCCGCGGACGCTGTGCTGTGATGCTGTGTCTGTATATCCTCTGCCAAGGTACTTGTCCTTCCTGTTTGTAAACTACATTTGACATGAATTAAACCAGTGTACGCCCATGTCTGGCCAAGCCTCAGCCCCTCCCTCAGTGAGGCTCTGGGGCCAGGGCCTAGGAGATGAGTCTGCTCCCAGAGCGTGGAAGAGGTCAAGTCTGGACCCAGGTACATTCAGGGCTCTTGTCTAATTTCTGAGGTGTTGGAGACCCCCCATAAGGAGGGGATTCTTGATAAGCCAGTAACAGGTATGGTATCTGAATGCCCAGCTGTGCCCCACCATGCGCCTGACCGGGCAGCCCAGGCCAGTGCGGGGGGCGTCTGAATGCCCAGCTGTGCCCCACCAAGCTCCTAACCAGGCAGCCCAGGCCAGTACTGGGGGCGTCTCAATGCCCAGCTGTGCCCCACCAAGCTCCTGACTGGGCTGCTGACAGCCCCTTATGCAGCCACTAGCTCAATATATGCCCAGGCCAGCTCTTTGCCCAGTCTGGGCGTGTTTGCTGGTCTGTAAAATCTAAGCCATGGGGGGAGGGCCTCACCCCAGGGACTGCACTGCTTTGCCCTCTGCCTCCAAAAAAACACATTTGCAGTCGTCCAGCTCCACACACACCCCAAAGGGTCACAGGCGCCACTTTCCCATCTGGGCCAAGTCCAAACCCAATTACCATTGAGCTGCCCAGGTCTAGGCTGAGAGGTCACTAGAAGCCTGGGAGCAGCCTGATGGATGGGAAGATCCTGACCTTAGCCACCAGGGATCACCTAGCCAGAGAGAAAAGGGAGATAGCCTCAGATAGATTGGGGGTTAGGGAGGTCTAAAGTTCTGGAGATTCTAGTAATGAAAGTGGGTGTAAGTAAGGTGTCTGGGTCAGCAGATAAAGGGGGGTGAAGTAGGGGCAACAGTGCCAGGCTCTGTCCCTGTGACTGCACATCGGCTGAGCAGAGGCTCACAGCATTAAGGGGCAGGCCACAGCCAGGAGCCTTGGCTGTCCTAGCCATTCATCAGATGATGGCCTGAGGGGGCAGTAGTGGCATGGCCCAGGGTCCTCTGAGTTCTGAGCTGAGCACTTCCCTATCTGCTGAGAGAAGGGGTTAGCACTGGTATAAGGGGCCTCTCGGGAGGAGGGGACCCTGGATCCTGCCTCTGCCTCACCTCGGGCCCTTCCCCACCACTGCTCCCCCTCCCATCTTCAGGCTTCTCTGGCTCTTTGCCAAATTAATGTTGGAGGGTGGCTACATTCGGAGGCTTGAGTGCAGGCCATCTGAGGACAGATGAGGAGAGAAGTCCCAGGAGGGGTGGCCCAGCATCCAAAGGGCAGCTGTATGGATGAGCACATTGAATTCGGGGAGGAGGTAGGGAAGGTGCTTCAGAGGCAGGTTAAATTCATGTCTGAGCTGTCCCACAATGCAGTGGATTGCCAGCCCCCAATCCAGAGCTGCCCTGGGGGGGGGGGGGGGTCAGAGATGCTGATAGGCTGGCCAGTACCCCCGAGTCAGGGCATGGTTCAGCCAGAACCCACAGCTGGGAGCTGCGTGCCAGCTCCAACCTGAGGCCTCATTCGTCACCCCCAGCAATGAGAGGCTTGCTCTGGCAGAGATTGAGCAGGGGCTCCTTGAACCTGAGATGGGCCCTCACCTCAGCACCCCTGAGAGTGATGCCAGGTGGGCAGTGACCTCAGAGCTGGTCTTGTTCTGCTTCCCTGTAGGCTCCCAGTCCCTCAGCCCCCCTAACTATCCCTGTTCTTCATCCCCCTGCCCCAGCCCCACTTCTTGGCAGGTAGTTAACCCTATCTATGATTTTGGGCAAGTGTCTTCTGCTTTCTGGGCCTCAGTTTCCCTATCTGTAGGCCCTTTCCACCCCGCCAACAGTGAATGGGTATTAATGGGCATCTTCCTCCCGATACCCAGTCCCTCTGCCCATGCCAGGGTTTGGACTGGGAGCTGATGCTGCCCTCCCGATGGGACTGCCCTCTTCTCCTGGCCTTGTTCCCAGGCTGAAGAGCCACTACCTCTGGACTGGGCTCCCTGATAGACTGATGGGCTCAATCCCCCAAGAAAAAACCCCTGGGGGACATGAGGCCTTTTCCCACAGTGCACTGGAGGGGAAGGCCCCCACAACCACATCTGCTACAGCACCAGTCCCCAGCCCAGGCTGACCCCCAGCTCCCCAGGGCTCTGGCCTAGGCAAACCTGTATTGGGCCGCACTGCCACCTGTTGGCCATGGGTGGGAACAACAGGGCACAGGCACTGGCAGAGTCCAGAGAGGGAGCTACAGAATGTGGAATACGATGGGGTCTTTGGGGATCACGGATCTCCACACACTCCAGGGCAAGGGATGCCAGAGGACCAGCTCACTTCCCAGAGCCCAGCATGGCCACCCAGTCCCCTCCTTTCACTAATGTGAGAAGGGGCTCAAGCAGGGTTCCAGAGCCCCCCAACATCACACAACAAAGACTAGAACTCAGATCCTTGTTCTTTTCCCCACATGATGCTGACATCTCCCTCACTGAGCTGCTCATCCTCTTTCCCTTCCTCTCCCCACCCAAAAAAGGATCACAGATGGCTTGATGGCACCTTGAAAGGTCTCCAGTGGAGAACCCCAGGGATCTTTGCAGGGCCCTGAGTTGTTAAAGGCATGAACAACATGCTCATCAAATGTGCAGGTGACATAAAACTGGGAGGGAGGGAAGGAGAGACCACGCTGGAAAGAAAACAGGGTCCAAGAACACCTTGCCAGGGCTAGGGCAAATCTACTTAGAATTTCCTAAGAAATGGAAAGTCTTCCACCTGGGTTCACCAAGTCCAGGACAGGAAGGTGTATCTAGTGGGTAATTCGTCTGAATGAGACCTCGAGGTTAGAGGGCCAGCGGCTTGCTGAGCTGAACACAGCAGCCGAGGAAACCAAGGGGTTTCATCCCTTGCATCCTTACTGGAGGCAATCAAGCAGCATCCTGGGTAGGCCAGGTCTGCAGGACGTGCCCAGCCGGACACCATGGGGTGAGGAAGGATATGGATGAGCTGGGGCATGTCCAGGGCAGGATGCCAGACTGGGAAGAGCCCAGATCTCAGCCCCATGAGAATCAGCTGAATCCTAGGAAGAAGCTTTGGGGGGAGACGGGGTCCCTGCTTTAGGTTCTGGAGAGGCCACAAAGTAATGGGGCGGGGAGTCTATGCAAAGACAAACAGACTGGATGTCAGGAGAAAGGGCCTAACAAGAGCTGTAGGTGGCTCCCATAAGAGACAGGCTGACTCCTTGGTAAAGGATGCTAGGGAGGGGATTCTGGTCCAGTTCTGAGCCCTCTATGACCCAAACTGGGTCAGGTACTAAGATTCAAGATTGCTGAACTCCAGATTGCAACCCATTGTGGAGCAAACCATTGGAAGGGAAAAGGCTCCTTGAGTGGTCTGGCAAGTATCCAGTGAAGCAGGTTCTCCCCTGAAGCCTGGCCAGCACCTACAGACTCCCAGGCTTGAATCCCACACGCATCTGGGACAGCCTTCCCCTACCTGGGCCAGGTTTGGCGGGCAGTGGGCCTGTCTCCCAAAGCCACTGGGCTACAACTCCAGGCTGCTTTTACTGCTAGAAGTCAAAACTGAGTCAGTGGGGCTTGGGGTGAGGCCCAAGTCTCTACCTAAGTGTAGCTGCCATCATCCCCAAGCCCTGGCCTCTGGTTTGTATCTGTGCACCTTCCTCCTGCGGTTGACTGGGATGGGAGAGGCAGTTGAGGGGAATCTGGTCAATAGCCTGACCAGGCCACTTCCTAGTTCCCCTCCCCGGTCTGTGCTCATTGCCACCACGATGGGGCCCCTGGCAAGGAAAGAGAGGAAGGTGCTCCATGAACCTGCTGGCCTCCGGCCTGTCTGGCACCTGGGAAGAAAAGCCCCAGGCTCTGGGCTAAGGAAACAAGGCACAGACATCTGGAGAGCTGGCAGCCCAGGCTGGAGGGGGAGCCGACTTTTATTTCTGGGGCACCCGAGGATGGGCAAGGCCGGGGCTGGAGCCCTCACATGTTCACACAGTTGTACAGGAAGGAGAGACAGAGGCTGGTGTAGTAGGTGGGGTAGTCCCGCAGGTGACTGACGTGGGCAGAGGCCGAGAAATCCACAGCACGCACCAGCACCTGCTGCTCTAGCCGTGCCACCACCATGTGCTCAATGTCACAAGCCCGGATGATCCGGTCGGCCTTGGAGTAGAGGTAGAGCTCGGGCCAGCGCGATGACTGTTTCATGAGCGCGTCGTAGTAGTTGACATGGAAAATGGCGGTGACCGGGGAGAGCACCAGCCACACGAAGACGGCCGCCAGGGCAAAGGTGAGGAGGAGGAAGATGCGCAGGGCGGGCTGCTTGTTCTCCAGGATGGCGGACAGGGCCCGCACAGCACCCACCAAGTTGCTGTTGCCGGGGGCACTGTCGAAGATGGTGCCCACCACTTGGAGGTGGCTGAACTGGCGGTGCGTATGGATCAGGTCCACGACATAGCGGTACAGCATGACCCCGGCATTGCTGAACACGTGGAAGAGGAGGGGCTTCTTCTCAATCTCATAGTCAAAGAGCAGTTCCAGCAGCTTCTTTGCAGGGCTGCGCAGGGAGGGGATGCCGAAGGGCTCCGCAAAGAAGACCATCTGCCAGGGGGCAGTATAGCGGATCACGATGCATCCCTGTGGGGCACAGAGACACCCCCCAACCCACAAGGTCAGCTCTAAAGCTCCACAGAACCCACCCACCCACAGGAGGAAGCCAGCCTGCAAAGTCACAATCCCAGAACTAGAGGCCAGCTCATACACTGTCTAATGCTGCCAACCACCCAAACTGCTGGGCCTTCACACCTGGCCACTCTAACCCACCATGCCAAGATGGGCAGGGAGACCCCAGGAAACTGGAGAGAACCAAGTTTGAGTTTCATATCAGAAGGCTGGGGAGGAAGTTCAGGTTTCACAAGTTTAGACCAGCAAACACTAGGCATCTACTCTGCAGACAAGTCAAAATGAGAAGCAGGCCTGTCCTCCTAGAGCTTACAAGGTTTCAGGCACCAGCAGCAGTATGGTGTGGGGTTTTGGGGGGAGAAGAGGGGAGCTACAGGGGAAGGTGTCAGCAGACCTGGGACACAAGGTCCCCGTGGGTCAGGGGCCTCATGTCATCTGACTCAGTTTTCTACCACAGCCTGGAGAAGCCCAGGTTCAGAAGCTGTGGTTCAGCTCTACACTGAGCCATGCCTTCTACCCAGCACCCACAGAGGGGCAATCTCACTTCTTCCACCATCTCCTGGTTCCTCTTTTCCTCAAATGACTCCCAAGGGAACCCCTTCACCATCCCAGGCACCTGCTAGACTTCCCTTTTCAAAGGGGGAGGAAGGAAAGGAGAGGATCTCCCTCCCCTCGTCCCCAGCCTAGGGCTAAAGCTGAGGTCCCAACGTGCTCCTCTCACTGCTATCACATGAGGGGACTGGAGCTGCTACAGAGCTAGCAGCCCGCCAGGACCTCTGGGTCTTTTATAAGGTGATTACTGTCTACCCTTCACATAAGTAGTTCAGTTTTGGGGACACCTAAGCACAGGATTCTATAGTTATCCTCAATAACTTACCCAGCCAAGAGGAACTAAGGGGAGGGAACAGAGATGAGACAAAGGAGGTGACATTCAGCATCCGAGACAGACCAGAAGCCAGCCTGACTCCTGTGTACACAGCCTTGCCTGCCTGGAGGGCTGGGTGCAGTCCTGGGCACCCAGTGGCAAAGGGTGGGCTCCTCCAGCCTCTCCAAAAGGATCCAGCTCCTCCTTCCAGGGTCCCTAGTCACAACCTCTTGTCTGTCTCCTCACTGTCTCCATCTCTCTCCCTCTTCCCCTGTGTCTGTCTTCTCCCTCTGTCTTTCCTCTCTCCTGTCTCTGCCTCTCTCCTTCCCTCCTCCCTCCCTCTCCCCCATTCCCTTCTGTCTCTCCTCCCTGTTTTTCCTCTCCTCTCCCGTCTCTGCCTCTCTCCTTCCCTCCTCCCTCGCTCTCCCCCATTCCCCTCTGTCTCTTCCCTGTCTTTCCTCTCCTCTCCCCTGTCTCTCCCTCTCTCCTTCCCTCCTCTCTCCCTTTCCCCCATTCCTCCTCCGTCTCTGTCTCTCCTCCCTGTCTCTCTCGGTTGTCTCTCTCTCCTCCCTCTGTCCCTTCTCTCTCCCTTTCTTCCTCTCCCCCCTCCAGCCTGGTAGCTGCTCTTGCTTTTTCATCAGCTCAGCTTTCCTTCTCTCCTCCCCAGTCTGCACGGTTCCCAACACCCCCTAAACCCTAAGCTCCTTCCATAGATAATGGCATTGGACCGAAGAGACGTGCAAGGAAGGGGTGTCCACACTGGCTCAGACTGAGGGTCCTCTAGGACGCCTGAGCCTTCTCTCAGGCTGTCCTTGAGGAGAAGGGGAATGCTGCAGAAGGAAGCCATGACAAAGCTGCTCCCTTCACCTCCATCTAAATGTCCAGGAGGCAGGGCCCTGGGCCCTTGGGTCCCAATCTTGCCCTGGTCACTAACTTGCTGTTACACTTACACAAGGCCACCTTCAGTGAGTCAGATGTATTTAGGACTCTGGATTGGCCACTTCTCTATTCTGTGCCTTGATTTTCCTCTCTCCAAAGAAGAAGCTGGAATTCAAAGCCTGCCTTACCCTTAAAGATGGAGAATGCGGCCTGCTCCTGAGGACCTGTGTTCTCCCCAGGAAATCTCCTCTTCTGGCTAGATAGGGCTCATCTCAAATTAGACAGAGCAAAGCTGCAAGTCCCACCCTGGGGATGCAGCCCCGATCAAGCCTTGGACACTTATGAGGCACCAATCACGTGCCAGGCCCCAACCGCTATTAGGGGACACACTGTGTACAGGATAACTTTGGGTGCGTGTGTGGAGGTACTAATCAGAAAGGGCAATCAGAAAGGCCTGCTGTAGGAGGGAGCTCTGGGCTGAGCCTGAAAGGAGCAGAGTATCCTGGATGAGTCAGAGACAGCCATGGCTCACCATGAAGGCCAGGGAGAGGCCACAGTGGGGAAGGGAAGCAGCAGAGGGGCCCACACCCTTCCCAGGACCCCATGAGACACAGAAGGGGAAGGGAAAGAGGGAAGAAGGCCAGAGGAGGCAGGAGACCTAGACTATCAGCATGCCAGGCCCTTTACTGAAGCTGTGGGTAATTGTGCTTCCTGGGATTTGAGGAGGCCACTGCTCAGGGGTCCCTGAACCAAGAAAGCTCCAGCCAGGGACTCACTGGGCTGAGTGCCCGTCAGTCATCGATGCCCTGCCCTGTGAGGGGAAAGCTTGAGGGACCCTTCAGCTACCCAACAGGAATTCCGAGGGGCAGGGAGGTCATTCAACAGGTCCTAGATTGGCATGAAAGGAGTCAGTCCACCTCTGGCCCGAGAGGCAGAGTGGGGGCCCCCAGTCTAGGACCTGATGAGAAGCTGCTTTTCCCCAAAGGGCAGAAGCCAACAACAAACCCGTGAATGGTCTTGGGCCCAGTGGCAAGATGGGGAGGCCACCTGGAGGGGTGGGCACCGGAAAGCAGCCTAGAGGCCTCCCCAGGGTCCCTGAGAGTAGAGGTCCAGGGCCTACATGAAAGGACTGCAGGGGTGACTGGGGAAAGGGCTTCATGCTCTATCTTTAGACCTCGTCATTTTGTCTGTTTTCTGGTAAAAATGTCTTTCAAAAAAATTCCAATCTCGTATCAGTGGAGCTCAGAGAAAGGGGATCTGTTCACACTCTGCCCAAGACAAATGAGGAACTGGAGAGGAAAGACCCCAGGCCTGGAGGGCAGAAATGCTGAGGTCTACCTGGGCCCCATCACTGATGAGCTGTGTGACTATGAGCAAGTCTCTAGCCCGTTCTGGGCCAATTTCTTCATCTGAATAAGATGAAGACTTAGGAGAAAAGCACAGGGCAGGGTCAAGGAGGCAGAGGCTCAACCAGCCTTGGAAGAGAGAAAGCCTCATTACCAGCATCATCAACAAAGGCTGTTTCACAAAGCTCTGGAATAAAGAAGAAACCAGCAGGCCAAGGAGAACAAAAGTCCAAGAATCTCAGGGTTGTGAGAGGACCAAGCAGCTCCTGCTGGAGAGCTCACCCCTCTGGAGGCACACCAGCTCTGGGCAGGAAGCTCCAAGAATACAGGCTCTTAGCTCTCTGAGTCGGGGTAACCCTATGTGTGCCATTCAAAGCCAGCCAGTCACTCATCTCAGAGGCGGCAGCCTAGGGAACAGGCCAGGCAGGGCAGAGAACAGGAAGACTGTGCCTCCTCAGCCAGAAGCTTGGCTGCCAAGGCCAGGAGGCACCCTCAGCAGAGGACCATGGAGCTTCTGCCCCTGAATTCTGCTCTAGGGTCCCTGGGGACGAACTAAGACCACCAGCCTCCCAGCTTTGGCCACTCCCCAACACCCTTTGGCCTGACTCTCAAGACCTGCCAACCCAGCTCTTGGTCACTTCCCTGTCTCTGGCACTGACTCTCCATCCCACACCCGTAACTGACATGAGAGCTGCTCCCACCCTCCCCTCGGAGCCCAGGCTGCTAGTGGGCATGCCTCCTAGACCATCTCCTGCCATTAAACCAGCAGCTCTCTGAGGACAGGGTCTGGTCTTTTCCTCTCCATACGGTGCCAAGCCCAGGGCCCTGGACCTCCACACACTAACATAAGCTCCTGGGAGAGAGAAGGGGCCAGCCTGGAGCCTAAGGGCTTGCCGAGGCTCCAGGTAGGCAGGGAGTGGGGAAGGCCCCTCACTCACCCTGTTGAAGTAGATGGTACTGTACTTGGACAGGTTTTTGTCTGTGCAGCCTCCCCAGCCCAGAAGAATCACCACCGGCTGCTGATGCACTCTCTCCCTTCTCTCAGGGTCTGCGCTAGCTTCTGAAATATAATCCAAGTCAAGCTACAACAAGTGTTCCCCTCAAGAAAAGAAATTAGAATCAGGGTATGGCCCTGGCCCTTCTTCCCACCGGCCTCCAAAAGGACATGAGTGCCTTCATCAGGACAAATGGCCCAGGACCTAAAGCTGAGAGGGGCCTTTGAGGCCTTCACATCCAACCCAGAACCATACATTTGAGGCTGGGGCAAACATCTTGGTGCCAAGAGGCAGAGGAAAGGCAAGCGTCACCACCCCCTTTGACAGCCCGAGGTCACACCATGTGTGTCAGTCTTGGAAGGGGGCACCAGATCCTCACCCCCACCGCACTCCCAGTCAAGTCCAGTCCAGTCCCATTACATCATCCCACCTCTCATCCAGTCTCCTTGGCCACATCCTCAGCATGGCTCCCCTGCTCATCCCACCTTTACTTGAGGGGGAAGGCTGGTCCTGGGGCCTGCATCACTCTGGGACCTCCTCCCCAGGGGCTGCACTGAGCCATCAACACACCCCCCCCATCCACAATAAGAAAAGGGGTTAAAAAAATTTTTTAAAAAACCACCAAAAAACCCGGGAAAAAAAAAAAAAAAAAACACCCTCAAGGAGTTCCCAGTCAAATGGGGGAAACAACATGCAAATGTGTACAAAGGATAAACAATGACCAGAAGGAAGGCCCTAGAATTAAGGAAAGCTAGGAAAGGCTTCCAAGAGAAGATGGACTTTACCTGCGATTTAGAGGGAGGAAGGGATGAAGAAGAGTGTTCCAGACGTGGAGGACAGCCAGAGAAAATGGCCAAAGCCAAGGCGGGGTGGGGGTGTTTGTGAGACAGCCAGGAGGCCAGCGTCACCATCACGTCAGAGAGTAACATTTAAGAAGACCGGGAAGGAAAGACGGAGCCAGGTCACAAAGAAGCATTTTGTATTTAATCCTGGGGGTAACAGGGAGCCCCTGGAGTTGACTGAGTAGGTGGCATGACTTTAGGAATATCACTGTGGGGGCTGAATGGAGGAAGGCCTGCCATTCCCTGGGAGGCTCAGCTGCCATATGGGAAACAGGCACCACGCCATCCACATTCAGGTGGCGTCTGACACCCCAAAGAAAGACGCCTTCCTGCTGGCTCCTCTCATCCTCCTGCAGCTGTGCCCACAGACTCCTGTGAAAGTCTGCCTTCTGGGCATCCCATGCCCTGATCACATGCCTGACACTTTAAGTTCCTAATGTGTGAGTCACTGGTGACATAGAGAGGAAAATGAAACAGACCTCACCCGTAAGGGGCACACACTCCTCCACAAGGTTATGGGACCTAGGTAGACAAAGACAGCCCACAAGGAAATGTCACAGCATGATGCTAACTTCAGGGCTGTTGGGAGAAGGCCTTGTGGAGGTGACATCAGATCGTGCTTTGAAGGGAAGCCAGATGGAGATGAGGAGAGAGGACATACCAGATGGGAGGGGAGGGAAGCATTTGTTCAGAGGCTCCAGATGAAGTGGGAGACAACCTGCAGGCTATGAGGAAGAGCCGGTAGGTCTGTCTGGGACAAAGGGAGCATGAGGGGCAGTTCTCAAAGTGTGGCCCTGGAACTGGTATCATGGGTTTAACCCCGTCAGGCCTCAGATCCCTCAACTCTCAAATGAGGAGAGTGGATTAGATGACCTCTCCATTTCTTCTATCTCTCTCTCTTTTTTTTTTTTGCTTTTTGGAGGGCAATTGGGGTTAAGTGACCTGGCCAAGGTCACCTGGCTAGTTTTTGTGTTAAGTGTCTGAGGCCAGATTTGAACTCAGGTCCTTCTGACTGCAGGGCCGGTGTTCTATTCATTGCACCACCTACCTGCCCCATCATCTCTTCTATCTCTAAACGGATAATCCAAAGAGGGTCCTCTAGGAAAACCTTGTGCCTGACTCTTATAAAAAGCCTTCCCTGTCTGTCCCTTGAAGAAACATGGCAGAAGCATGGAAGGCCCTGCCTAAGATATGCAAGGCACCGAGGATATGAGGATTTGGAAAAGAGGCCAAGCCCTTACTAATGTTCTCCTGATAAGGAAAAAGGGGATTCTTGAAAACAAAGCTGAAGCCTGGAAGGAGCTGAGAAGCAGCCAATTAGAAAAAGACTAGCCTCGACCTATGCCCATATCTTCTGGTCAGATCTCCTGGGCTTTCTTTGGCCTGGCTCTCTCCCAACGATGCACAGAATCAGGGTCTGGTGGGCAGAAGGGAGCTCAGTGGCATCCGGTCCAGTCCACACCTGGCAGGAATCCTCCCACATCAGCAAGTGGCCGTCCAGCCTCTGTTCCCAGACCTCCAAGGAAGGAAAGCTTACCGCCTCTGAGGCAGTCCATTCTACCGTGGAACAGCTCTCATTACTAAAATGTTCTTCCTGACAACAAACCTCAATTTGTCTTGAGGCATATCACTGTGGTGGATGAATGGAGGATGGACTGCCATTCCCTGGGCAAGATCAGCGGCCCATGTGGCTGCCCCTGCTTCGGTACAAGGACTCCTCCCCTCCACAGGATGACCCAACAGAATGTTCAAGGCCTCTGTATTCCCTCCTTCAGGCTAACCCCCCAGTGCCTTCAAGGAATTTTCACATGGCATAAATTCTGGGCCCTTCCCCCTCTCTATGGGCCTTCTGGCCAGTCTCTCAATGTCCTTGTGAAGTCATGTTGCCAAGAACTGACCACAGTCCTTCAGGTAAGGTCTGATAAGGGCAGGACAGTCACCTCTGTGTTTCACGCAGCCTGAAATGAGAGGTAGAGAAGACAAGACCCTGTGCTACAAACCCTTCTGTGAGTGCATCAGCATCAGGGAAAAAGCCCACCCCACCCCACATTTCCATGGAGAGGACACACACACACACACACAACACACACACACACACCACCTTCCTGGAGAAGCCAAAGCAGCTTCTCCAGAGTTAAGATGGTCCCTCTTAAGGACAGGGCACCAGAAGGGACAAAGAGAGGACACCACCTTCCGGCTTCTGATTAAGATTTATGGGAGCTAGGAGTGGTGGCCTGCAAGCTTCAGGGCTCTGTTCGGAAGAGAATCAATAGATCAGTCACTGACCCCTGGACCGGAGGAAGCCAGCACTAGAAGAAATTAATGGAATCCCGAAGTCTGGGAGTGAGGAGGCGGCTCTGCCTCCCCTGCCCCTCAGGTCCATCCCTATGGGCACTGCCCCCTGCCAACATCCTGGCTTCTGGACACATTCTTCTTGGCTGGTTCTTCTTTGCAAGGTTCCTTCCTGAAGCTCCTGGCCAGCCCATGTGCAGAAGCCAAGGACACCCAGCTCCACATTCTGACCCCCCCGGGATCTGGACCATGGTGATGGGCAGGAGCAGGGCTCCCTCCTCAGGACACAAAGTGCCTTACAGCTCAGGACTACAGTGGCCAGCTGTGCCTGTGCCCACTGCACAAATGAGGAAGCTGAGCCTCCAACATGAAGCAAGCACACTCACCACACAGGGCATGAGAGACCAAAAACGGGCCAGAAGAAGAGAGGGAAACAGGAACAAGGTGAGGAGGCTGGAGCTGTTCCCCAGGGGAGGCTGAGAGAGGGACGAGGCTGAAGAGAGTGGGCAGGGGGGTAAGCAGCAACCTCTCCACCTCTCCCACCCATTTCCTGGGGATTGGGAGAAGCACTGGTGTGAAAAAGAATGGCCCCAGCCGCAGGGAGCAGGACAGGACAGCAGGCTGCTGGTCCCTGCTCAGCCATTCACCATTCTCATCTTGGCAGTTCAACTGCCTCTTCCGTGAAATGAGGGGCAGACCCCAACAAGAGTGCATGATTCTATGACTGTCCCTGCCTCTGGTCCTTCCCAGAGCAGGGATACCCAGGACTCATGGCCTGGGTCTTTCTAGCTGAACCACATCTGGCCACCACAACTGGAGGCAGGCAGACCTGAGGCTTGCCTTGGGGCCCTGGGCAAATCTCCCATTTATGTCATGGGATGGAGAGTCCCAATTTGGCACACTCCACTGACCAGTGTGACAAAGAGCTGGGCCCACAGCCCCACCAGGAAGGGCACCAGGAGTGATGTCAGAGAATCTCACAGATGTGGGATGAAAAGGGACCTCAGAGGCCAAGAAGACCAACCCTCTCATCTGAGAGGAAGGGCCTGAGGCTCACAGAGAGGAAGAAACATCCAAGATCAATGCAGATGGCTCAAACCCAGGTCCTCTGACTCCAGAGCCAAACCTCCTTCCTCTGAACACCTGGTTTACAGGTGAAGAATGGAGGGGAAATGACTTATCCAGGGTCACACAGCTGACCCCAGCCCACCTCCCTGCCCCACACAGCACCTCCTCTCCCACACGCCAAAGAATCATACTGACCTATTCAAGGTAATCCTGAAGGATCAGGGCTGGACTCTAGAAAGCCACTTAAACAGTCCCTTTCCCACCTACAGGCACACACACCTGCCCTTCAGCCACACCTACACCACCCATCCCAGGGGTCATAATGACCTAGATGCAAACACGGTTGGAATAAAGGTTTTCCAGAAGGAGGTGTACCTCCTGATTACCCTCCAAGTCTGTCCTGATCAAGCTAAGGGCAGCACAACCAAGCAGAGCCATTAATAGTGAGGGCAGGCAGCTGGTGTCAACCTGACCCCTGCCCATGGACAGTGCCACCTGCTTTGTCCTGTGCCCTTCCACTGGGCTGGACCCCCACAAAGACCAGCGCTAGTCACTCCAATCCTTCCAGGGTATGACATGAAATCCTGGACAACAGAAACTCCCCTGAGCCTCACTGTCAGATCTAGTCCAAACCTGTCAGCCCGGCATGCAGAGCCTTCCCCTGCGTGGACCCACCAGATCACAACACACACTCTTGTGCTCACCCCCAAAGCCTCCTTGCTATGCCCTATGTACATAACAGCACTCGTCCCAAGGCCTTTGTTCCCTGGCCACCCCTCAGGGCCCAGCTGCCTCCTGCCTCTTCCAGGAAGCCTTCTTGGGCTACTCTGGTTCATCTACACTCCAGACTCTCAAAGCCCCCATCACCACCTCTGGCACCTGCCATCCATCCCTGCCTTTGGGCTTCTTCAGTCGGGCCCTGCCTCCTATTGAACTAAGCTCTAGGAGGGCGAGGCCACGGCCCCTTCTGGACCTTCCAGCCAGACATCCCTCCCTAACACTGAAATCAACAATGCCACATGGGCTACTTAGTTCCCTGGAAGCCATGGAGTGCTGGAATTACTGCCCAGCTGGGTGGTACTCTAGAGAGAGACAGGGAGGCCTGTGTCCTGACCCTGCCTCCAACACCTGCTACCAACTGTGAACCTCTGGACCAGTTACTTCCCTCTCTTGAGTCTACGTCTTGCCCTCTGCCACTTGGGGATGATGGTGGTGGTGGCACTTCATATGCCACCAGGCTCTGTCAACCTCCGGGTTGAGCAGCCCCGTCGCCTCCCACCTTCCCCTGCCCCACCTATGCCCTCGTGTCCCCAGACTTGCAGGCGGTCATCTCTGCAGTTCATCCCGAGAGCAAGTGTCCAAGGCAGATGATGTCAGGTAAAAGTGGCTGAGATCTGAGTACTCGGCCTTTGTGCTAGGTGCAGGAGCCAGACAGGAGGCCTACCCATGCCTCCAGGGCCTCCTCAGAATCCCCCACTCTGGGCACAGAGGCTGAGATGTCCTTCCTCTGCCCTCAGCCTGTGGCCTTGGCCCCAACCTTGCCTCAGCCATCATCTCCATCTGCCCCTAAACAGGCTCAGCTCAATCCCCATCTGATCTCTGGCAGGGGCTGATCTCTCTCAGGTTCCTGCAATCTGCCTTCCATCCCTGTCACTCTCTCAAAGGTCACCCATGACCTCCCAAATCCCAATTCAAGGACTGTCTTCCATTCCTCAGCCTGTGGGATGGTTCTACAGCAACCGCCCTGCTGGTTTGGGAGCAAAGTCCCAGCTAAATTTCCTCCTACCTGTTGGGTCATTCACCAGCAAGCATTTATTAAGCACCCACCATGAATAAGGCCCTGGTCTATGGACTGGGGACACAAAGGCCAAAGTGGCAGCCCCTGCCCTTAAGCAGCCAGTATTCTGGCCTCTCTAAGCCTCAGGGTCCCCATCTATGAAACAGGGGGAGGGTCTGGATGATCTCCACAGCCCCACCCTTGCCAGCTCTGCCAAACCCACCCAATCTCTTCTCAATCCATTAGCTACTTGGTGCGCAATCTGCCCCTGGCCATTCCAGCTACTCCCAAGGCTTCCTCTCTCACCCATAAGCCCAGAGAAGTGGCTATAACTTGAGAACAGATCTGAAAGGTCAGTGAATATCTCAAGACTCATCCACTACTTGGTATCAGCTGCCAGCAGGGGCCCACAGTCTGGCCTGAAGCTGGATGCCCTGTGGGGCACAGGTGCTATTTCCACCACTGCCCCCTAATGAAGGGAAGAGATTCACAGAGAAAGGTATCTGGAAAGGGAACAGCAGTGGGCTGGTTTCAAAGAAAGTGCACAACAATGGGATTTCTATTTCTGGACCAGCAGACAGTCCCTGGACAGGGGCAGGGGGCACCTAGCAAAGGCGACAGAGAATCCACTTTCCAAGTGTCTTGCAAATCAAATCAAAGGCGCTTTAAATGGAAAAGGAGGAGAGAAGAAGAAAACTGCCGAGGTAGATACAGAAGACAGTAGAGAGGAACAACAGAGGAGAAAAAAAGACAAGCAGGAAAGATGCCAGAAATTCATACAAGACCAGATCCCAGAAAGGAGCCAGCAGCCTCAGATCCTACCCACCCCCTGACACACATAGGACAAAGCCAGCCTTGGTTTGAAGTGGTGGAGAGCCCAGCCCCTTGAAGAGCAGACCATTCTACTTGGAAACGGCTCTCCATCCTGCTCAAGTGGGCCTCTCTGCCTTCCCTCCATGGCCCCTGATTCTGGCCCCAATTCTGAGTGACAGGCCTTCACATATTCACAGGCCAGTCTACCATGTCCCACCCGTGCCAAGGCATGTTTTCTCCAGGACCAGCATTCCCAATCCTCCTGGGACATGGACCCCAGGTCCTTCACACTGGTTCCTCTCTTCCTCTGGACATTCTCTAGATGATCCACAGCCTTCAGAAGGTGCCCCCAGCACTGAACATCACTGTATACATGAGATCTGCCCCAGGCGGCAGACAGAGGGTTCATCGCTTCCTTATATGGGGACACCTGACCCCTTAATACAACACAAGCTCCTCTGAGCTCTGTGGGCAGCCCACCAACCTGCTGACTCACTAAGCTTCCAGCCCGCACAAAAAGAGGTCAGGTTCTTTTTCAGACCAACTGTTGTCTAACCAGGCCTCCCTTGTGCTGGCCCTGTGCAGCCGATGGGTTTTATTTTTTCTTGTTATTTCTTATCCAACCTAACACGTGCACTTACTTCTCTGATATTTCCTCTTATTAAACATAACCCAGGGCTCAGTCTGGGCTATCAAGATCCCCAGGTGTGTGGGTGCTCCCTCCCAGCTTTATGTCAGCTGCAGATCTGATAAGCACACCCTTTGGCCTTTAACCAAATCACTGATAAGGAGGTAAAAGCGCCCTGGGAGACCTCTGCCAAGCTGACATGAACCATTAACAGCAATGCAACCAGTTTGGAATCCATCCAATGGCGTTCTATCTCTCCATCTTTCCCAAGAGAACAAGTCCTGGCTACTTTACCAAACATTCTGCTAAACTCCAGGTAAATCATTAGCTCTGGCACTGTCCTGATCTACCAGGGTAGTCGGGCAGCCTGTCACAGTGGTTCCTGAAGAAACTGTCCGAGCTATTGCAGTCACAGCTCCCTTTGGAGAGACTCCCTAATCATGTCTTTAGTTGATCCACAATTCTCTCAGGAATCAAAGCCAAGCTCACTGTCCTACAGCCACAAAAACCGCTCTCTTTCCTTTTTTTTGAAAACTAGGAGGTCTGTCCTTCCCTCTCCCCACCCCACCTTCACATGACTGACAGTGGCTCAGCAGAACCCCAAGTCTGAGGGCTCCCCAACAGGGACTCCCACAGGGCAGCTCAGGGCTTCTCTATCTCCATACTTACCTTGGGTACCAACACCCTCTACATTTGTGTTGTGTCCTTCCCAATCCAAAAGTCATTCATTCTCCTTCATGGAGAAAACAGAAGCCAATTAAGAATGGGGCAGTTCAGCCTTCCCTCTGGTCAGTTACCTCCTTCCCTGTCTTTTCAATCCTTATGGGTTCTCTGGCCTGCCCTAACTCCCTCCACAGATGCAGTAATTGTTGTCAGATCTTTCCAATGAAGGTCTACCTTCCTTTCCATTCACCCCAGCCATTTCTCTGATGTGGGCCCTCATTCGGCCTCGCACCTGGACTACTGCCACAGACTCTGGGTTCAATACTCTGTCCCATCTCTTCTCACTCCTTTCCATTCATTACACAGCTGCCAAAGGGATTTTCTTAAAAGTGCAATTCTGCCCTGTCCACAAAACTCCTCAGTTCCCTATTACCACCAAGGCCAAAAATAAAACCTTTGCACCCAACCTTTCCAGCATATTGCACCCTTTACATACTCCCAGTCAAACTGACCTTCCCATGGCTCCCCAACCAAAATGCTTCATTTTCCATCTCCAAGCTTTCTCCCAGGCCATCTGTCTCCCATGCCTGGAATGCCCTCCCTCCTCATTCCTGCCTCTCAGGCTCCCTAACTTCCTTCCTGGCCAAACTTAAGTGCCACCTTCTACATAAAGTCCTTTCCACCCTGGTGACTATGTCTGAAAAGGCAGAGGTTGGATCTAGATTGTGAAGGGCTGTAAGGGGATCAGTAGCCCCAGGTGGGTTGAAAAGGAAGGGAATAAGCATTTATTAAGCTCCTACTACCAGGGACAGTACCAGGGACCGTGCTAAGAGCTTTGCCATTATTATTTCATTTAATCCTCATAACAACCCTGGGGCATAGGTGCTATTATTATCCCCATTTTACAGATAAGGGAGATCCTCTGCTGCAATTATTAGAGAAGAGGAAAAAGGTCAAGTGTCCAAGCAGCTTGCCCTGGTCACCCAGCTAGTTAGAGGTCCAAGACAGGCTCTGAACCCAGGGTGACCGAAGTTGCCTCCCAGCAGTGGTCAGACTAGCAGGAAGAGGATGTCAAGAGTGTGCAGGGCCACACAGGTCGCTTGAGGAGGAGCCAGGCCATGGCCACAAGGAAATCCCAGGTGACAGCAGAGAAGTGTCAAGGCCTAGAAGCCGATGGTAAAGGCCTGAGCAGTAAGAGTGGAGATGTCTTTTTCTTGGAATTTGGCTGTGAGCTGGAGGATAGAGACTCCCAGGGTGCTCTCTCTGGCCCCACCCCAAAGATATCACTTGCTCAGCCTTTGGTCGGCCTGTTTCCTGTGCCCAGAACATCCACTCTTCCTGAATTTACACAGTGGCTCCCTTTCCTGCCCTTTAGCTTGTAAAGCCCTTCACCACCTGCCTCCACCCGCCCTTTCCAGCCTCACTGGACTTTACTCCCCCACCCTCCCACCCTCCCACCCTCGAGGATCAGGCCACACTGGCCTTGCCTTGATTTCTTGAACTTGGCACTCCATGTCCTGTCTCCAGGCTCCCTAGGCTTGGAACGCCCTCCATCCTCACTTTCCATACCGACATCATACTTCTCTGAAGCCTTTCCTGCTCCCCCCTCCCAAGCCACAGCCCTCTGACTATTTGCTACATGTGGATTCTGGGGGATAATCTGTGTCCTAGCTGCCATCCCCTTAAAAAACCAACTCCCTGCAGGCAGAATGAATTCAGGATTGTTTCCATTTTTATCTTGGTGCCCCCATAGGAGCTATGTAACCATTGCTTGCTGACTGAATGATCTGTGGGATGAAGGGAGGTAGTGGATTCAAAACCAGGTCTCTCCCCCTCCAAAAAAAAAAATGACTTTAATATTTTAAAGTCAGTTACTCTGCACTGAACTCCTCTCATTTTAGGAACTGGAAATCCCACCCCTATCCCAGAACCACACAATCAGAGGTCAGAGAAGGATCACGACTGGTCCAATCTGCAGATGACCCAAAGTTGGGAGGGACAGCTGACATTCTGGATAACAGAGTCAAGACCCGAAAAGAGTTTAGTAGATTAGGATGACATTCTGATTTTATTAAGAGATTGAATAGGAATAAATGTCAAATCAAATGCTTGGGTTCCAAAATAATTAAAATAAAAGCACGCTGGGAAAGGCTGGATGGAAGAGACAACACTAGCCCTCATCTCCTGAGTCAGACATCTGGGGGACTCGAGGCCTGCTCAGGTCCCTTCCCACTGGGAGATGTGGTGATTGATGAGTCTCCCTCCCTCATCCCTCAATCTCGGCAAGCTTTGGGCTTCCTCCCTCAGAGAGGGGGAGTCGTGATACTCAGGTCTGACACCTTCACAGGAAAAAATCCAAAGCCACTAAGCTTCTAAGAATGCACTCAGACTCACTGAGCCAGCATCAGCAAAGTAACCGGGCTGACCGAGAGGGCAGCAGGGGCCACAAAGCTATCCTCCGCACAACAGTCCTGGTCCAAAGTCAGGCAGTCAGGAGACTAAGACCAGGTCTGTCCCAAGCTGCCTGCCCCTCAGGCTGCTGTGGCAGACAGAGCCACTGGACTGGACGGCACAGGCCCTGGGAAGGAATCCCACCTGTCCCCTGTGGGACTCTGGGCAAGTCTCTGGCCCTCTCTGGACTTGATTCCTCATAAGTGAAATTGTGAGGGGGAAGACTGGATGACCTCTAAGGCCTCTTTCAGCTTTAAGTGTTAGGAAATCTCAGGCTTGTCAGACATGAAGTTAAAGCTTGGTCTTACTTCTGAGCTCTCCTGTTTCAAGGTATTGTGTCAGGATGGAAGCGCTGTTCCAGCCCTCCCCCTGTGGGGCTCCCACACTCCAAGGCTGACCAGGAACCTGTCAGGCAGGTATTATCCTGGCCATCGGGCAGGAAGAGGAAGGGGAGAGTGGGGGGGGGGGGGGGGGGAGGGGAGGGGCGGGCTAAGCAAAGCGCCTAGGGACGCCAGAGATGCAGGGAGACCTAGCACAGCTGACCAGAGGTATACAGGGAACCCAGGGGTGTACGGGGGAGGCCCTGCATGGGACCCCTGGTGTATAGGGAAGCCCCTGCATAGTATGGGGGTGCTCTGGGAGACATGCCGAAGAGTGTAAGAAAGGAGCCCAGGGGGTGTAAGGGGGAGGCCCTGCACGGGACGCATGGTGTGTGGGGGGATCCCGGCGGAACGGAGGGTGCTCTGGCGGCGGATCGGGGAGCAACTGCACAGGGACTCACGCTGTATTAGGGAGGCTCGTGGATGTATGGGAAAGCCCCTGAAAGAAGCCCCGCGCCCCCCCCTCCCCCAGTCCCGGCCCCATACCCTGACAGCGTGGGATCGGCTCCGGAATTTGAATGGTCACGTCCAAGTCGTCGTAGCCCATTGCTGGTGGCGGGGCCCTTCCCGGATTCCCTCCCGGGAAGCCTCCCTCCCTCCCGGGCTGGAGTACCAGTACCCGGGACTGGGTCGGGGCTCCGGGCACGCTGGGACCCTCCCTTTCCGGTCTCCGCACCTCCTCTCGCATAGGAATCCGGAAATCCCACCCCTCGCCCAGAATTGCCCAATCAGAAGTCAGGACTGCACTGTGACCTGCCCGGGCTTCATGGCAACGGCGCCGCTCCGCCCCTGCTCTAGGCCGTCGCGTCCGCAGCCATGGCAACTGTGCCTACTCACCACTCCTAACGTCATGGTGTCCCGCCCCAGAGGCCCAGAGCGTGTCGCCATTGGCTGCTGCCCGGCGGCGAGACTACAGATTGGTGATGTGGGGTGCCCATCGGAAGGCTTACCTTCGGGAGGGTGAGGTAAGCGGATCTGGGGGCTCTGGGGATTGTGAGGACCTTGGGGCTGTGGGGGCGGCCTCGGTCTCTTCTCCCCGCTCGCTGCTGCCGCCCCCGGGCTGGTGGAGGCGGGAGGGAGGCTGGCGGGAAGCAAACGGGACCCCACGGGACGTCCCCGCCGGCTCCAGTCCCTTGTACAAACCAGGAAGCTGAGGCACAGACGCTGGACTGGGCTCAGTCCCCTCGTCAAACTGCGGGAGCCGCAAATCCAACTGCAGAGTATTCAATAAAGACCAAGAAGCAGCAACGTAAATAAGTCAGGAAGACAATAAGCATTGCCTAAGCGCCTACTTAGTATGCCAGGCTCTGTGCCAAGCACTGGTGATACAAAAAGGGGAAAAAGACAACCCCTGCCTTCGGGGAGCTCACAGTCTATCAGGGAGACACCATGCAAATAACGGCATGCGAATAAGCCTTGTACGGGATAAGTTGGAAATAGGGATAGGGAAAAGCTCCCCAAGAGACAGAGACGAGGAGGGAGAGCAGTGCAGGCAGGGGGCAGGGCCAGTGACCATGCCCGGAGACATGAGATGAAGTGCCACATAGGACCCCCCCATCTTTCCGGACTCCTTACACCTTACAACACCCCACTTGTGTACTCTGATCCAGTTTTACTGGTCTCCTTGCTATTCCTTGTATAGAACACCCCATATCTCACCTGGGGATTTTCTCTGACTCTGCTCTAAGCCCCAAAGGCTCTCCCCTCCCCATCTCTGCCTCCTGGCCTCTCCCAAGTCCCAGCTAAAATCCCACCTTTTACAGGAATCCTTTCCCAGACCCTGAAAACTAGTTCCTTCTCCCTGTTTCTTATCTGTCCTGACTATAGCTTGTCTGCACATGTGTTTGCTTGTCCCCCCCATCAGATGGTAAGCTCTTTGAGGGCAGGGACCGACTTTGGCCTTTCTTTATTACCCCAGCACTTACCCCAGTGCCTGGTATATAGTTGCTTAATCAATGTTTATTAACTGACTGACTGACGTGAAGAAAAGCAAGAAAGCCAGCTTGCCTGGGCTAAGGGGGGCTCAGAAGAGAGTGATGGATGATGAGCCCAGATAGGTGACTGGGAGCTGGGCCAGAAAAGGCTTTAAATGCCGACAGAGGAGTTTGCATTTGGTCCGGCTTGAGGTGATGGAGAACCACTTGGAGTTTACTGAGCAGTGGAGTGACACGGGCCAGACCTGTGTTTTAGGAATACTGGTTTGGTAGCTGAGAGGAGATGAATGGGTTAGACTGGAGGCAGGGAGACCAGGGAGGAGGCTGTTCTCAGACGTCCAGAGGAGAGGTGACGTGGGAATCAAGTAGTAGGATCCTTCTCTGCCACATTTACCATCCTTCTTCCCCTTCTTGCTATGTGTATGTAACCAAGTCAGCACTACCATTCCTAGAAAGGATGCATCCGCTGATGTCCTAGGATTCCACTCACCTCCTTGAGACATCCCAAAGCAAAACACCCCAGTCTGGCCACACTGCTATCTATCGATCCATCCATCTGTCTGTCTATCTATCTATCTACCTATGCATGCTTGTATGTATCTATCCATCTATACATGTACATACATATATACACACACATATGTGTGTATTGACTGCCTCTATTAGAATGTAAACTCCTTGAGGGCAAGGATGCTCATGCCTTTTGTATCCCCACTGCTTAGCACACTGACTGAAACATAGTAACCCTTAATAAATGCTTTTTTATCATCTTTCACTTACTTATTCTCTGCTCCCCCATAACCATTTGCAGGTTTCAGGGGGATTATAGACTAACCTACTTTTAATCTCCATCAATCTCTGCCACCCCCTTCTCTCCCCCAAAAAACAAAGAGGGATTTAATTCTTTTTTTTTTTTTGCTTTTTTGGAGGGGGGAGGGCAGGGCAATTGGGGTTAAGTGATGCCCAAGGTCACATGGCTAGTACGTGTTAAATGTCTGAGGCTGGATTTGAACTCAGGTCCTCCTAACTCCAGGGTCGGTGCTCTATTCACTGCGCTACCTAGCCATCCTGGGATGTAATTCTTGACTCCAAACTCAGCAAATTCTACCTCCTAGTGAGGCAGCAGGGAGCCTGGGGGAGGGATAGGAGGCAGTGCCAAGGACCAATGCCACCTGGAGCCCCATATCCCCTTGGCCCTGATAAAGAAAGCCCAGGATGCTGAAGCCAAGAGTCCGGAGAGTGACTGTGCGGCCATCCCAGGGCCCACAGTGGAGGGGCAGCCTGACAAGTGCTCCTTCAGGGACTGAAGCCCTGCAGCCTGGGGATCAGAAAGAAAAGTCCTTGGCCCTGTCAAGTGGCTTAATATCATTCTATCAGTGGAAACAACACGGAGGAGAGGCCTCTGGCCACTGCACCCCAAGGACCAGGGGACCTCTCCATCTGATGTGCAGCTGAAGCCTTCCCTCAGGGTAGTCTCCCTCACTAGACTGGGAGCTCCTGGAGGGCAGGGGCCATCTCTTCTATTTACATCCCCAGCACTTGGCACGGGCAGCTGACATGGGAGGTAGTGAAGCCTCTTGGCACAGTCCCAGAGGCCTCCACATTCTGCTGGGAGGCTGGATCTCGCCATATTCACAGTCCAGGCCCTCCTCTTTAGCCTCCTCTCTCCACCTGTAGCCATCCCCATCGCTTCTGGCCACTGGCATCTCTAGCTTTTTCTAAATCTTTACTTTCCAGGAGATCCCTGGCCAGACTCCTTCCCCAAAGACACCATTATCCAGAGAGAGACATACAGTCTTCTGGGAGATATAGTCCAGGAGGCAGAGGCTGGGAAGCCTGAGCTAGGCTGCTCCCCTCAGCTGCAGGGTGGCTTTCTCCCGAGCCCAAATTCAAGCTGTTATGAAAACACAAGTAAGAAAGATGTTTGCACACACTAGGTATTAAAACTTAGAAAACTGTGGAAGAAATACCAGTGAGAGTTGCAGTAAGAGTGAGACCTCTGCTTTGCAAAGAATTTTTTCATAATCACCAAGTATGTGTGAGACTAATTCCAAATACCCAGCAGATTATCATTGGGAAAGATCACATCTCCACTTTGGATTTTGTGTTTGGCAAAAATTCAAACCAAGATGAGGTTTATCGTACCTGTATTAAACCTCTAGTTGCATCATTGGTTGAGGGATATAATGCTACAGTTTTTGCCTGTGGACAGACTGGATCTAGGAAGGCATACACCATTGGAGGAGGCCACATTGGAACACTGAAGATAGAAACCCAGAAGAGGACTCCAAAAAATTTACAAAGACTCAGAGAAAAAGACAGCTTGGGCACAAACTCAACTAGAATTCCTGGAAGAAATAAAACAAGAATTATGAAAAATGTTTTATAAGTGAAATGAGTGTGCTTAAGGAATAAAAAAAGGAAAATAAATTAGAGGATCTTTATGCAAAAAAAAAAAAAAGAAAATATTGTCCAAAGGATTTCTTCCAAGGAGCACTGTTTTCTGGCCTCCAAGCATCATGACAGCATCAGGAGCACATCCTGCTGACCTTCCCAATATAATATATGGCATGTGGAGAGACCATTGGATTTGTAGTTGGGTAAAAGAGAGGAATGTTGTGGACATCATTTACCTTTATTTGAGCAAAGCTTTTGATAAAGTATCTCAGATTTGTGGAGAAGATGGGGGAGGGCCCCGATGTATTCTGCCCTCATCAGGCCTCATCTGCAGCACTTTGTTCAGTTCTGGGCTGCAAAGCTTAGAAAGGTCATGTTAAACCGGTGAGTATCCAGAGGGCAGTCGTGATAACGAAGGGTTTGGGGCCCTGTGTCATATGGGCATCACTTGAAGACCCTGGAGAAGCTTCAGATTCAAGTATCTGAAGGGCTATGTCACGTGGAGCAGAGATAAGCCTCCTTCTCTTTGACCCCAAGGTCAGATTCAGGAGGAGGAGGGAAGAACAAGTCCTGTTCTGATTTCATAAGAATCCCTGCAGTTGTGTGGCAAGGGGAGACCAAAAGAGCTGCAATGATGTGTTAGGGATTAGGGTTAAGTGAAGGTTCTAGGGAAGGATGCCAGGTTTGGGGAGTAGGGGTGGTCCCTCAAGGAACTTCCAT
This sequence comes from Petaurus breviceps papuanus, assembly GCF_028583685.1. Classification (NCBI taxonomy): domain Eukaryota; kingdom Metazoa; phylum Chordata; class Mammalia; order Diprotodontia; family Petauridae; genus Petaurus; species Petaurus breviceps. The sequence continues at coordinate 30,328,879 of NW_027185850.1, read as the reverse complement.
CTTCCCCCAGTGCCCAAGGCAGGACTGGCACAAGGTGGGCCCTTAATAAATGTTTGTTGCAACAACAGTTCTTTTCTGTTGTAATAGAGTAAACAAATATTCACAGTAATGCTCAGGGCCCCCACCCACCGAAGCTCCCCCTTTTTAGATCAATCAGGACATGACCACTCATCATAATAAACACAAAAACAGTTTATATAAAAGTGTCACAATATCAAAAACATACATCAACAGTAAACACCCTCAGTACCTGTGGCCTAAGAAAAATCATGTTGTCTTCTCACAACCTCCCCATAGAAAGAAAGCCATAAGTCCAACCTTTGCCCAGCTTTTCCCTGGTCAGTCGAGGGAAGCTGTACACATTGGGATGACGAATTGTCCCAAGGATGACAGGAAGAGTGCCACTTTGTGATGCCTCTGTCATCAGACTCCACCTCATGGGTGAGGGACCAAGATTGGGCTGCTGCCATTCTAGGAACAAAGCTTTCATGACCAAGTCTGCATCTCAGAGGTAGAGGTGAACCATTAATACCTGGGACATGAAGCCCGGCAGCTCAGAATGCTCCCAAGCCCCAGCAGAAGCAGCCAACACCTCCTCCATTCCATCACTTCCATTTTTTTTTCCAACAGTCTTTCTGAAACCACCCGCCTCTGAAACATCCCCATGCTTATGCTTCCTGAGATGAAACAGAGGCTCAGGTCCCAAAGTCTTATGGGATTGTGGATCACTAGACCTCTGAAGAGACAGCTTACAGTTGAATTAGCTAATTAGCAAGCATTATTAAGGACTGACTGTGCCAGGTGCTGTGTTGAGTGATAGAGATGCAAAGAAATCAATGAAGGAAAAAGTCAAGAATTTATTAAGGTCTTACAGTGTGTAAGCACTCTGTGAAGGGATGAAGATACAAGAAGTGAACGGATGAAAAAATACTGAATAAGTGCTTACTGTACCAAGCACTAAGATATGAAGAGAGAAGCGAGACAGGGCCTGCTCTCAAGGAACTTCATTCTAATGGGGAGACAGGGAAGGTTTCAGATTTACACAAGTCAGAGGGAAAGGTCCTATGGTCCTTGGGGTGCAGCAACAGCAAAGTAGATGGTCATGCCTCTTTTGCAGCGTCATTTGCACCGATAAAACCCTGTCTGCTTCTGGTGTTGAACCACTTGACAATGCCAAGGACTGTGGCGGGACCTTTCTTTGGAGTCTGTGGCTGTGGATACAGCACCCACAGCAGCATTGGCCAGCCTACAACTTCACCAGGCTTGCTTGCTAGGATGCTCCCTGTGAGGGCTAGGTCAACTACAGGGACAGTGGTCTGGGTTGGGGGTTGGGAAGAACAGAAAAGTGCTGTGCCTCTCCTAGGACTCTTGGGTTTAGCTGCCCACACATGGAAAGTGGTCAGCAGTTGACGCAGATGGTGACAAGTAAGGTAAGTCCCTTCTCCACAATGATTGCTCAGGCTAGAAGCAGGGTTAATGATCTGGGGGGCACTGCTATTCCCAAGGATTTTGGATTCAGGAGCCTTGCTATCTCTGTCAAGATTTCAGTGGTTGGTTGAGATAGTAGTTTGGCTTTCCCAGCATATATTGCCTCCTCTCCCTCTTCTCAAGAAGCTCACATTTGGATGGATGGATGGATGGATGGATGGATGGATGGATGGATGGATGG